>NC_091094.1:7712750-8040000 GCF_024713975.1 Paralichthys olivaceus
GTTTAACATTCAAAAGCTTCGCCGATCTTGTTAGTAAAGCGTGAAATAGCCCCGTCCCTTTCTCTCCTGTGTCCCCGCCTGCATTTTGTGGGGGGCTCAAAGAGGCGGCATTCTTCTCCCCTCACAATAGGCTCCTTCAGCATTTCTTCTGTTATTGATCTGAATGGTTTGAGAGTGAGGGGCTAAACTTTAGACATCTGGCTCATTGATGGGTCGGGCAGGGGGGGGCGCAGGGTATTGGATGCCCTGGCTGTATGTGTTGTATGATGTGAAGTGGTTAAGGGGGGGGGGGTTTCTTTTGTGACTATAGACCTATTGCTTTTGCATTGATTTTCTTTAACCAGTGAGCTGATGAGGAAAGTTAAAGTGGTCGTATTTATTTACTTATTTGACACTTTAATGAGTTGATGAAAAAAAGTCATATGTATTTAAAACCCTTGTTTGTGCTGTTTGCTCCATATATACAGAATTGTGCAGCAGTACATTGTGCATGGCAACTCTGGATATGTTGTGTTTCTGTAATGAAAATGTGGTTTTGATTTTCGTCCACTGCCGTGTTCGCAGGACTTTTTTTTTTCTTTTTGCTCTGGTTTTCGACCCTCAGCTGACCTCTCTTCGTCTTCTTCTCTTTCTGCAGAGAGTAGAGAGAAGAAGAGCCCTGCCATGCCCGGTTCTCCTGTGGATGCTAAGACTCATTCCAGATCAGCCCCCAGCAGCAGCACCAGCTCCACGATGCCTCCCCTGCCCTCTGTCAACCCCAGCGGCCCTCGACCGGCCTCTTTTTCCACAACAGCATGTAAGGGTTCATTCCTAATTCCTAGTTTGTACAGCAAAAGCTTAAACTATTTTTTTGTATATTTTTAATAGATCATGGTTTTTCTTCTCTCCCTGATTTTTCCCGTCTTAATTTCACCTTTAATCCCCAGTGACCAACGGGAATCATCATTCCCCGCCAACCTTGAACGCAGTGCCATCGCCGCCGCAGCGCTATAGCAACGGACCATCCTCCTCATCGTCCTCATCGCTAGCAAACCAGCAGCTGCCCGCCACCTGTGGGGCTCGCCAGCTGAGCAAGCTGAAACGTTTCCTGACCACGCTGCAGCAGTTTGGCAACGACATCTCCCCCGAGATCGGAGACAGCGTCCGGAGCCTAGTGCTGGCCCTCGTGGTGAGTCCTTTGTTATCATGTGAAAGATGAACAGATGAAGCCGTATGTTGTAAAAAAAAAAAACCCAACATGATCACTTTCTCATTATGACTTGACACCATTTTTTAAAAATATGATTTTGTAATTAATTAATTTAAAATGTCACTTTCCTTATCTCTTAGAATTCAACAGTTACCATTGAAGAGTTTCACTCACGACTTCAGGAGGCCACCAACTTCCCCTTGCGGCCTTTCGTCATTCCTTTTCTCAAGGTAAACTCACCTCCATCCTCTTTCCCTTCTTCCTATAAACCATACAACCTATGTGACTGTAGCATCAGCCTCTCGTTTCTCAGCCGCACGATTAATGACAGAATAACAAGTGATAAACAGACGGTCCTTGACATCAACATACCCATCATCCAGCATGATCTGAATGATCCACAGCCAATCACATTACAGCTTGTGAGTCATGGTGATGGAAATGTAATAGATTCATTAACACTATATTACGATGTTTCCAGGATACATGGCAGAGGTCTATAAATACGCCTCTGTGTAGGTTTCCTAATTGAATAAACTGCCTTTCAGCGGTTCAAAGTAGCTATTAAGATTTGCATGTTGACTTGACAGGCAACAGATGAGTGTGTGTGTGTTAAACTGCCTCTTGAGCCTCTTTTGTAACCAGTGAAGTCTGCAAGTGTATACTTTTAAGGAGCCCCCTTCAGTAAAGCAGCCCATAAATCTTGAGCGAGTCGTACCGCTGTAACTTCAAGCAGTTGAAATCTGCTCTTTTTCCACACTTACCTCTTACTCACCTTTGGAGCCCCTCCAGCTGTCTGTCTGCGAGCGCTGAGACAAGAAACCTCTGTTCCCCCTCCTTCTACTAATTTATTACAAGGGGGGGCGGGCAGGGTCCGCACGACTTAATTCCAACTCCTGGGAGAAGTCTCAAGAAAGAGGGAAAGAGGGGAGGAACGGACAGATGGACAAAGTCAAGGAGTGAGTTAGCGGAGGAGAAAGAGAGGGAAAGAGAAGCGAGTGAGAAGGAGAGAGGGAAAAGTGGGAACTCGGAAGTGTGAAACATGCCTATAAAGTGTTCCCTTCCCTTTTTTATGGGTTGCAGTGTGTGCCATATGGAGCCGCTGTCCCGTTAAAAGAGCATTCAGCTGCCAAGGCGCCACCGATCTAGCATCCAGCATTTGCCTCGCTGAACCCCAGAGAGCCCTCTGCCGAGCTGACACACAGCACATGTGTCCGCTGTCTGGGGCCCCAGGGAAAGAAAGGAGGTAGAGGAGCATGGGAGACGGGGAGAAGAGGACGATAGAGAAGAAATAGCGTCGTTAGGATGAAGTTCAAGAGAAGCTGTGCTTAGTCATAGAAATCAGTAAAGATCAGATTAGATGGGAATGGGGTCTAAGTTTACAGAAGATGATAGCTGGAAGTGCTGTGTGAGGAGAAGAGGTCAGAGTCACAAAACAAGAACGTGATGGTTATTTAGAAGAGAAGAGGGAGTGAGGAAGTTGGATAATTGCAAACACACCGGAGTCTGTTCCTAATTAAGGAAGTCCAGGGAACAAAAGTGAGATGGAAAGATACGAAAGAGACAGTCACAGATGAGTATGAAAAAAAGAAAAAACTGAGTAAGGAATGAGAGGGGGGGAGTGGAGCCTGTGAAGCATTTGTTTTGAAATGTTTTTGAGCCACAGTAACGTCCTGCACATCTTTACTGTGGCCGACGGATCGCGCTCAGCACTCGTGCCTGCGTGCCACGAGTTAGTCGCCAGCCTCAGCAGCAGTTTAGAGAACTCAGCCTTTTTCATTTGAGCGAGGGAAACCACAGCCACCATGGAGGCAGCCACAGAACAACACCCAGACTCACACTGAGCCCAACAGCCAGACCTCAAGGAGTCAGTACCCCCCCCTCCCCTCCCCTCCCTAACTCCTGTCCACGCCAAGTATCTTCCCCACGGGGCTGACTTTACTCTGTGGTTCGTCTCTGTAGCATAGTCCTGCTCTGTCTTCTCTAGAGTTTCAAACTACAAGACTGCATGGTACAATAATGCTTCTCCACACTGTTGAGATTATTTTGCAAATTTAAATTGAACCTGGCAGTTTTTTCCTCTCTGTTGCTAGGCAAACCTACCCCTGCTGCAGAGGGAGCTGCTCCACTGTGCACGGGCAGCCAAGCAAACCCCAGCCCAGTACCTGTCCCAGCACGAGCACCTCCTGCTCAGCACCACTCTCGCCTCCTCTCCGGACTCCTCCGAGCTGCTGATGGAGCCTCATGATGCAGCTACCAAGAGACACAGCCCCAGCAGGTGAAATTAAAGCTCAAAAAGCGCCTCTGTTGAGATGTGCTCTGTGTAGACGTACATTAACACGTTTTTATTTGGTTTTCAGGGCGAAAGAGAACGGTTTCCACGAGCGTCCACCCGTACCCATGGAACCTGCCGCAAAACGGATTTGCACCATCAGCCCTGCTCCCCGACACAGCCCCGCCCACCCGCTGCCCCTCAACTCCCAGCTTCACCCGACGCCTCCACCCCTGCAGCACTACGCCCTGGACGACATCGCAGCGCCACACATCCTCCACCGGGAGCACAGCCAGCGCTTGCTGGAGATCCGGGAGCTCAAAGACAGACCCAGACTTCCTGGTACGTGATACAAACCCACAGTTATTCCTTTCACATTATTGCTGATGACGCGAAGTGTTGAGGAGTCTTAAGCCTCTTTTATCACTGATCCCACGATATTGCCTTTAACCAGACACACCCACAAGCTGGCAATTTCCTTAAACACAACATCTGCAGCTTCTGTACCACCAGGCTGGCTCCAATCAATACAGCTCTGCAAATACCTCCGCTGCCGGCATCGAGGAGGAGCAACACAGCCCCCATCCCAGTGGGCGAACATTAATACTATCAAAACAAACTATAGGTTATAGACTTTCATACATCCCAGTGGACATAACATTAGTTATCAACTCATGCCAACTAATTATTGGAGGAATCCACCAACCACATAAACATAAACAGTCATGTACACTAATCTGTTTCTGTGAGTGCAAGTGGCTGGTAAAGACATTTAGAAAATAAATGGCTGCATTGAAACAAACACACACATCATATTCTGTGTGTGATAACGGGTGGTCTCTGTGTTTGTGCAGCCACCCCCATATGTCTCTGGAGTCCACGTGTGTATAAACAGTGCCATACTGTCCAGGCAGCGAGGGTTGGATCTACTCTGGTGTATATCTACCCCCCATTTGGGGCTTGTCAGCACACAGTGGAAACAGCAGTAGCTCACAGACCCAGGCTCACACACACACACACACACACACACACACACATACACACACATAAAGACACATACCTTGATATGTTCATGGTGGAGGTGCAGTGTTTACGAGGTCTTAGTCCCTTGTCTGACAGCCTCCCGCCCGCCTGCCGCCACTTAACTCATAGGCACGCGCACGCACCCCTGCACACACACACACTCACACACACACGCACACACACATACACACACATAAACACAGTCAGTCCACATGGCTTTGAACTGATGAACACTGATGAGAACCAGGAGTAGGGAAGAGGTTAAGGGGAAGGCTAGTGTGTGTGAGTCATTATACTCTTCAGCAGGCCTAGTGTGCATGTGGCCTCTTGTTGGCTGGTTCCCTCTCAGTTTAAAGAGATCATGGTTTGTGTGCGTGCATGCTACTGCAATGACTTCGGATCAGGCTGTGTATCAACATGTTCTGGGGCTACATAAGCATAATCTTGCGTGTGCAAACTATTATTACTGTTAAATGTACAATTAAATATTGCTTAAGTCATAGCATTGTGTAATAGCTGAACTGAAATCAGATGTGTGTGTGTCTCTGTGTGTATGTTGTGTGTTGTGTGTGTGTGTGTGGTTAGTGGTTGCAATGGTCCACATTGAGTGTCAGACCGGCTGGTTGTGTTTAGAAGTGGAGCCACTCCACTCAGCCTGAGTGTCTCCCTACTGGAATGCTGTGAGCTCCAGGAGGGGAGGTGCTAGGGGAGAAGTTTTGGGAGTGTGTGTGTATGTGTGTGTGGCTGACAGCTGACTTCCAGATGTGTTCAGGCTCTGGGAGCTGGGGGTCTGTTTTGCATCACAGGCGTCTCTTTTTCTCCTCCACTCGACCTTTCTCTCTCCCAATCCCTCAGTCCACCTCACATCTTTTGTCTTTTATTCTTTGCTCCTCATTTACTTTACGTCATTTCTGTCATTTTTAACGCAAGGCAGTGTTGCCTTTTACTTTAAACTCATGTTACTCCTGTCACATATAATTTGTGGTGAAATGAAGAAGTTAGAGAGTCACACACCTTTTGCAACAAATATTAATGACACTGACCTGTGGTTTATCGTGTGTTTCAATTAGGAACTAACGGGGGTTACCGTGAAGAGCCAGTGGACCACAGACTGACAGACAGAGAGTGGGCTGATGAATGGAGGCATCTGGACCATGTAAGTCTGCAGACATGTACATGACTGCTAATGGGTTGAGATACTGAAGGAATGTAAAATGTAATTAGTTTTGCTGCATTCCCCAAAAGTTGTATTTTCTCACAACCCTTTAGATCTAAAGGTCAACTGGATATTTATTTATTTTTGCTAATCTGGTTTATTAATAAATGGAATTAAGGGTTAATAGGGTTATTTTTCTACAGTGTTTGTGCTGCAAGATCCATTGTGATGTTATCATCTCTATAAAAGTTAGATAGCATGAACACAGCTGCCTCCAGTTTGTGATTCTTCAATAAACAGAAAAAGACTCAGCCAATAACTTATTGTGTCCTCAGGTGTTGAACTGCATTGTGGACATGGTGGAAAAGACACGGAGGTCAGTGAGCGTGCTCAGACGGTGCCAGGAGTCAGATCGCGAGGAGCTCAACTACTGGAGGCGGCGCTCGAGCGAGCAGGAGGACCCACGCAAAGGAGGCTCGGGCTCCACTCCCTTCTCCAAGACGCACAGTCCCCACTCTGCCGAGTCAGGTGTGTAGAGCTATACTTTGAAATGATGCAGTAAACTGCTGCAGAAACTAATAATTTAGTTGATTTTACTTGAGAATATTGCTTCATGAGTCAGGATGAAGCCAAATCTCTGGAAACCAGTTAGTTGAAAAGACTAAAAGGGTCAGAAACATGTTATTTAGCCCATACATTGTTTTTTTAGTGAGTGTAGATAAACATTAGAGCGAGGGGACATGTTAATACTCAAGTCTGTTACGTGATCCAAACATCTTGTGTATTCTGACTGATTTGGACACTAAGGTCAACATACATGTTGCTGCAAGGCCTCACATCTATGTAGCTCTCCATACACCGTCTAGTGGCCATTAGTAGAAATGCACCTAGGTCACATTGTTAGTAAGTCCTCCCACAGTTTGTCCCCCAGTCTGCTGTGTACTGGCAGTGTTCTCTCTGACTGCCAGCCTCACTGTCCCCCTGCTGGTCCATAGTCACAGACTAGTGCCAGGACAGGCCTCGGCCATATCGGCCACAGAAGGGCTGTCCTGCCGTCCTGCAGGCTCAGAGACCCAGAACGGGCTGACTCGCCAGAGCACCATCTGGGCCCCCAGCCGGTAAGCCCGCCTGCCCGCCTGCCTGGGCTCGAGCGGAGAAAGACTGCAGTGGGGGTGTATGCAGGCTTGGTTGATAGAAAAGAAAAGAGAGAACGCGGTGGTGAGACGGAGGATATAAGAAACGAGGAGATGAGCCAGCGACACAGCAATGAACTGAGATGCAGGGAGAGAGAGATTGGAGGGAAGAGACAGAATGTTGACACAGCTTGTTGGTCCGCATATCCCTCCAAGCCAAACACATTCCTTTCTAAAGTTGTCAGATCTCAGATCAGTCCAAGAGTCTGATAATCAACTACTTTACTGGTTCTGGGGCCTGGATGTGCAGACTTGTTTGCATCGAAGACAAAATAAAAGAGTTGATTACAGAGCCTGGCTGTTTGGCCTTTCTTTCTTTGTCAGCACCCGTTTCCTTTGTTGAGCCGTCAGTCACAAACTGAACTACTATTTCAACAATTAATCATCTTAATATCCCTGTAAGCCCTGACAGGTGCTAATCCCTTCTGTCTCTGCTTTTCTGCAGACTCCCAGCGTGACTTTGCACCACGGCCAGGCTCAGCATACGTTACAGATGAGATCTGGAGGAAAGCTGGTAAGAAAAACCTTAAAATAAAAATTTTAATAACTGAACGAAATGCTGCTCGGTTTTGTTGGACTTTAAGATTATCACAATTTATTTAAGGAGACAGAGTGTCTGTTTTTACTGATGGAATTCAAACAAGGTGAGCTAACACAAGATATTTAAACAAGTGAACTAACTGTAAATATTTGTCTTCCCTGTTGCGTAGAAGAGGCGGTGAACGAGGTGAAGCGTCAGGCCATGGACGAGGTTCAGAAAGCTGTTGCTGAGGCCGAACAGAAAGCTTTTGAGATGATTGCGACAGAAAGGGCAAAGATGGATAAGACTCTGGCGGAGGCGAAGAAGAAGGCTCAAGAGGACGCCATCAATGTGATCAACGAACAGGAGGACTCCAGTGAGGTGAGCACAGATGGAGGTTATGGAGCTGCATGAAAGAGGGACACTCAAAAGCACAAATGTACACAGATGTGATTATATTTGCTGCCATAGACAAGTCGACAATTATAAATTGTTTGCGTTAACAATGAATAACATGACTACATCATGACAACAAGCCCCTTTAAATTAAATCAAGGTGCACCAAATTAAACACACTCATAAAAGCCACTCCGCTAAATGCTGTGCCTGATCAAGATCCATAAATTATTCCCCGGGAAATTGGTAAAAATGTAAAAAGAAAACATTTTTTGCAATGTTAAGAAATTGAAAATAAAAAAATCCTGACTCTTTGACCCCACGAGTCCAAATCTCATCCTTCCAAGTTTTATGGAAATCCGTTCAGTAGTTTTTATATAATCCTGCTGACAAATTGAAAAACAAAACCTTCCAGGCGGACGGAAATATCACTCAGACCTTCAGCGCCACAAAGGGTTTCCCTGCCTCTTAGCCCATTCTTTTGGTTTTCTTTCTTGCAACTTTCATCTGCGCTGTTATTTCCACATGCAGGAGGCTAAGTTCCTCTAACACCCTCTGTTTGCCGTTTGTCCAGCACGGAGCAGCAGAGTAAATGGCTCGTTAGCAACTAGCTTTTGAATGCAGATGAGCATTTACCAACTAATAAGAGATATTTCCCTCAAGAGTTAGTGGAGATCAGACATGGCTCAAACTGAATGCTAATGTTGCTACATACATCTGCTGCCAACACCAACTTTCCTTTAAGTGTGTCTGTGTGGTATTTAGCTTTGCTGCACTGCCCTCAAGTGGCAGGAGAAATAGTAAATACAAGTTTAACGAATTTTGCGTCTGTGTGTCATTCCATGCATGGAGACCTTACATCCTTGTGAGAACTCACACTTGTCCCTCATGTCCTCCTCAGTGTTGCTGGAACTGTGGCCGGAAAGCGAGTGAAACGTGCAGCGGCTGCAACGCTGCTCGTTACTGCGGCTCCTTCTGCCAGCACAAAGACTGGGAGAGGCACCACCTCATCTGCAGCCCAGGACTTCAGGCTCAACCCAAATCAGTTTCTGCCATTACAGCAAGCAGGGTGGCCGCAGCAGCAGCGGCAGCCAGGGGATCCCCTGCAGGCCTGGCCGGGGTTAAGGCCTCCGACAGCATGCCTTCGGTCTCCAGTCCTGGTGGCGAGAAGGCCTTGGTTGCTTCTCGCTCCTCCACCCCCTCCACCCCTGCCTCAGGCCCCGAGGCAAACGGACATTAGAAGGCGAAGGACAGCAGTGGTTAACTCTTCACCTATCCTCTTCCTCAACAGGGAGGAATTGAATCAGCACAATGTGGGAGCTACATGTGGGTTAAGTTAGGATAACAGATTTCTCATCATAATCGTTGGCAGATAAAACAGGACAGATTATGGATGACTGTTGTGAGTGCTATGTCAACTGGGACGCAGGCGTTGGCAAAGGACAGACGGACTCGTCTCAAACGCATCCATTGGAAAACAGATCCTCCCCCAACAGATGGAGACGTGTTCGTCTTGGTCCAAAACCCCAAATCTTGGACGTGTGAGAGGATGGAAAAACTGTCGATAGATCTTACTTTATCTCTGGCTGCACGGAGGAAGTCATGAAAGGAGACAAGACAGAGAAAACAGTAGAGACGCCTCCCCTCAGCTGATATTCTCACATTGTTGTGTATAGATTTTAATATAGGGAGGTGGTGGAGTTCAATGTAAACAGTTTAATAGTACCAGCCATAAAGCATCTGTCCTCCTCCTGCAGGAAAAACCTACGTTAGACGACATAAGACCGTCTCTGCAGCTTTTCTGTACACATAAATATTTGCTCGCCAGGTTTTGTTATGTTCGTGTCAAATGGTTGTGCCGTCAGTGATTATTGTAAATCATACGATTCTGTTCCGTGAAAGCAATATTAAAAAACGAAGTGTTCGGGTATCACAAGCTGTTTCTGCATCACCAAAGTTTCCAGTCACTAAAGAGAGCGTCGTTGTCATTGCCTGTAGATGCCTTCGTGAACAACAGATAATTATACACATGTTCAATGAGCTGAAGTGGGACCTGTCTGCTTTTTTTCATTTCTCATCACCGGACCTTGTCACATAGGTACAGGTGACGGTGGTTTTTGTGGATTCAGGACAGAAACACCCAGTTTGGACTTTGTTCTTGTTGCAGTTTCATTTTGGCACTTGTTCACGTCATCGGTCGTGTACGACGGGCAGACGTCGCCGCAAATCCTCCGCCGCCGCAATGTTTCATCAGAAATGTGTAAAGACAACAGTCGCTGGTGTTGCATTGCTGCAGTGCAGGGTGTAGAGCGGCGACTCTGTCCCACAGAGAATCTCAGGAGCTAAACTGTATGTGTATGTACAGATCATTCTTTGTTTTATTTTCTTTTGACACAGTTAGACTAAAGTCAAACGTTTAGTGCAGAGCTTTGATGTATCGTATTCTACTGTTACAGCTGAGACGTTGTTCTGGTTTTTCGTTCGGTGTAAGATGACTTTGTAAAGAATATTATGAGAGAATGCCTTTATTTTGTGAGCCACGATTTTCCCCCTTCGTCCTTCAAACACGTTTCTTTTGTTTTGAGGCATAACTTCATATGAAAACAAAGCTATCACGACATGAAGTATGAAATAAAGAAATAGAATGGTTTCAGAATGGCTTTCTTTTGTTCTGTGACTGTACTCAGAAGATGTGGGGAAGTGAAGGTCATCTCATTGATCTGTTCATCCTTTAACTGTCGCAGGAGCCGGCCCCAACTGACAATGGAGAAGAGGCGGGGTACAACCGGGACAGATCAGGGCTGACATACAAAAACAAACAACCATTCACACCTACAGAGAACATAGTCTCCAGCTAACCTAAGCCCCAATCCTCACGTGTTTTGACTGTGGGAGGAAGCTGGATTACCTGGAGAAAACTCACACAGACACAGAGAACATGCAAACTTCACACAGAAAGCTGGAATTCAAACAGGGAGCTGTGTTTCCTGTATGTCTATAACCACTGCACCAGTTTAAAATAACACATGTTTATTTATATAGAATGACATATTGTCTCTTACATTTAATTAATATGCATACTATGTAAAGTGATGTATTTGGAGACAATCGTCTTACATACTAACATCAGTATATTTCATTCTTTCACTATCACTGTATCGTGTTGCAGAATGTCTCTCAGTAGAGCTCATACCTCTGCCAAGGCCACAGTCTCCTTTTGAAACCACATTCACTAGATCTGCATTTTTAATTAGTTTTGCCTCAACTTGCACACACAGATATCAGTCCACAAAAATGATGAAAAACTCAATGTCAAAGAAATAATTCCTGGATCTGCACCAAATTTAATGATCTTCCTTGATTGATACCACATCCTTCCAGCCTAGCTTTTTTTTTTTAAATCCTGCTTACAAACAAACAAACCAACAAACAATTAGACAGGATTGAAAACAACCTTGTTGGTGGAGGTAATGCTATAAATTCAGTTAAATGAACTAACTGAACCTAAAGCAGAGACAGTGTTTTGGGTGGTGCACTTACTGTTGCATTAATTAGAGCTGAGAGAATATTTCCTCTTCCTGATGTATAAAAGAAGCCATTTCTTTAACTTGTCATTTTCTACAGGAATCTGAGTATTTTCAGACATTTGGGTTATTTGTGTTCAGCTTGGCCTCTTAAGGTTTTGAAATAAATGAGTGCAGCACAAATATCACTTTGTTTGAAGCCATACCACAGAAAATCAGATACTTCCATTGCTTCTTCAAATCGAATCTTTTGAAAATGTTCTTCGAAACACTAAACAAAGAAAACAAATGTCTTTTCAGCAAACATGTTCCACAGTGAAACCGTAGGTTTGTGGCTCTCCTCACGATGAGCTTCTCTTTGCATCCTCTTTGTCTCCTTGATGTCGTGAATCATGCAGCGACTCTTGATAAAATATGCAAGAGGCGTCTTTGAATTCAGGTGCGAAGTAATGAGGAAGCTCTTGGCAAGATTGAATTATTCTGAAGTGGGTGGAAATCCCATCATGTATAATTCAAAATGTTTTCCAGCCCTGAAATTGATCAGTATTCAAGTCAGTTCACAGCGAAGGTATTTATTAAAGAGAACAGTGGTTGTGGAAGATAAGTGACCCCAACAGTTACTTTAGTCATCGCTGGGATTTTACATCAAAGACGCAAAAACTTGAATTCAATCAAAAGCCAGCAGGCCTCGGAAAAGTGTAATATAAGAAGTAACCATGAGGTGGCAGTATATGATACAGTTTGAGGTGTCGATGCTTTTTATTTTCCTGCAAAGTTAGAAAGTCCTATGTGTTTTGATTACAGTCTAATAATTAATCTTATATAAAATGTATGAAATAATTTGTAGTCCAGAGTCTGTCAACAGCACCTGAGTGAGGCCCAAACAAATGTGTATTATCAGTTCAAGTAAATGGTTGTAGGTTTCATTTTAATGATATTATTATTCATCTGCTCGCTCTCTCAGAAAGAAGAGTGACATTAAAGTAAAAGAAACAGAGATAGATCATCTATTTCATAAGCTCATTACATCTTTTGGATGAAAAATTGAAATCTGCAAATTAACTTGTAACTAAAGACGTCCATTAATTGAAAGTAGAATATTTCCAGATGGGGCAGTAAAATTACAAAGTATAAGATATGAGTCAATGTACGTAGTTCATCTTTGTAGGTTTTGACACATGATTACAATGTGTAAATAAATATGACTCATCTGTTAACATCTGATAACTGTCTGCGAGTGTGTGTGTGTGTGTGTGTGTCACTGTGGTTTGTTTCTGTGACTGTGTAGTAACATGATGTTGAAGATAATATGCTGAGTGGTTTCATGCTGTAGCTCAGGTTTTGTTTCTGTTTGGTCCACGCACACATCTCTAGATGTAATTCACACACTATCAATGCTGTTTCTTGTTTACAGCTGTGGGGTTGTGTATATTTATCTTTTGTGAGAGCGTTGTATCTCGTCATCTTCTGCACTGTGTGTGTGTGTGTGTGTGTGTATGTGTGTGTGTGTGTGTGTATGTGTGTGTGTGTGTAGGGGTGTCTCAGTCTAAATGGGCCGTGAGTTACTTCTGCTCGTTTCTTGGCAGAAATGCCACAGCACAGTGTTGTAATGCTTGCGTGGCAAGACGGGTTTAATTATGTGCCTGGTGTCCTTCCTGACTTGAAGCTGGAGGCAGAGTAATGGATGCCACTTCTGAAGCTCCTGTCACGATGCCTAAATAACAAGCTAAGCAAAGCTGGGACGCAGAAAACATATTTCTCCTCCTTCACCTCCCACCCTTCCCCTCTTCTCACTCTACTGCAGATCTTTAGAGTGAATCATCCCAGTGACAAACACAGAGACTCTTCCTGTCATCTTCATCACCAGCTTTGGATCTTATTGTGTGTAATCTGTAATGTAAGAACATTTAATTGGTTTTTGCCGACCAGCATCCCTTAAGCTCACTTCATACATTTTTTGTATTTCATCAAAACCAAAGTATAACAAAATGATTACCCAGTTTCCAGTCTTGTTAAGATAAGACAACTTGCTTTGAGCTTTATCTTGTGCAAAATGAGAGTGGTGTAGATAAAGATGATGCAGGAAAGCAAAACAGCTCATTCCTAAACTACTTCTTTAAAAGCTAGTGTGGTCAAATGCAAACATTGCAATCAAATATTTGTAAAAGGAGAAATTCTGCTCATATTTATGTTCATAATTTTAATTTGGGTCATTACTTGGAAAAGAAAACATCACTTTCCTCAAACTGCCCACTGCTGCAGCTCCTCTTGTGAGCCTCTGTCTGAAACACCTGTTTTTGTCCCCCCCCCCCGATAAAGCCCAGCCTGCTCTGAAGTGTTTTACATTTTCGCCTCTTGCATCATACCTTGCTTTGTTAGGGGGCGTGTCAGACTAGTCACTAGACGTGTATTATGCAAATATGGGGCATGGAGGTGTTTTTGGAGCTTCAGGTTTCTGTGGGCGAGAGAAACTTTCCCTTTACCATAGACTGATGGCTTTTTTAACTTTGAATTCAACTTTTCCATTCACACAAAACATAACGCACAAGAGTAAAGAGAAAAACTGAGGAAGCGTCATATGTAATGCAGGAAACCACAGTCTGAGAGTGTCTCAATGAGATACAGATAAATAGGTTATAGTACATCGATATGAACCAGAGTCAGCGTAGAACTATGGAAGCTGTAGCACCCGCTGGATTACTTGTTAATAATACATTTAATGTGGGCCTGTACTGAAGCACAGAAACACTACGGCTGAGGGCTTCACAGAAACACAAGATAAACTTCATGCAACAACAGCCACTCTGGCTCCGTGAGAACGTACTCAGCCATAATTGTGCTTTGACCTAAATGTTAACATTAGCATAACACAGTCTTCACAGAGATCAGGAGTCAAACAACAACAAGCTCACAACGTTACAGTGACAATTATAAAGACTGTCACACAAAATCCAGAGCACTGAGCAAACAGGCTCCGAAGAGTCAAGCTGTGGACAGGGAGCGATCAACGAGTCTGTCATCTCTGATATCAAATGATTGTGTTTGAGGCTCCGCCACAGCTCATCCTCACAGAGAGATGAGGGGGACATGGGAGCGATATCGATGTCCCATGCTGGACATCACATGCCACCGAAATTCCATTTTGATTATGTAACTCTCCACCCCCATCTTTCTTTTCTTTCTCTTCATATCTTCTCTCTTCCTGCTCCCTCTCTCTCTCGCTCACCCTCTCTGACCCTCTGTAAAAATTGTGAAAGGTTTTTGACAGCCTGCATTTATCGAACACTTAATGTTCTTCAAGGACAGCAGTGATTTACATTCGTTTCAGAACAATGTCTGGTCACCACTGCTGCTGTGCAAGAGCCACATCAAAACACAACAACACACGGTGTGAAATGTGGCCTCTGCTCAAAAATACAGCAAGAAATTGTATTTATTATTATCAACTATTCGATCAGATGAACAATATAAAGAGTTTGGGGATAATAAATGATACTGTTCAGCCATATGTTGCAAAACCAAAGTCAGTGAGACAAGTCTCCAAAGCTGCTTTAAGACATGAAAACTGGATCCAGACATTTTTGTTTGCTTTTCACTAACTTTCCAGGTCAGACATGATCGCAACAACAGAAACATTTCTTTAAAATCAGGCGAGATGCGGCGACTGGCAGAATCTGGAATCTTTTAGTATTTTCAACATCCTTGTCGACGTTTTCTAAACTTATGGCTCCTCCTGTTCATCCTCCGATATTTGTACATGACTGGACTTCAGTGCACGTCTGAAAGCAGCTTAATGCAACAAGAATGAGTGACTCAGCGATAAGACGCCTTCTGAACATTTAGCCTCAGTTTCACAAAGTTTCAAGGGTGAAAATAAATGGAGAAAATCGGTAGAGGACACAGACGTGTACAAAGGCCATGAAAGAGCTGTAGATTTCTCTCCTTTGGCCCCAAGACTTTGGATCTTTGAAGAGTTTGAGTCCACAAAACACTTTTGGAGTTTCAGAGGTAAACAGCATTGCAGCAAAATCCAATGCAATTGAAGCAAATGGGTAAAAAAACCAACAGAAATAAAATACTGTTATCCTGCTCCGCAGCCAGGGTCACACGTGGATCACAGCTGACATTTAGGCTAAAAACATGATGTAAATGATCTCGTTTCCAGTTGAATTTGAACGTTGGTGCTTACGGACACTTCAATGACACCACAGGAGCAGTATGGAGGCGCACCATGTCTATCAAATTTTAATATGTGTGCGCTTTGGTTTACTTTCAAAATACTGTGTTTCGCATATGATGTGGCACCTTCACACGTGCCCTTGAGCTGAGTCATGTTCACATGTCGTGTTTTATAAAACCTGATACAACTCTTCAAGGTTTTCTTTCATCATCTGTACAGGGAGGTGACTTAACTGCAGGCGCCGTCTGTCTGTTGCCGTGCGCACAATTCAGGACTAACGGTGGAGGGAATGACAACAGGGAGGAATGAAACAGGACAACAGATGCGGTTTGCTCCCCTCAGTCCTGCTCTTTGCTTTTCTGGAGTGACGAGGTGTGTTTGCATACATCAGAGCCAAGGGCACTCGCCGAAAAGAGAATAACAAGGCCTGTATTTCTTCCCCCAGCCCTGCTGCAGGAGCGCTGCACAGAGAGGCAGCCATGCTATTCAGAGAACTGCGTAAATTGAAATAACTGCACAAGGTCTGAACCTTGACTTTGGCTATTCATTCATCCCACGTTCTTTCAACACAGAAAAGCATGTTTCACAATCAGGAAATACATAATAGGAAGATATTACGTAGTTATGATGAAAAGGGTATTGAAATCTGCCAGAGCTTTTTATAAATCTAACACAAGGTATTGGAACAACTGATCACTTCAGTAGCTGGTCTGTTTACTGAAAGTTGCTTCAGTGTCATGTCTGAATATATAAAAGGACCAGGCGGAAATTCCTGAGACTCTCAGCTTGAATAAGACAAAGACATTCAACAGTGGTTTTAATATAAGCATTTCTCATCCTGCAGCAATTCAGATTCCCTACGTCTCTGCAGAGAAATGGATCAGTGAGAAAATCAATGATATTTACAGTAAATCAGGTGGAACAACAACAGCTATAAGAGGGGCTGAATTCATATTTGACTTTTGTGGTATAGACTCAAATTCAGCAGTGTCTTTGCCCTTTAAACCCCGATGTGACTGAGTGTGTGCATACTTCCGAGATGGATTACCATTGTTTAGTCTGTCAAGCTAAAGTATAAACTGCTGTTGCCAAGCATGTCAGGAATTAAGAAAAAGCAGGACCCAAACACAGGAGCCAGTAAAACAACAAAAGGTGTCCTTCAATAAGACAAAAATCACACAATGAAAGAACAAGATACAAAAGCAAGCACGGTCCAAGAATCTACATTAAAAGAAACAAAATACAACTGAAAAAACCATTAGAAACATGACAAGAGTAAAAGGAAACACAACATACAGCCAAGGACAACAAGACAGAGACAAAGGGAGGCACAGAGACTTTTATACCCAAGGAGGCGGGGCTAAATGAACACAGGTGAAAACACATGAGGAACAGGTTAAGACGATCACAAGGGCGGGAAACAGGACAAAGGCAGGAAATAAAGCTAGAGACACACAAGGAGCTAATTTTCAAGATAAAACAGGAAACTGAGAACTCAAATACAAACACAAAACTTAAGCAAAAAGTCCTTAATCAAAAGGGTCAGTGCTGAGAGTCACGACAATGTAGAGTTTACAGGAGAGACACTGTCCTGGTGGCTGAGCTGTAAGATTTTACAAGATACCAAAATATATGTTTACATAAGAAATAAGAAATGACAGCTAAATACCAAGGTCTTGTTGAGCTCATCTGAGATTGGGTCACAGAGACAGTTGGCTAAGCAGGCGCTCCTAGGCCAGATGGGATACGTAGTCCCACCAGTGAGACCGGGGTCCCCCTCACTTCCAACGTGAAGGAGCAGCAGCTTTATCCTCTGAGCTCCAGATGTCCAAACTTCTCTTCTTCTTATCTCTAAAGCTAAACCCACCACCTGACTGAGAAAACCCATCGCTTGTATTCACGACCCACATATGGTCATGAGCTGTGGTGACAAGATGATCAGCTGAAGAAATCATATGTATTTACCTCAATATATTGAGGTTTGAGGTCTGTACTGGATTCAATTATATACATGCACAAGGGAATCACAGGAATCCTCACCAAGCTTCTTACTCTCCACCAGAATTTTAGATTTTAATGACAGACCAAAACAACATGACAGGTGAAATGTTCCAGGAAATCATAGAAATTATATTTCATTACTCATCTGCCTGTGACATCGGGCATGCTGGAAATACTATTTTTTGCAACCTATAATTTGCTGTAAATGAGACGGTCCTCTGAAGCGTTCATTAAAGATGACGGTGACACACGAACCTCGGCTTTGTGAAGAACAGATGAGGAACAGGAGGCGTGCCGACACATCCTCACAGCCTCATCTACGTCGCTTCACTAATGGCCACATATTAATTCTGTGTTACCCACGGACAGACACAAAGATGAGAGGGCATGAATTCACCCACATCATTCATGTAATCAAATGTAAGCCTCACATCAATCAATGCAATGTCTTCCCAGCTTCTGTGCTTTTGCACGTGTGTAACTGCAAATTTTCAAGTAAACAACAATCTGTTCCTGTCTTAACAAAATGCTGGTTGAGAGATCCAGACTATTGATTTCTATTCAGAGCTCGTACTTTCTCCACCTGGAACTATTCTTATTGCAAAGGGAAACAAAAGCAATTGAGCATGTTGAGCTCCATGTGCAGCCTTAGAACCGCTGACAATAAATAAGATGCATGCAGCATCCCAAGGCAAATTTGTATGCTGCAGTGCACTGCTGTTACATTTGTGTTGCAACAGCTTCCAACCTGGATTAAAAAGTGAGTTGAATTTACGTCTGCAAGGTGAGAATCCTTAACATATCCTTTTTATTTTATTTGACCTCATCTGGCTCCAGAATCACTGATTATAATGCTCACAACCCATTGATATGCAACATGGTGGGGAAGCACCTGTGTATTCTCCTCAGAGGTGTCATGATTGATTCACAGAAAAATAAATACATTCAAGTATTCATAAATTCATAAAGAAAGATAACAGCTAATATATATATTCAATCAAATCAGATACAAGGGTGAACCTTGGGAGTATCAGACGGTCTTTGATTTCACTCCAACCGGCTGCTGGGTTTCTCTCTCCCTCATTATTTCCCATCCTCCCTTCCTCCCACGCCTCCTCCATATATGACTTCCATAACACCCCCACACACACGTATATAGAGGAACCAACACAAGCTGACATTCCCATTTGACAACAACCTTTAGCTGCTCTGTATTCACTGCTTTGTTTTCAGTTTTCTATAAATAATACAATCGAGGAATGTTGTGTTATGTGTGCAGACAGACGATTCAGAGGCATTTTTCACTTGTCAAAACTAACAATCAGGAGCTTTAATGATTTTGCTTTTCTCTCTGTTTACAAGTATTTCGGTGTTTAATGCCAAACCAAAGCACAACAAAAATGCAAATATGTACATATGGAATGAGCTCTACCATGATATAAATAAATACATTATACGTTAAATATATTTTCTATTTAGTGACACAATGAATTCTCCTTTAGACTCACATGTTTAGAGATACTTTTACATTTGAAGAATGAGGAAACTAATAGAAATAAGTGACAACTATACATTGTAATATTAGATAGATACTGCAGGTTTATAATAATAGCATTTTTTTTGTCATTCTGTGCACATGACAGGTAAATGAAATACAGTTCTACATTATCATACAACATGTACAGCCAGGATTTAAAGGAACTATTCCTGAAAGCTCTTGTTATCAGCATGCATGATCAGGCCGCAGTAACCCTTCAAAACCTCTGCTTCTTTCACCCCATTAATAACATTCGTCTGTAAACAACTCATCCCAATCCCCAAACACTTAATGTAACAAGACTCGTGATGTTAATTCCCGTGTGTTCGCTCTAACAGCCTGTGCTAGTGTTTTTGGTTGTTCTCCGCTGGAATAGTATCAGGCATACACGGGAGTCGTGAGGACGTAGCACAAGTGAGGGTTATGGGTAAAAAAATAAATAAATTAAAAAAATGTCTTTTGCATTGCAGAGAATGGTTCACTTTGAAGTCTTTAGATTTCTTATAGGGTGGATCCCCTTTTTGATACAAGCGGCACAATAATGAGCAGAGGAATAATAAGAGATGCTGCTGGAGGAAGCTGGGTGACACCATTTTCTCCGTCTCCTGTTGCTTTCAAACACATGGATGTCTTTTGAATTCTACTGTGTGCGTGCATGTTGTGCGTGTGTGTGTGTGGGTGGGTGGGTCACAGCGCCTGTACGTCTTTGTCCATGTGACAGTGTAGGCAGTGGATGTGACATTCTGGATTCAGTTGTTAGTCATGATCCACCAGGAAGCTGTGGAAACACACACACACACACACACAGACAAAGTTAGGTCACCTCACGCTGATCCGCTGTATGACGAATGTATGACTCCTTAAGGTGCATTTAAAAATCATTCATATTTTATAAGGCACCAAATAATCAGCTACTCATCAACCAGATTAGAAATATGTCAGGAAATTATGCCATTTGGGGATGGCAGCAATTAAAACAACGTAACTGCAAGAGAAATCAGGAAACACATAAGTGTGAGATGAAGACGTGTTTTCAGGTGAGGGTTTAGTTTTAGGTAAAGGTAAGGGTGAATGTTAGATTAAGGCAACTATTCACTATGGTTAGGTCAGAATAGGTGTGTGTGTGTGTGTGTGTGTGTGTGTGCGTGCGTGTGTGAGAATGCACCTGTTCTATTGTTCCACATCTTTTCCTAGAGATTGTAAATCAAACACAGTTGGGCAGGATAGCTGTGTCTGTTAAACATGTGTTGGTGCTTAGCTCCTCCCGGGCAAAAGAGGAAAAGAACACGAGGGCAGTGTCCTGTGACAGTCAGTGGCACAGACAGAAAGAGCCGCAGGTGGGAGCAGCAGAATGCAGTTTTATTTGTTTTTCCATTATTGATTCCGGAGTCAACTCCTTCCTGTGCTTCTGACGTGCACCTCATAAACCAGCCTTCCTCTTCCTCCCTATATCAGAGCGGCGTGGCTTCACCTCTATCCTCAGCAGCCGAGTTAAAAAACAAGGCAGCGTCTCAATACAAACAGAGGAGCTGTTATTAACGGAGTAAATTAACAAATATTTTACTGAGAATACTGCTCATATAAACACAGCATGCAGCCGGATGACTTGTGACCAAACAAACCTGTTTTCACCTAATGATGGGCGACTTTGAGTCTCTGTTTTCCAATTTGTTCCAGTGCTGCCTGTTTATACCTGGACCCACATCTGATTCCTATGTTTATTTGAAACCATCAGCAAACAAAGTGTACATGTGAGTCACAGACGCAAAACTCAACAACTACCTACAGTAACCTGGCAACAATCACGACTCTTAAAGCCCACACGGCGAACGAACACAAAGAGGCATAAATAATAATTAACGCTACATTATTCTGAATCAGGCTTTTAACAAACTAATCAAACATCAAGAATGAGATAGGGAGTTCACATTGGTTGCCAGGGTTGAGTGGCAGTGATTCACACCACCCTCCCTGCTGAGGAGTCAACGACCCGATGACGAGAAGATGAGTTACGTGCGTCAGATGTCACGTTGCCAAGAATACGGCTCCTGTCTCCTCTTTGCACTTGCACAGTAAATGTCTGTTTTAAACACATTTCCACCTTCAGGCTCAATAACCAAACTAGAGAGAGTAAATGTCTGGAGGCCCAGACATCTGCAGACACTGATTCTTCCACCGATGGGAGGTTTTAGTGCCCTAAGCATCATGAGGCAGTTAACAGTTTAATGTGACACAGAAGAACTTTTCTCAGTTTGGATCCATCTCTGTGGTTTTATATTTTGTGAAATTCCATCAGTCCAATTAAAAGCTTCGGTCGAATAGTTTTTATTTGCTCGGGACAGCTCGGACATTTAAACAACAGTGCTGCCCCCTGTCGACTCTGTGGGTTTTTTACATGAACAAATATAACAGCAGTGATTGAATAAAGATATATAGATGATTATATATGAACAGAAAAGAACAGAGGAGTCCATACTGAATTTTCTAAGTCTCTCATTTCACCCCCTGTTCTATTGTTGTACCTCATGGGAGAGAGGGGCTCAAATAATGTGCAAGTGACCAGAGATTTTCTTGTGTGGCTCCTTTTTGTCTGTAAACAGAGAATGACCCCAAAGATATTCATGCTCCAGCCCTTTCCATTAAATCCCAACACACAAACCACCAGACTCCACTGCTCACATGGGGACCTGTGAGTTACAATTGTGTAGTTACAGTACACTCATTTAAAGTTGTCACCATGGCTACTGTGGATAATTGGTAGATTACTGATACACTTTTAGAGCACGGATCATTATGACCGCTGACAGGTTGGATAACATGTCATTAGGCAGTTTCAGAGCCACGCAATGTGTGGATCCCCGACATGGACGGTTACATCTATATCTGACTCTGCTGCCTACCCGGGCTTTTCTTCAGATATTCTTCAAAAGACGAGGAATCGCTGTTGACACGGAGGAGAAGCACGGTTCTGTTTGTGTGACCTGGCAACGTGTGATCACAAACGACTCTGACAGCGGCAGAAAAAATGTCAGATCTCAGAGGCAATGAGCAAGAGAGCAGACAGCGAGCCAAGACACCCACTCCACACGCATGAGTTTTAGGCCTAATGTGTAGGAGCTTCGTGACCGAAACTGGACTCATAATGTCGTCATTGATTCAACGTACAACATAACATGTGAAACTGCATAAAACAGTAAAAAATTACTCGCACCGTTGTGGAGCTTTGGTCGCATCTTAGATGAGTTGATCTCACACTGAGGGTCTGCAGATGCATGTTTTCAAGAAAACTGTTGTCGCTATTTAATGCACATGAACGATACACATAATGACTACATGAATGACACACATACACAAACCTGGGAGCAACATAGTGGACACAACTTCAGCGTCCTCTAACATGTCGATGATGCAGCGCTGGAAATCCTTACTGCTGTTGGACTGCAGGTAGCTGCAGAGACAATAGAAAGTGCAAAGAGAAAAAGAAAAGTTTGAGGAAACTAATTGGCGCTTTAACTGTATCAAATATCTATGGTATATTTTGTTGCAGTAGACAATCTACATTTTAAAATGTCTTTGGGTTTGAAGATGTTTATTTAATTGGAGGCAGTTAAATCTATATTCCGTCTAAGAGTTGTGCAATGAGCTCGTCACTAAGCAAAGAGCTTGTTCATGACACATTTTTAGACATTCTGTGCAAAATATTACAAATGGTAGATGAATATATTCATTGATGTGTTAGACGTTAGACATTAACCTACGTAGTGAGGGCATTTTTCTCAAAGTGAGGACATTTTGGCCGGTCCTCACTTTGCGAACCCCCTTTAATGGACTGTTTGGGGGTCAAGACTTGGTGTTAGGGTTACAATTAGGTTTAGGTAAGGTCAAGGGTTAGGTTAAGGGTTAGGCATTTAGTTTGGATGGTTAGGATTAGGGTAAGGCTGGGGAATGCATTATGCCAATGATTGATAAAGATAGCTGTGCAAACGTGTGTGTGTGTGTGTGTGTGTGTGTGATCTAAGAGATGGGCCATCTGCTCATCTTTACTGGTGGGGAACATTTCTATCAAGAAGTTTAGAGTGCCAAACAGTCAATGCCAACATCTGACACATACACACACACACACACACACACACACACACACACACACACACACACACACACACACACACACACACACACACACAGGCACCATACTGACCTCATCCAGGAGATGCGGTCTTGCCAGAACTCATACATTATGTAACATGTCTTTCCCGGGAGCTTCTGAACGGACACACTGACAGCAGGACGGAGACGGAAAGTAGAGTGGGTCAAAAAGAGCAAGAGCAAGAGAGAGAGTGAGAGAGTTTGATCTCAGCGAAGAGAAATGAAACAGGTTTGACTCTTTAAAGAGATAGACAGATGTGTTTTAGAACTACGAGTGACAGAAACAGAGCATTGAAATGAAGCAACAAGTCATTTTAAAAAAAGTTGTAAACTGACATTACTGTTCTAACTTCATCAACAGCCAATCGGCCTCCAGTCACAGGACGACTGATGACAAATGAGGAGGGTAACTCCTCATTAAATGTATTTTTGTTTTACATCGAGTCTGACAATTCAAACCCTTCAGTGCTGATGAAGTTTTCTCAGCAGCGGAGCCAAAGTTATACAGCCTCTCTGCCTGAAAGCAAATCAAGACACTCACTGCAGGTTGTCAGAGTGAGCTGAGGTTGCATCCATGTAGCTTTTCACAACTTTCTGGAAGTTGTCCTGATCTCCGTCAGTCACAGACATTTGCCTGTGAACCAGAAGGATGTTCTGTCGGCAGCAAGACAGGAGAAGAGAGAGAGAGAGAGAGAAGGAGAGAGAGAGGAGGGTGAGAAGAGACGATAGCCTGTCCAGAGGAAGAACAGGTTTCTATTCGGTACATTTGTGTGTGTGTGTGTGTTCGTTTGAGTGTGTGTGGTAAAATGTTTTAACTCTAATGAATCAAAAATCATTCATCAGGTGAATAAGCAGGCGATTCCTGCTCAGTGGTGACTTACAGACTTGTATGTGCTGGCCAGCGTGTCCTCTTTCAGTGGCTCCAACTTGGGACTCTAGAAGAAAAAAGGTAACAAACATTGAAACTGAAGTTTGCAGATACATGCAGTGATTTAAAGGTTCAGTGTGTAGAATTTAGTGACATCTAGTGGGGAAGTTTCATTTTGCAGATGAATACCCCTCACCCTTCCCTAAAAAAACTAAAAACCTATAGGCTACTGTAAAAAACATGGTGGCCTCAGTGGAGCAGACCCATTCCCTGTTAATATAAAGTAGTTAAATATAAAGGGCCCATTCTAGGGTGAAGAAAAACAGCAATTCGTATAATTTAGATGATTTCTGCCAATAGAAATCTTATACACTGAACCTTTAAACCAGTTGCAAGTTTTAATGTTGTGGTAGATCTGTTTATTTTTTATCTTTAAACTATAAAAGTGGACGTTTTACTGATTGTTCAGAAGGAGCTCTTACAACAGAGGCCACAGATTAACATTATCTGCTACAACAATAAAAAAAAAAACAGCCGCCAGATTTAATGTTGTGACTGTTGTGTTTTACATGACTGTCCTCCTCAGGCAGCTTATAACAACCAACAGTTATTTATTGTCAGACAATTCACAGCAGCAGCAGCAGGAATTATGACGGAGCAAAGGAAGGAGTCAGGTGATGCGTTATAAAAATGTCCATGTTTCAAGGAGGTAAAAATGGATGGGTAGAAAAAACTCACAGACAAAACTTTTCTTTTACTATATGAGACACTGATCAGTGCTTTTTGGTTTTATTCTCAACCATTCTACAGCCTTTAATGCCTGTTTAGAAATGTTAATATGACAACAAAGCCATTGGAAAGCATTGGGTTGTATCCATGTGTTGGGACCATGGATCATCAAATTCCTCCCCTTATTCAGAAATGAAGTTGAAACATCTGGGATACAGGTGCTGCCATCTGTGCACGAGTCAGTCTCAGCTGTCGTTCATGACATTTCACTCAGTTTTAAAAGCGTCAATAACTTTTTAAAACCAAACTCACCAGGTAAATCCACACTTGAACATATGTGAAACCATCTTTGAGAAAAATGTATTTGACATGTACTTTGACTTTTTGTTTGGCCCATGTCCCATCCACTAACATAGAGGAGGCACGTTTTATGACCTATACTGTAACCAGCCACCAGGTGTTGATCGAGACGCTTTTGGCTTCACTTATAGGGTGCTGACGTGTCGTCTACCTTTATATGCAGTCTATGGTTGAATCAAGTGAATCTGTATAGTCGAGGTTGGAGGAATTTAATTTGCATTATAAATTAAAATGTCTGGTTAAGGAGCCAATCGACACAGAAACTAAATGAGCTAAAGACTTGAACACATTTGCACAGTTATCTGCACCTGAGGATTCAGGCAGAAATCCTCTACATAATGGACTTAATTAGTGAAACAAACAAAAACTGGATCAGGAATGAGGATTATAGTCTTGTTCTTTTCTCTTGGTCTGTTGGTATATGATATTTGATTTAGCTTGATTTAAATTCCCTACCAGGAAATAAAGGTTACATCCATTCATTCAAAAAGGTTATTGTGTTTGAAAGCAGACGAACAGAAAGACGAGAGGAAATTAGTCACAGAGCACAGCAGAGATTCAAACTGTACTTTTAAAGAAGGACAAGTAGAAAACATATAATCCACTATTTATTTTTCTGAAACCGTATCCTGAGGATGCAAGTAACCTATGAAGATATGATGTTATGAAAATTGAAATACAGAAAATGTAATAACACAGAGTGGGTATTTGGTCAAATGTATGTGTGTGTGTGTGTGTGTGTGTGTGTGTGTGTGTGTGTGTGTACAGTGGACATAACCTTTGTGGATGAAAACTAATTCTGTTGAATGAGACAGCACAAAGGAAGGCAGCAAGATGGACAGGTATGTGGTGTGTGTGTGTGTGCGTGAGGTGGGGGGATGGATATTGCACTCCGAAACATCCTGCAGGCTACGAATTGCTTTGATATTCCACTCTGAGTGGTTTGAAAAAATGTTTTGAGGGAGAGTGAAAAGAGGCGAGAGAGGAAGGAACCTCACAACACGGGAAAAACAGAAGTTATTAAAGAAAAGAAAAGGGGGCGAGAATGAGACGGAGGACGTGGCAGGTGAGTGTGAGTGAGGTGTGGAGATCATGGCAGTGAGAATGGATCACAGGAAACAGACTGAGAGGCACAGCGGTGACTGTGACCTGCAGAGTCCCTCTTTGTGTCAGATTTCTAAATTTCCATTGGTGCAAAGCTGAGTACAAATGTGAAATAATAGTGACATTTAGCATCACTGAAAATACAGGATAGTTCTGTTCCTTTCCATAATATGACAGAAACCAGTCAAGCACTGAGCTGACACTCTGTTCCAGACACGATCATGAGAGACGCCAGACCAGGGCAATGAAATCTACATGTTGTATGTGATGACTGCTAAATACGTATTTGTGTTCAAGGAAGGTTTTGTATTCAGTTCATCTATGCGTGATACCCAGTGCTCCGCTCACATTGATTTTCATGAATAATAAAAATGAAATTTGTTATTGTCTCTTGCAGAAATATATCTGCTTATACCACAACAATACACAAAGTAAAGTACCTGACAGTCCAGTTTGTCCAGAAGCTGCTGCAGCCTGTTGACTTGAGAGCACCAGTTCTCTCCATCTTCCATGTTCACACCTGAGAAAACACAACACGACACCACTGGGATGACTAAACACAAATGTGTCACCCACTTACTAATTCCAACTTGATTTGTGTGGATGCAGACGTGATTTCATACAGACACATACATTTCCAAGTAATGATATATGATATAGAGTCTGATCGATGTCAGGAAACCTCATTCAGTCATAGAGACAGACTCCATCAGCTGACAAGGGCAAGGAAGACAGAGAGATTGATTTTATACCATGTGAAAATGCTGCCTTGTGGAAAGAGTAAACAAAATATATTTGTGTGAACAATGCAAGAGGGAAGATGCTCTATATGTGGAAATATAGAGTTATGCTCTTACTGTGTTACTGTGTAATGAAAACCAGGTTATGATTGTTTATCATGTTCATAAAAGGACATTAAACTCTTCATACAGTAGAATCTTTTAAGGTCTTTGGCGACACAAGGATCGTTCCTTCATCACGGACTCAATATCATCAATATGTTCAGTCTATCAATACAAGTGAAGAGGAAAATAAATATCAATTAGATGTTTGTAGATGTATAAAGCCCTCAGGGAACTCTCCTGTCTGCTGTAAATATACACATCACTGAACATGATTCCCTAAATGTCTGATTAGATGAACATCTCGTCCCTTTGGTGAAAATGTAAAACTAATCTAATGATAATAATGTCAGTAATATTGATTAAAAATGATAGACACAAGTCTGCATGTAATTAAAAGTCCTTCTCCCTGAATGCAGCCACATAAACACACTTCAGACATTTATTGATTAATACAGATTTATAATTTCACTGTGTGACATCAATCACCATCAAGTAAAAGTGACACAGCAGCAGCAGCATTCATGGCTTCCACAAGATTTCTCCAGAACTGCTGCTCTACACAAACATGACAAGTTCCCCGACTGCCTGAGAATCAAAACAATAATAAAAATAAACTTGAACATTTTCAAATTCAAGAATTAGACCTCTAGTCCCACAATCCTTTTCACCAACTGGTGTGCGCCTGCTTTGAACTGCAGAGGTTCTCAAATCAAATGCAGATGTATTTTGACTTGATTTAGGGCAACTGCAGAAAAACAACGTTATTCTGGTTTATAACAGTCGAAGCGTTTTACTCTACAAGTCCCATTCACCCGTTCATACAGCTGCCTCGCTTTTCTATCACACATCATTCTCAACGGCCATCAGGGGCACGCAAAGGGATCTAAGGTTCCATGTCTTGCCCAAGGACTCTTCGGGATGCAGAAAGTAGGAGCCAAGGATCAAACGGCTGACCTTGTGGTGAGTGGACAACCCGCTTTACCCCCTGAGCCACAGCAGCCCAGAGGTATGTTTATAATTGGCTTAACGTTTATAGTTGTTTTGGAACACTTTCAAGAACTTGTCCATAATTTGCTCGAACTGTGCAGATCTGTAGCAGACTTTCTCCTTCATATTGCCTATGGCTGTTGTTTGTTTTTGTTTTTTTCCCCCTTTTACCATACAACATAATGAAGTTCTAGGAATAACTGCTAGATGGATTTGTTGGTCAGTCCGTTGAAAAGGTTTGAATATAATTTGATACTTGTCTTACCTGTGGTCAAGATGCCAGAGCAGGGATCTGATGGGGACATGCACAGATTATTATGGACCCGCCGACCACATCGCCTGCCATTCCTCTGCACTGCTGTCAGGTCTGGTGCCTTTACCTCTCTTCTGCCGTGACAGCGGTGCAGACCCAGGGAGACAAACATTGGAGAGAAAAACAGCAACTGTCAGAGACGTGAGGGGAAAAGAAATCAAACAGAAATTGAAGATATGGCAGATGGGGGTAGTCACAGGGGGAATGAAGAAGGAGGGTATGGAATAAACCGAGGACGGATGAGAGAGGACATGGGAAGGAAGGTGCAGGGTGAAGATGGAGAGAAAGTCGGAGTGATATCAGGAAGGATTCATTAATACTTGATTCAAGATTCTAGAAACTGAGATAGATTAATATCTGATGCAAGAGAGAGAGAGAGAGAGACAGTCAATGGTGCATAGACACAAGAACCAGGGATAAACAGCAAGTGTCCAGAATAGAGGTGAAAACAGGGAGGAGGCAGATACACAGCAGTGATTATCAACCCAGGTTACTTACACAATCAACTATTCACACACACACACACACACACACACAGCTCTGTCATAGATGGAAAAGTGTTTGTTCAGAGGCAGGACATCAAGTGCTCTGTGTGACACTTGAGACACACTCACTGTGTGTGTTTGTGTGTGTGTGTGTCTCTTAAGGCTTGTGCACATTTGTTTGTTCTTGTTAGTGAGCGCTTCTCCCTCCTTTTGTTGTGTCTCTGTGTGTGCACGCTATTACGTGTGTATACCTGTGTATATGCGTGTGTGTGTGTGTGTGTGTGCAGCTTCATGCTGACAGCACAGAGGGAGTGCATTGCTGGGAGGTTCTCATGCTGAGAACAGCCTGGAACCCAAAGGCCACTGCAACAGCCATAAATCCACTGCAGGGAAGCACAGTAGAGAGAAATAGCTGTTTCTTGCCAACTCAAAATGAATCTCATTCTGCCCATCCAAACTCTTTCATTCTGCGTCTTTCTCTTCCCAGACTCTACACTTGTTTGAAGCCAAAAACCTCCTCATTTAGACCCTTCGAAAGCCCATTCTCTCCTTAATCCAGCATCTCTTCACTTCCTGCACCATTCTGTCATTTGTGTACTTTTTTTTGTATTCATCTTTCTCTCTCTGTGAGTCACTCGTTCTCTGTTTCAGTGACACTCTTCTCATCCTTGCCCCTTCTGCTCCTCCTCCTCCTCCCCCATTCCCCTCTTAATAATTCACCTTGACTATAATCGCTCCATTATTTTCAATAATGCCAGTGTGGCACCCAGAGGAGAGAGAGAAGAGCGCTGCTGAGCAACAGACGATCCCGCTGCAAGTCATGGCAATGAACAGGCTTTAGCCAGGAACAGTGTGGAGAGTAGCCTGGTTATTTGAAAGTTGATAGAGATAGATTCCTACTTATTAAATGCTTGATGGATTGTTGTTATTGGTGGAATTATATGTAGTGCACTATATTCAATACCTTTGCTGACAGTGGTCTGACAAAGCTATCCATGAATTTGGCCAAAAGGGACATTTTAAAATGAGCGAGTAGTCAGTCCTCAGCAGACGTCAGCATGAGCTCTTCCAAAAGCTGATTTCATGAAACACTGCTCGTTGAGGTTAATTGGTTTCTGCCTCCAATTTTCAGCCTGTGCAACATGTGAAGTGCAACAAGTCCTCGAGCAAAACAATGGGAAGCCTCATGGAGCAGTTCAGTTGCTCAAACCTGCAAAATGTGCTCATACAACTCAGGAAGCCTCGATAAACCTCAGGCAGGAGAGTAAGTAAAATGGTGGATAGCCTCTTTTCCAGTTCATGCTCAACACTGATTGGCTTTCGCATCATGATGTAACGCAAATGTTCCACTCAGTGAAATTTGTGTCTTTGATTTGACTTTGTATGAAAAGTTTTGCTTCATGTTTCGTGTGAATGCACCTTAACAGCACTGCAAGAATAATCACATGCATTCATGCTTTAGCTCTACCTGTACATGTGTGAGCCGCATATATGTGCAGAGAAATGATTACAACAAAGAGCCGTCAGCCTGCAGGGCCATGCCCGAGCAGCGAGAATAGAATATAGTGTGTTGTTGTGTAGAAAGTGCCCAGCAGTCGGCACATGGTGTCATATTGCAGTACTGACGGTGCAGGGCTGCTCTGTTCCTCCACAGCCTCCATAGCACACTGCAGTGACCTCTGTAGAGACAGCAGCTGACTGGACGTCTCTCTGAGCATGAACCTGGTGACGAACTGACCCAACACACTGGAGCCCTGGTACTCCTGAGGGAGAGGGAGAGAGAGAAACAAAGAAGGCAGAGGTCAAAGCTCAAATAGAAGCAACAGCAAAGTAAAAGCATGTCAGAGATAAAACAGAGACAGAAGGAGAGATCATTCCATAATGTAACCAAAACAAAGATCCAGGTACCTTGTGATGTGGCAGCCAGAATAAAACCAACCTAATTAATTCTCTGGACGAATACATGTACATAATTCATTAGTGCATATCCAAATTCCAAGGTGAAGGATCTTTAATAGGAGCCATAATTGCTGCTCGAGTCCCCAAACACAGACACAATCTCAGAGGAGTCGAATTCACACAATGCACCGATGAAGAAACACTGCAGTTTGTCAAAATCTACACTGATGGGTAACCTCTGCTGAAAATGCATCATGGGATTAGCAGTCCAAATCACACTGTGACAGACCACATCTGCTAACTAGCAACTGCACAAGCCTCCGTGGATTTCCAGGCTCTGACAGCTTTCAAGTGCCAGAACAGAGCGAGGAGCAAGGTGATCTAATTAGGAGCGATGCATAATTATTCAGGACACATCGCTCCTGTTTTCATTAGAAACTATCACCGCTGAATTTTCTTCCATTTAAATTCAACGTTGTTATCTCAAAAAGTCCTGAGGCATTTTGAGGATTTTGTTTCCTGCAAAATACATGATTGAAAGTTTTAAATTGTCAACTGTGCTCAACCTCAGAATTGCATTTCTGCTTTTTGCAGACAATGTGGCTCTGTTGGCTTCGTCAGACCGTGACATCCAGTGCACGCTGGGCTGGTTTGCAGCCGAGTGTGAAGCTGTTGGGAGAAGAATCAGCACATCCAAGTAAGGGCCAATGCTTTCTGCTGGGAAAAGGTGTTCTCTCCAGGTTGGGGAGGGGGTTGCTGCCCCAGGTGAAGGAGTTTAAGCATCTCAGGGTCTTGTTCACAAGTGAGGGGAAGACAGTCGAGTAGTGGACAGGCAGGGCGCCGTGTCATCAGCAGTAATGCCGGTGTTGTATCATACTATTGTGATTCAGAGGAAGCTGAGCTGCAAAACAAAGCTTTGGATTTAACGGTCAATCTACGTTCCAACCCTCAGCTTTGATCAGGAGCTCTGGGCGACTGAAAAAGCGAGACAACGAATATAAGCAGTGAAATGAGTTTTGTACATCGAGTGGCTGCTCCGCCTTAGAATTAGGGTGAGGAATTCAAACATCATGAGGAAGAGTAGCACTGCTGCTCATTCAAGTTGAAAGGGGCCAGTTGAGGTGGTTTGGTCATTATAGGAGGTTAACTGGGCGGACCCGACTAGAAGAGACTCAGAACTCGCTGGTGGGACTTCATATCCCATCAGGCCTTGGAACCCCTCAGCATCCTCCAGGAGGAGCTGGAAAGCTGAGGAGAGGAATGTCTGGAACATCCTGCTGAGCCAGACACCTCCATCAAAAAAAAAAGAAGTAAATGAATGTATGGGCGGATGGATGGATGCAAGGAAGGATGAATGGATGGAGGTCTTTGGACTGTATCTAAAGAGAACCCATGCAGACACAGGGGGGGGACATGCAAACTTCCCCACTGGGGCAATCCCTACTGTCATACCTGTATGATAAAGCAACTTGTTAGCTTAGCATCAACACTGCAGATGGAGAAACAGCTCGCCTGCATCGACAAAATATGATCAAGAGCTTTATAGATTTTGGAAACTTTTGATTAAGAGCAGTTTCAACCTGTTCTGGTCTTTGTGCAAAACAATATTTACTGAACAGACAAATGAGTCAACAAGCAGTGAGCACTTGAAATACTTGTCTTCATGAGTTTTTGAAATAAGGCCATAGATTTACATAAAACAAGTGATTCATGACAAAAGTAGACCAAAGTTGATGTTGTTATAATTTCTCTTACCTCTTTGGTTTTATCCATCGCCTTTAAAATGGCAACATTCAGAGTCTCCAGAGCCGAGAGGACGTTGAGATACTCCCCCAGGTGCTGAGAGAAATAATCTAATAGTAAATAAAGAAAACAAGACGTCAGTGTCGTTGCAAAGTCATAACAATTAAAAGTTTATTCTGACTCCTGAGAGAGGGAGACAAACTTTTATATGTTGCCATGACAGATTCCAATTAAGACCATGGCAAAGGCAATATCTGAGAAATGGGTAAAAATATCCCAGTTAGTTTCCTAAGCAAGTCAAGTTGGTAGGATTTAAACACTAACTTTTACAGTCAAGCAGTTTTTACAAAATTTGAAAAAATGAATAACGATTTAGTTAAATTCTTTAATAATTCACTGTAACAGGCTGTGATGCAGAGAATTTCAATCTTAATGAAATGACTTACAGGCAACAACGTGATCAAATTATATCTTATGGATCAGCGACAACTTGTACTTCTTCTAACTTACAATAATTTTCACAGCATGTCACTGTAACACTCAGTGAACAGAACACGATGCAGCGACTGAAAACTAAATGTGAAAGAAGCGGAACGTTGTGTCAACGGCAGAGTCAACTTTTCTTGATGTCCGATGGAAACGATGTCGCTCCAATTCAATGAATTATGCAGAGGTTTTATTCTGGGTATATGACTGGTATTTACAGGTCCCTGCCCTATTTCTCTTCACTTTATTCAGGTCACCTCACACACACACACACACACACACACACACACACACACACACACACACACGCATTTTTAAGATGATAAAAAATATATGGGTCACTAGACATGTGCCAGTTTTCTCTCCATATTTACAGAATCAGTGTTGCAGGTGGATGATGGCGGTGCAGGTTTATATATCCAGGATCTTGGGTTTTTCTGAATCTCGGGTCATGAAGGCCACCAAAAGTTTTTTTTTAATAAACTGTTAGCTCTTCAGCTTTGAGTAAAGCCACACAAAACATATATATATATATAATTGTTGCTTGTTCAAGCACATTGTTTACGTCAAAAAATAAAAATACTTTTGTATTTTGTATAATTGTCATGTTAATTGTTTGAAAGTGACAAAATTAGATTTCAGCTGAGGTTAGTGCCCACCTGGCCCAACCCCTGGATCCACCCCTGCATATATATTGCACGTATAAGAGAATAGTTGGGAAATCTAAAGTCTCTACAGCAGCTGTTGGCTTAGCTTAGCACCAAAATGAGGACTGCTTGGCAAAGGTAACAAAGGTAACCAAAGGGAAACACCTTTACCATCACCTCTAAATCTTTCCGTTTGTTTCATCAATTCTAAAAACAAAGACTAAGAGTTTCCCATCTAAGTTAAGAACCCTCTACTGGCTGTAACTTTAATTTTTAAAGATTCCCGAGTGACATAAATGTCCTTATCTAACGCTCAGCAAGAAAGTAAACACGTGCATTTTGTGAATAGTGAATTGTTGCCTTAACATTATCCACTTAGAACATATCAGTGAACACAGAAGAGTCAACATACATGCACTGAATATTTTTACAGAAACAAATGTGCTGTGAAACGTTAAATCAGACCAAACACTCTCCCACCAACCTGATAGCTTGTCAGTGTCCAGATTACTGCAGGGCAGAGAACAAGAGAAATGAGAAAAATATTGATGAGCTTAATTAAAGAAATTCAATTGTGCTGCTTTTAATTTTTTATTGAGAGACTGTGCTGTTGCATCCCGAATGTATTAAAGTATCATAAAATAAATAGGATACCTGTGTTAAAACCATACAAATCAATTGTGTTCAGTATCACAGTGATGTAATACAGTGTGAACTTCACTTCCTCTGTTGTGTTAATGACATTAACAGGTAATGTTGACTGTCGGGCACAGATCCTAAGTGAAGCTGGTTAATGGCTTGTGTTTAGTACAAAGCTCACAGAGAATACGTGGGCAACAATAAACTGCACATCTTTTATTTAGCTGCTGTGACACATTTCTATTGCAGGTTAGCAGAGCAACAACCAAAGAGATGATTCCTTTCCCTTCACTGTAAAAGAGAAAACATGTGACTGGAGAGTAGCTACCTCTGACATGGAGGTTATGTTTTCAACCCTGTCCGTTTGTTATTTTTTAAGCAAGATTCCGCAAAAACAACCGCCAGAACTTGGTGGACTGATACGGTATGGGTCAGAGAAGAAGCCGTTACATTTTTGTTTCGGATCCAGATCAGGGAGAAGAATCCAAGATTTTCTTTTCAACATTTCCCGTGATTTATAGAAGAATAATTCATGGATCCTGATGAAAAAAACAGGTTGTTTGTAATGTTTAGGGGACTGATATGAATGATTCTGTGCAATTTGATAAAGATCTAAATGGAAATCTGGACTTAGTGAATTCAAATGCAGTTTCGTAAGGGTCCAGTTGGACCTTGGCAGTTGTATGTAATCTACTAAGAACCATTCTAGTCTTAAATGCTTTTCTCTCCCAGCTGATATCGTGCAATTAACAGTATTGTTATTCAGAAAATACATTTTTTATACCACTTATCCATCAGGACGCAGGCAACAGTGTTGACCACTGCCCCTCCATGCCGACTGTAACCAGACCAAAGTAAATATGACATGAGATGTGGACAGAGAGGTCTGGTGTGTCACACGAGTGACAGTCCAGGCTGATAACAACACACTGAACTCCCTCTAATTGGATTTAACTTTAAAATATCAAATTCAATTTAAAAAGTAAGGTCCATCTCACAGTGTGTTTGTGATGGTCCACTCTTGTGAGGCTATGGTTCATAGTCCACCAGTCACAGTAAATTCATGATATTATCTGAGCTGATACACACAGTCTGAGAGCCAAGTTACAGAGTCTTGCTCAGCCACCCTGTGTTGGTTTACTGTGAAGAAGTGTGCAGAGGAAAAAGGTTGCAAATCTGCCAAAGACAATAAAGACAATTGGCTTTCGAAAAACAATAAAACCGTTTTATAAACCAGGACATGGGAGAAGTTTTCTTTTTACTGTGCGGCTGCGGTGAGTTAATCATTCTCTGCAGACCAGTGATTTCACCTCAGCCACCCTGAGGCTGATTTCTTTGAATGCAATTTTAGAAGAGCGAGTTTTTTACTCCACATTCACGGTTCTTTATGACCAAAACCATTAATCCAGCCTGCTTGAGTTTGGTTGCAGGGCTCACTCTCACTGAAGACCTCTGTCCAACTGTGAGGCGTTTAGTCTGTAGCTGATGACTTGAAAGAAACACATCAACTGTGGCTTTTAGCCCCAAACACTTGCACTTCGGTCTCTTTGTTCTGTGAGTATAAAAAGCACAGGTTGGACAATTGTGTGAAGTAGTTTAATATAAAAACAACTCACTTGTTTTGTCGGCCATCGATGGAGAAGAAAAGCTCCTGCAGCTCTTCAGTGGTCAGGATCCCGTCAGCAAAGTAAGTATTGAACTCATCAAATGACAGTTTACCATCATCTGAAACACAGAGGAAGAGTTGGTCTACTTTATTACAGAGCCACAACAACAATAACTATATTATATATCACACTGGTGGCTGGCACTTAAACACAAGTCATGTTTTAATATTCAATGTGTGTCAGTACTGCAATGAAAAAGTTAAAAAGTACTCATCAATAAACCTGGTCCACAGTGAATCTATCTAATAAATCTCTGTCTGACTATACGTGACTCTTAGTAATCAACTTCATTGTTATTGTTATGGTCCCAGGGAAATACAGGGTCAAATTTGGTGCAGTTTGAACACATGATACATAGGTTAATGAAAAATGTATAAACTGGCTAACAGCATCTTGTCGTCTGTTCAGTTGTGGGGACGGCGTGCGGACTGAGCTGAACATGTCTTCTTCTCCGTCCTTGGATAATCTACAGAAACACTTGTTTTCACCTCCTGTGATGATGAGAGGGAATGATGGGACAACCTACAGCGACAGCACCACACTAACTTAAACCACCGGCACATTCCAGAAATCTCAATAAACCTATTTGTACCGTAGTTTTGACTGCTTATTAGACTTCTGTCATTAGGTTAGTATTCATGAAATGTTGTGTACTGCATTATTTGGAACTGTTTTTGCCAACAATTGTTAGCTGGCTAACATTAACATTCTTCCTGTGCAACCCGGTGGTACGTCAATCCGAGTGCCGAGCTCTGAGGTGTAATGGAGCGCGGCATTAATAACTTCACACTTGGAGTTTGTATTATTTGTATTGTTAAGGGTCCAAGGAAGTGCAGTGTCAAATTTGATGTGATTTGGACACGAGATGTTCAATACTAATAAACAGGCGACCAGCGCTCTGTAGCAGTAGCAGCTGGGACTTATCGACGTAATTGAGGTCGAGATCACATGGAGGATCCAGCTCACAGGTTCCCCAGCTCATCAGGAGCGATGGGATGCACCTGGGACCTCAGCTAGTGGTAGTGAGCTGAGGCTGCAGGGTTTATAAGGAGGTCTGGTTTCCTTGTTCAGTTGGTTCTTTGCTGTTCGAGGGTCGACACCTTTAGTTGTTTCTCTGAGTTTGTGTTGTTGGTTTTGTTTATTTTAAGAGGTTGTCATGTGCCCATTTTTATTTCCCCTTTCTTTCTTTTGGTTTAGGTCCACTTCTGTTATTCTTTCCTGTTGATATATTTAGTGGGTGATGGTTGGGCACTATATTCCCACTGTTACCTTTCAGGACCCCATCTTGTTAATTTTGTTGCATCGTTAGTGTAATGAAACTTCGTTCCATCAGTTCTCCTGCTCAGACGATAAGCACAGCTTGTTGTGCAAGAAGATTCACAGAAAAATCTATGGCCGAAGAAAAACAGCCTGGTTGTCATCTGTGAAGAAGTGCTCCTGCGTGGGCCAACTATCAATCTGTCTACTGGCACCGATCACACAGATCAGTCAGCAGTTAGACTTCCAGAGAGAGACGGTTTAATACCAAAATAAAAGTCCATCCCAACTGAAAGATTGCCCTGAAGAAGCTTTTCTCAGGGGGTCTGGTTCTTTAGAGACCTTGACTCCTGCATTCTTAAGAATGTTATGCAAGTACAGTGCATCATGAAATGAGCCATTAAAATACATCTTCAAAACCAAAAACTTGCACAAACAAGCCTGGTGCTGTGTGAATCATGGATCTGTGATATGACTTGTGGTTCAACTCCAATTTAATCAGACAAATAGCAGTAAGCCATCATTTTAATGTATCATAATAATACCAGTTAACTGCATTTGCAACTGATTGTCGTCTCATGGTAGCAGCTGAAAAGAGGCATTATTTTAAACCCGTCTCAAGCGTTTTCTATTTTGTCTCTTTTCTGCCCTACCTTTGCATTTCGTCATATTTCACATTCTTCCACCAAGTTTTGTAGAAATCTGTTGAGTTGGGTTTGAGTAATCAACAAACAGACAGGGGTGAAATCATAACTTCCTTGGTGGAGTTGACTATTTGGTAACGCGAATGATATGAAAACAGCCAGCCCCACCTTTGTCTGGACCAATAATCACACTGGCCCGTTCTCCATTTTAATACCATTTAGTTTGTCTGCCCAGTTGAAACCAGGAAAACTCCAGGTACTCTGGTACGTCCGTCAGTTCATGTGACTGAAGGACAGATCAAATTCATAAAACAGATGAGCACACAGACAAATGAGCATAAGAAATATTCGTTGATTGTTCAAACAGGCTGAGGCTCAGACGTCCTATTCAACAAACAGAAGCCATCCAGCCATGTCATTACTGCAGCCATAAAGAAGTAGTAAGAGTACACAATGGCTTTAAACTTATTAAATCCTTTGAGTAATCTGCCTGATTAATGACCCTTTCTGCGACATGACAAGGTAAAATGGAGGCAGTTTTATATGCATCAGAGTTCCAGTTGGCTGACTCGGCACGGCTGAAAATTCAAGGGCGAACTTGGCAACCATCTGTTCAGCTGGAGCCTCTTTGACACGGCCCGTCGCTACCTCCGACCTGAATGTGTAGCATGCTGTTCAGAGACATTGCCTGATGCGCACCACTTTTTCAACAGTCTTTTAATCTTCCTCTTGTTCTCTATCTGCTTTTTCCTCCTCCGCTTAAAAACAATAAAAAGGCCTTTTTTGTGATTTATTTTTTTATGGGGGGGGGGGCTAAGAAGAACTGTACCAACACAGAAACAAACAACTCTGCTTTAAGAATCTAAATAGAAATAGTGTATGAATCTGTCTTGTTATCATACCCCTGTACCTCACAGCAGTTTATCAGCATTTTGCACCACATAAACAAACATATCAGCTTTTAAGCTTTAAAAAGAAATAGTCTGAATAACTAAATCCATTTTGTTATCATTGCTCTGCACCTCACAGCAGTTCATCAGCATTTTGCACCACATACTCTATTGCCCATTTGTATTCAGAGCAGCATAAAAATCCTTTGGATCAACAGTCATTCACTATTCATTGCTTTGTGATGTTTTGAGTTCTGGTTTCAAGAAAAAAAATAATGTGCTTCTTGGACCAGAAGCTGAGCCGTTCCAGTAAAAGAGAGAAACAGAATTCTACTCTTAAGGGAAGTCCATTGCTTTTTAGTACACATTTTATATGGTGCAGAAAACTGCAGTCATCATTGTCTACCATAGTTTACCAATAAAATCTAAACCTGCTTAGTTGATAAAGTTATTCTTTTATTTTTGATGAAGACCTTAGGTGTTGTGTTGAATGAATGTAACTGGAAAGCTAACTATATTTGGCAGCAGTTATTCTCTGAGGGGACAATCCGTGATGGACTGATGATGACAGCTGACAGTCTTCATTTTGACGGTTCTGGGTTAAATGTCTAAAGATGACCACGAGAAATATACAAGCTTGACCCTGTATGTGTTTTACCTCTAAAATTATTATTGGATTCATGATCAAGAGAAAAGAAGTATGTTGGGTGACTGAGGCTTCTCCCCACCTCTGAATTTCTGATTTATCACCACTTTCAAATAGAAGCCACTGAAACAAATCTGTTTAAAAAATGTAAACCCAGTCGAGGAGCAGCTCAACTGCAGTGAATGCAATAAAGACAAACTAGAATGGCTCCCAGTGGAGCGCATACCTCCGCCAAGGCCCAACAGAGCCCTTAAATTCAATCAAGCGGCACCAGATTTCACACCTTCATAGATATCCATTCCCTAAATATGACGGATCGTTTTCATCAAGCTGCACAAATTATTCACCCTCGCAATGTTTAAAAAAAACAAATGATCTTTGCATCTTTGTTCAAAATGTAGGTTCTTTCTGGTCCATGTCCCATCCTTCCAAGTTTTTTGCAAATCTGTTATTCATTTTTTGCTCAATCCTGCTTACAAACAAAGCAACCATTAAACAAATGGACAGGGCAGAGGTAATGGAATTTCATGGTGGAAGTAATTGAAGTTGGCAGGTTGGCCTGGACTTGGAGTCGGGTTCTAGCTCTTAGCCCGAGCACCACAATCACTTTTGGCCCTGTGTTACTTTTAGAAGTAACTAAATACTGAAAGATTACTGATTTGTATTTATTTGAGATTTTCTTTCTTAGAATACATCTGATGCTTGCAAACCCACAATGTTGCAAACTTGTCTAAGAGGTCTGGTCTGTGTTATATTTAGTGAAAAAAAAGTTTTTTATTTGTTTTGCACATATAAAATGTCAAACTGCGATCATGCCTTTAATCTTGCATTATGTTCTTGAGGGATGGTGATGACAGATGGCATCAAAAGCATCAGGAAAATGAATAGGCACAGTGAGGTGGTGGTGGTGTTTGGGATTATCTGTTTGTTATCTTTAAGATTTATGTCTTTCAGTCTGTTCTCATTTCCATTTCATGATCCTCACTTCTATCACCCACATCTCTTTCAATGATTTGAGGGATGTGAGGATGGAGAGAATACTGATGCAACACTTGGGACATCATTGTTCAGTCAAGAGTCGCCCTGAAGTGATGGGGCGATACACAGCTCTGTTGTTTATCACTGTCCTTTTCTTCTGAACTGATTTGTTGTCTCAGAGATAGTTCCTTTAACATTTTGGCATTTCCTGACCAAGTGACATCCCCCATTTTTCGTTTGTGAAGTGACATTTTCAAGCCTCAGGTTTGACATTTTGTGGCACCGCGCACCCACTTACACCTGCGACCTGTACCCATTGGATGGTACTAGCTGTCAATCACACAGTATCCATTCCACCATGCTTTATCGTCTATTTGACTTTAAATGGAACCAAAATGTACAAAATAAACATCATGGTGTATTAAAGAAGATTTGAAACGAATCATTGACAGTGGAGATGTCTGATAACGATACCAGCATTGGAAAGGCCTCTTTTCTACTAAAAATGCCTGGTCATGCATTTGCGAGTATGTAAATCTATGTACCGATTAGATACCATCTCTTTGAAATTAATTTGTTTCCACCCAAACTGTACTTTCCTTTTCCTGGAAATCTCTTCTTCTTTCACATCCCTCCATCTTGTGTTTTAAGACTTTGTTGCATTAAAATGTCATCGTCATTTTAATATCCTTTCAGAGCAGCTGCAGGATCAAGTTGTTGAACAGATTCCCAACACAAACAGCTTTTAGATGAACTAATCATTCATGCATGGCTCAATGACATACAAGGAACATTACATTCTCTAAGTAGATCAACCATTCCAGAAACATCCATAACCTCCACATCCAGGCCTGTATTGTGTCCATGACGGATGAGGCACTGCTCCTCTCGTGGTTACTCCAGTTATTGTGAAGGTAATGATGTTTTTTAATGCAGCAATATCTGGAACATTTTCTGAGAAGAGAACAATGAGCTTCCTGGTGAATAACTTAATCATGGGCAGCAAATGAATCACACTCTGCATAAGAAAGTGTTGTTGACCTGGTTTTAAAGGAAGCAGGAGCTCTTTAAAACGAATCACACTCTCCAAGTTAACTTTAAATTAGAGTCACTGATTTTTCTAAATCATTTCTCCATAAAGCTTGTGACAGACACTCTCCAAGGCTGCACTGAAATGACAACTTAAAAATGCTCTGCTTTTTATGATTTGTACATAAAGTGAACTGTATTTAATGAATTTATAAACTCTGAAGTATTTGTTTCAGCTGAGTTTCATTTGTAAATTTCCCCTCAGTAGTTTATGCCAGAAATGTTTTTACAATTTCAAGAGGTAAGTTAAAAAAAACAGGGTCAACAGAGCAATTCTGCAGGGGTTTGTAAAGCAGCTTAGATTTCAGTGTTTGAGCACTGGTGGCTGCTAACAATATGTTTTGTTTTCTTAACTGTGTGATTTAGTTATAAGAAATAGGAATATTACAACACCAACACAAAACTATGACAACTTGCAGCTGTTTCTTTTGAAAACTATAAACAGATAATGTGTGTGAATATGCAGAATCAGCTGAGGGACAAGAACTTGTGGTCAAAGGCAGCATGTGACTGTGTAATACCTCCAACTTAAACTGAACTAACATCTACACAGTTTAACTCAGCAAAAAAAATACAGCAACAGAAAGTGGAAAATAAATCCCACTGTCGGTTGCCGCAAAAGCTGTTTGCCTAAATTGGTCCTTAACACTGAGCCAGAAAAAAATAATTTAGGAATTCGTAGGTGAGAAAACTGTTCTCAAAGACAGTTCTGCATGATTTCATCCACACGCACACACACACACACTGATAAAGACCATGTGTCTGACCTCTTCCACTTTACACTGAAATAAAGTCAGGGTCTGCACAAAGTGCTCTGAGGACCAGAGTAAACAAGAAGCAAACGAACAAGTGAGGGAATCCCGTAGAAGTAGGGCACAAAGTAGGCCGCACTCTTATCTCTCAAAAGGTTTGTCCCATTGCTGCCTCTCCTATGAGGTTCATAAATTTCCACAAATGCATCACAGCTTCGAAAGCAACTAGAGTTGGGTCCTCTAAACTCCTATGAAATACTGTATATCCTGTTTTCCAATGCTGGTTATTCTTAGTGTCAGTGCTGTCTTATAGGACGTGTTCCACCAGACCATCTGTGAGGATGTCTGTGATATAAGCTTCCTTTCAGCTTCCACATCCTAATTTATGCCTGTATGCTGCCTTCAGAGCACACAGCCTACTGCTTCTCTGTTCTGAGACTCACTAATGGTCTGAAGCTGACTGCTCTTTTCTTCCATGTTGGTTTAGATGAGAAGAAGAAGAAAGAGATGAAGGTTCATTAAAAGCTGTGGAGACGAAGAGGAAATGACCTCTTCAACTTTCACAGTGTGTTTCATATGGAAAATATGATGTGATCAGAATCTGGACCACGAAGACAAATATTCACCAGAAAAACGTCCTTTCCTATATTAAAACTGCTGCTCTGTGACCGTCCTGATCATTTAGTTCCTGTCAGTGGTTATGTAAGATGGCTAATTATTCTCAGGACTTCATGCAACACTGGAGTCTTAAACCATTAAAAGCAGGATATGCAACTTCAGGGACATTAATATGAACCTTTCTATTTCCAACCACCTTATCTCAAAGCTCAGTTTTATCATCATTTTCCAGAGCTTTTCCACAAAATGATTCATCACTCTGTCAGTGTACATTAATGTTGTTTCAGGATTATTTAATTTTGGTTAAAGTTTATTGCTGATTACACTGAAAGTATTTACAATCTTATATGTGGCCATTTCCCCTTCATTGATAAAGTAAGCGTGAAATGGAGAGCGAGAGCGGGGAAGACAAGCTGTAAAAAGGCAGATCGGAATCAAACCTATGCAACTGCATGTGCAAAGCACCCCACACTGCCAGTTGAGCTGTAGCGGGCGTCCCAGCTGTATTGGGAGTGAGCCGACGTTCCCACTTTAACACACATGGAGTAACATATACATTTGGAGTCTGTTCCTTCAAACAAAACAAAAGTGGACAATAGGTCCAAAATTCACTTTCTTTAAATGTGGTTTCCACAATTTCTTTAACTGCTAAATGGTCGACTGTGTTCATAGCTGGTTGCTAGGTTTTCTGTCTCACGTTTGTTTTTGAGCAGGTGGTGTAAAGCTGTTCAGCTGTCTGCTGCAGCTGGAAACAGTTCTGAGAACAGCTGTGAGGGTGAACCAAAACAATGAGCTGAAAGACACTGAAATCATCTGTAGAGCAGAAGGAAACTGAGTCAATTGATTATTGTTGATTATTAACAAAAAAATGTCACCTGTCAGTCACTATATCCATCGATAAACAACAAATGGTTGTGATTGGACCGTCCTGCCTGAGGACAGATGGACAATAGTCTTAATAGGACGAGGCCAGAGAGAATAAACATGAGCTCACTGATTGGTCTGTTTTCCAGGTTAAATCCCCGTGGTACTGATTAGTGAATCATAGTGGATGAAGCACAGTATATTTTCTATGAGTTTTCCTTTTACTAACATTCCTCCTTTCTCCTCATTCTCCACGACAGCGATGACACTCATCTCAGCTCAGCTCATTATAATACAAATATAACTGATTACGTTTTTCAGCTGAAAAACAATTCATCCTGTACCAGACTTGTCATTTTAAAGGTAAGAGCTTCTGAAAAGTAATTGCTGTTTTGACGCATGTTGATTGCAGCTCTTGTAAATGCATCAAAGTGCCAGTGACGTGCACTTGCCCTGATTTGCTTTGGCACCTTGTTCAGATATAGACAGATATAAATATCTTGGTGCACAGGGGCATCGGTCACCACAGAACAGAGGAGGTTATTATCACAGCAAGGATTTTTAACATGTGTAGATAGAATATAATTTTTTTTCAACTTTTTTAATCCGTAAAACAAAACAATGACAGTGATGGTTTTTTACATCTCAATAATATATCTAACCTCAAAGAATGATGATAAACTCATATACTAATAATGAATATAACAGTATTAGAGTATCCATGGGTTCTAGAGACAAATGGTCTTTACACATTAAACTGCACGGATCAGATCACAAGTGGACATCACTAAGCTCCCAACACACATTGAGGATGCATTTGAGATGCAGTCACTCACGTTTTTTGGTGCCACATTTAATGCTGCATTCAGCCCATTGATTCGCTCCTGACTCAGCTCTCACTCTCTCTCGCTCTCAGACTCTCATGCATAAAGACACGCCGACAACAGACACATCTGTAAATTGGCTAAAACAACGTCTTTGTGAACGAGAACAACGTGCATGTTTATTTGCATACGGAGCGGGGAAGTAAGATCCAATCATAAGTGGTCACAGGAGACATTCACAGAACAGACGAAATGTAGAGCTGACCACTTGAGAGCGGATCTCACAGGACGGACGTTACAGTCACACCAGGTCTGAACGTGACTCTTTGATCTGCACTCTACAAAAGGAGCACTTAGATATAATTATACTTCATGAGGATGTATATGCACAACACAGTGATAACTTAAAATATATAGAGGCACTTTGAATGTTTCCATTGAGACAGTAAAAGGTTACAGTCCACTACAGCCATTCCTCACACTTACCTACTTAAGGGTACTTATAGACATTAGAGGTAGTGAACTCAGACTAAACTTTGTGGTGCTGAATGTATAATAAAAAATGTTAATATAGAACAACTACACTGCAAGAGAACATAACTCGCCTCAGCCTTTGTTAACATGACTCACATTCATTTCCATACAGCAGCCAGTTGTCTTTGTGGACACTGACAGATCTGTGAGACACAATCCCAGAGTCATGGCCATAATCCTCATTTTAACATCGACTTCATCAAAGAGAGCTTCACTCGAAGGGACATTCATAAAAAAATCCTGTATTCCTCCGCCCACAGTGTCTCAGACATAATAACGAGTCAAAGAATGTGGGGAACCAACAAGCATGCGATGTGACTAATTATTCATCACAGAACGTGTTATCTTCTGTTTACTCACCGTTTTTGTCTGCTCGGCGGAAAATCTGTGGGGGAGAAAAAAAAGAGCAGGGAAGACATGGTTGTTAGTTCGAATCACTGACGGGATTCTTTCAATAAACAGGTGAAGATTAAAACCCATCATGGCAGATTGTGAAAAGCACAGCAGGAATGTGATGTCTGCTGTGAAAGATTTATTTTGGTTCTGCTGCACTGAACTGAGTCGTCATATGAACGAGGACGTTGAACGCCATTTGGTTGTAATGTGTCAAAAACGGGTTGTCACTTCTGAGGTAAAACAGTAAATTCAGATGCAGTGTGGGGCTGCTGAGTTGCAAAGAGACGATTAGTATAATTGATAGTCAGGAACTTGAGTCAGGAGAATCGCTCAAAGGAAATCTGTACGGCCGCACGTTTGTACGCTTCCACCAGCCAATCACATCGCAGGAAATATGGTCTCAATCTCCCTGTCACAGTGATGCTGACCTTTGACTCTCTGGATATGAAAATGCTTCATTATTTAATCCGTGCATTCATTTTTGAGTTATGGTCAAAAACATCTTTTGTCACTGCCACAGTAACAAAATATAATGAGCTCATCCTCGAGTCCAATGAACGTTTCTAACGAACCTGACAGATGAGTGGACAAAGTACCAGAGCCGTTGACAGACAATTTGCTGTGTGTGGTGTGGATGAACAAAACATTTTTTTCAAACTCAACCATAGGAGGAAGAGCAGCTTCTATTAATAAGCTAAAGTCTGACAGAATCACATTTCCAGGGCCATGTTATTGTGCATGATGGATTATTTAATGCCCCATTCAAATCACACTGAGACATTATGAGTGTTACTCATTAAACCTCAGTCACAGAACTGTCATACAGCGGTGAAACTATTTCAGGTTTGGGTTTTAAACTGGTGGAATAACGTTGGACAGAATAGCACAGTGGATGTAATGATCTAACATCATAATTGGATTATGTTCTGAACATGTAAATAGGAATATGGACGGATTATTCTGTTAGCAGCTCATGTAAATACCATACCATGATGTTTTATTCAGAATAAGATTAATAGGAGCAATACTGGTGTCCATGTAAACATAGTCAATGTGTTGTTTGGTCTTCTGCTGCACCACTATTAGTTTTCATTCCTTTCACTCTATTCCTTATGGGAGTCCTGGTGAAGTATGAGATGGTTTATGATTCACAAGAGAGGCTCTGACAACGATACCAAAGTGAGTTGTTGAGTAGCAGCTATGATGAGGATGTTTCTGAATGAATAAGAGATAAATCAACACTTGATAAAAACTGAAATAACATAAAAACACAAAAACCTAAACAAACATTCATTTCACATAATACAAATCAAATACTCTTTCAGGTTAACTAGCAAAAAATGTTGTTATACACAGCATAAGACACATACAAAATCTGCACGGCTGGAAAATATGAAAAGAATGAAAGGAGGAATGAGACTTGCATGTAGCCCAAACACGCTTTCCACATTCTGTTTTCTCTCACCGAGGAGGAATTGACAGTGTGATGGTTGTTGACTGCTGAGTGTGTGAGTGGTCACGAGCTGGCAGGGACTGTCGCAGTCATCATCTCAGATAAATAAAAAGCCTATTTTTAACATTGGTTCAAATTTTCACGACTGCTCGAGAGAGAGAGTCTGAAGCAGAAGATAATCAACTCACACAGATCAGCTCAGATCAGAGACGGAGTGACGACTGTGCCAGTGAGCGACAAACACTGGAGAGACGTTTGCCTCAGACGAGCGAGGCCAGAATATGGCTCGTGGTGGACCAGGTTATCTCAGGGTTATGGTCAGCTGCCTTGAGAACAGGAGCTGTGACTATTTTAACAATCATAGTTGTTTTGGTGTACAGTAGGAGGTTGAGATAATTGGACAACACAGAGGAGAAGCTGCTCCTTTATAAATCAATGTCAAGATGAAAGGATGGAAAGAAGAAAAGATTTCTCTCAAGTCTGCTGAGCACAGATGTGATTCAACAGAAGGCTCAGGTAGCGTGAAGAGAACTGAATCAGAAACTGGAACGTCTCTGTGCATATTCTGAACATGAATGTTTGCATCCTACCTGGTTTATCTGCGATAGATATTCTATAGTCAATATTCTTTATAAGATGAAACTGTATTTGCTTTATTATGTGTGTGATTTATATATAAATTTAAATGATTTACTTGACTTGGTGTTATTTTTTTATATATTGCTATAAGCTATTTCAGAGTACTGTTAAGCAATCGACACAATCTTCAGACAAATAGGAAGTGTTTCTATGAATGGTGTTGCCATGATGGACATCTGCTATGTGTCTGTGTGTGAAATAAAATTAATCAAAATAATCTGCATGTCACAAGCCACACTGCCCCATCCTATGTTAATAATCTATTTTCATATTCTATTTCCGCCAAATCTGATTTCATCGTAGATTCAACAAAGACACTGAGCTAAGAAATGCCAAAAAAACAAAACATCTGTATATCGTATCGATTCAACTCCTCCCATACGTTGCTTCACATTAAGCAGAGGTCAGACTTGACTTACTCATCATTTTTGACCTACAGGTTATTGATAACAGCAGAGCACGACCCTCTCTTTCATTTCCAAAGGTCAACAAACTCGAAATCTGCCAACATCCGTCTCTTTGCAGCCTCGAACGGTCGTTTCAAACCAGTTCTCATCGCAATCGTTCCTGTTTATCACCTGTCAAGACTCGAAGGTGACTGTAGAGCTGCCAATCTGTTATCTGGATCAGGTGAAATTGCTGTTTTTAAACGCATGATGGCAGGAGCTTCTGAACTCCCCTCTTTTAATACAGTAATCTGAAATTAATATTCTATCTACTTTAATCTTGCATACAGTGTTCTGTGAATCTCCTTCACAGTCAGCAGTCTTTTCTTCATCCCCTGTGGCGCGGTGTAACTCATCCGAGCAGCACGTTGTCCCTCCTGCTCCCTGCAACAAGGAGCAAGTACAGTGCTGCTAAACTTGTTTGGGCCGTTTCTCTGAGCCCTGCGGTGTCAAGAGACGATAATGCATCATTTACAGCGATCCCAGAAAAGGTCAGAGCTGCTTCCCAGAGCGCTGCCGTTCTCATATCATGGCGGCAGGTGTTAAGACAGTGGGCTCTCTCTCTCTCTTTTTGTTTTTCTTTTGTGCTGGATGTACATTTTACATTCTTTTTTCATTTCTATATCCTTAAACCCCATGGGAGAGGGAGGACAGAAATGTGAGAGCTGAGAAATACAGAACCACTGGTTACAAACAACAAAGATGATTTAAAAAAAAGCAGCCGTCAATGTGGACGGACGCTGACTATCCTCCCAGCATCATTAACTGTCAGCTGCTCTTTGAACAGGACATTTTTTCAGTCACTTCCTCGTTTCTACATCTGTGAATCTGAGTTGTTACAACCTCTACATCTCTATTATACACCGGCTCATCGCCATGTGAAAAGATATCAGTAATTTCAATCTGATTTTCCCACCACAGAGGAGCGTCTTTCTGTTGCACGCACACTGGGCAGTATGGTTTAGAAGTAAATTGGTCTTATTCTTTCAGATTTTACATTATTTTACCTTAATTAACATCATGATTCCATTGAGTAATTCCAAAACAGATGTGTAAAGCCTGGCAGATGTAGATTTTTGGGGCCAGTGCGGATACAGATGTTACATGATATTTTTCTTTATATTGCATGTTTAGAAAAAAACATCCTTGTGAATAGTATTTCTATTTTCATTCTTCACACAGTTTGCTCTTATACTGCCTCATTTCTTTTATGGAGGAGAAAGGTACATCTCATTTTATCTCATCAGCCAATACATGTTTTTAAATGGCAATGATTCCTGAGAAGTCTTTTACTGTTATGACAAAAATCTAATTGACATTTGATGTTTTACAGCTTAAGCATAAACTTTATTAGAAATAAAGAACACAATACAAATACAACCAACTTAAATTAAGAAAATAAATCTAAAGGCACATATTTTCCTCATTGTTTAGTCTATAAAATAACAGTTTTCATATCTGCAAACATACAAATCAATACAAATACCATTTTTTTTGTATTGGCAGACTGATGAATTGCTCTGGCTCTACTTGTTTGTGTATTTGTATCTCCTGTATTGATCTTAAATGTGTAACTCTCCATAATAAAGCCCATCCACTGGTATTATCTCTGAAAATCAATGACAAATTGAGAGATTTATGCTTTTTTCAAGATGACTGCTTTACTTTGCTGTGGCGTTTGTTTCCCACACGTTGGCTGAACAGAGTATGAGACAGATCTCAACCTGCTTTAAGCCAACACTTAGAATTTTTAAATTAAAATCTCTCAGCTGTTCCAGTGGAATAATTGGACAACCCACAGAAAATAAGACTTTCAATGTCTGGACAATGTCTTGCCTCCCCCAAACCAGAACAGAAAGACAAAAAACAGGCTGTCTTGGTTTTGATTCAGAGTATTTAATATTTCCCAACACCATTATTTCCCTTGCACACAGGCTGTTTTAGACGTTTCAAACATAATTATGTGAACAATCACGCAGAGCGCACCTGTTCGTCTGTTTCTGCTCCGACATCTCGAAATTAAATGGGGGAGGTGCTCTCTGCTGCTGTGCTCTGTTCGGGGACAGCGTGTGCACCAACACAATGACAGTTCTGCAAAATGTGGGTATGGTGCGTCCTTGTTTAGACGAGCTGTCAGAAAATAAGGGCTCAGATTTGGACACATGGTTGGCCTACTAACCCAGGACAGTGTGTGAGGGATGGATAATTACTTATCGATGGAGAGTCTCTACTGCAGTGCCGCAGGTTATTCAGGCAGCGGGTGTTATTGGTTTAAGATCCACATGGGGGGGTGTGTGTGCGTGCGCATGTCACTGAGGGACAATTTTGATTCAATAACATCATTGTTTGGACATTTTGGCTTTTTTAAAAGCTTGGTAGGGTTAGGTGTTTGGTTGTGATAGTTAAGGTGCAGCTAAGGGGCTAGGGAATGTATTATGACAATGAGTGTCCTTACAACTATAGAGAGAAATGCATATACGTGGAAATGCATTATGCAAGTGAATGGCACGAATCAAAAACTGATCACAGGATTCAATCCTAAAGTTATGAAGTTTAATATTATGATACAAGACCAGGTTTTTTTTTGTATTTCTGTTTTACATAAAGCTTTCGAAGATCAGAAGTGTTTGTGTGTGTGCAACAATGAGAGGAGAACCCCCCCAGCAGCCTCTGGAACTGTCTGACTGAGAGCTTAATTTATCATGCAGAGGCAGCAGCTGCAGCCTAATGCACACAAACACACACACACACACACATTTTTCCACAGCTTATTAGGACTTTGCAGTGACTAACATTTACTGTGGACAGCCTAACCCTAACCTAACCACAATTAACAATTTACCACTGAACTCAACCAGGACCTCAGATATGACGTGTTGCCTCATTAGGAGCGGACTCCAGGCCCCATGAGGACAAGTGGTCCTGACAAGGTCAGTGTTAACAGAATCCTACAGAGAAAACAAGAATGAAAACAAACACAGAGCTGTGTCTCCATAACTTCAGAGGACATTACATTGACTTACAATAAAGTCTGAGTTACTTATTTTAACTTTAACCATAGTTAGGACTTATCTGGGCCAGATCCTAACCCTGATCTTAAACCTCACCCTGATCCTGACCTAAACCTACTTCCCTGCGTGCCTGTGCCCCTTGTAACGCTTGTCTGGAGCATTTTTACTTTAACCTAACTTAAACCTAAACCTAACTTGAACATAAACCTAAACCTTTGAACTCACCTTAAATCTGAATGATTCACATTTTAAGGACTTACTCCACATAAGATAAGTCCCCATAATATGACTTTGTAAACAGATTTAGATCCCCACAACATGACACACACACACACACACACACACACACACACACACACACACGACACAAGAGTTCATGCAGCTTGAACGTCTTTGGACTATCACCTCTCTGATAATGGTTTTAAGACTAATTGCACGTATATTAAAAGCAGAGTTATCACCTATCATGTGGCTGCCTGAGTAACGGAGGAGATGCACTCACATCATGAAAGATGGTCAGTCCCTGTCCGTCGCTGTGCTGCTGCTGCTGCTGCTGCTGCTGAGCCCGGAGGTGCTTGTGTTTGGCGGACTGCAGGCACATGGTGATCATCTCCGTACAGGACAGCATCTTTCACCGCGGAGGGACACACCTCGGTCGTGGAGAGAGGAGGAAGGAGAGGAGAGTGAAGGTGTGCAAGAGATGGGAAGTCACTGCTGAGAGAGAGAGAGAGAGAGAGAGAAAGAGAGAGAGGGGTGGGGGGGATGCTGAGGAGAGCTCCAGCCCCTCCCCCTCCTGCTGGAGCCGCTCTGATTGGCTCGTTTATCTGCTCATCTGGATCGTACAGATGTTCTCCTGACTCTTTTCTCTCGTTTGTGCAACGAGATCCTAGATTTCATCAACTGTGTCAGCTAAACTAGAAGTGAAGTCAAATGCACAGTCAGCCAACTTGTGTTCATCAAAAAGATCTTTACAATTAAAAATGTTCTCGAGGTAAAGTTGAATGTTAAACCTGCTTGTTATTAACAGTGATGCCTTCACGTGAGAGCAAACTTCGCTTTGAACGTCACTACACTAACTTTAGACAGACGCTGCCCCCTGCTGGATCCTGGAAGTCACTGTTTCACAATATTGGCCGTTTACAAACAATATTTAATCATGATTATAGTTAATTAAATATCTATTATTATTACTGTTATTATTATTAATATTATTATTATTTTGTATGCTTGTATATTTTGTACATATTCTTCTGAACAATCTCTGACATACTGCATATATATATATATATTCATGTGCATACACAGTCTTTTTACTTTTCATTTTATTGTATTTTTTTACTCATTGCTTTCCTAAAATCTTCATTGTGTTATTTATTATTATTATTAATGATAATAGGCATAATATGAATAACAATAAGAAATATTACCAATTTTAAACTTTGCCTATCCTCCTCTTTATTGTACAGATATTGTACATAATCTCATATTGTACACAAACATATAATTTTATACATATATATTTCTTGATTTAATTTTAATTTTGTATTAATTTAATTGTATGTATTACTTATTGCTCTTGTACTCTGTACGATGTGTTATTTCGTTATGGACGTCATCTGCCTCAAAATAAACTAATGAAATAACAGTGCAGGTAATTAAAGAGTTGAAATTAAATTAATTTATGTTTTTTCTTTTAAATGTAACTTTTTTTCAACATGAGAGGGGGGCGGAGCTAAGTGATCCAGGAGCGATCCTTTCTAAAGTTGCTCTTCCTGAAGACGAGTCGGTTTCGCTTTCGTTTCTCCCTGTCAGACTCTCAGGAGTGGAAACTGCACGGAGGACGAACCACGAAGTTTAGTCTGTGGCTTGAGACTGATCCTGAATCTGGGCTCTTAAACTTCTCTGCAGGTGAGCGTGTGTTGGGTGTGAACATCTGAGGACGCTCACAGACAGCTCGGCTGTAAAACTTGTCTTGACACAAACAGCTCTCGTGTTGTCTGTGACATAACGTCTTGTGTTACCTGTGTTTTCAGGTGTGATCATGGCCTCTGAAGTTGCACCGAAAGTCAATTTGAAAGAGGGTGAGCTACATATCTGATCTCAGGGAAAACATGTCTGTGATGAATGAGGCTACACTGAAAGTCGTCTGTTGTTTTGATCCGTCATAAACGAACTGTTCTCTCTAATCGCGAGTACAAAGTACATTCAAAATAAAGTGTCTACAAGGAACATAATGTATATGTGTGAGGAAGATGGAGATACCACTATAGATAGGTCAGTATGACAGTAGGTGTGACAAGTATCACATAGAAGTGAGGACATTGGTGTCAACTATTAAAGAAGATTTACTTTTACTTTTAAAGGACCAGTGTGAAGGATTTAGGGAAATCAGTTGATAAATATAATATTCCTAATAATAATCAGCTATGTTTTCATTTGTGTATAATTTGTCTGAAAGTAATAGTTGTGTTTTTCTTGAATATTAGCTTGAATATGTTGTTAGAAATCTGTGAAATGAGTGGGTCCTCCTCCACAGAGTCCAGCACCATCATGTTTCTACAGTAGCCCAAAATGGTCAAAAAAGAGCCTTTGCATTTTTCTTTTTCTTTGACATCACTCAAAGCACATGGTAGTTTTTCCTACATGCTTGAAAAGGGAGAGTTGTGGTGGAAAGTGTTGGTTTCCTCCTCAACCTCAGTTGGTTGTTATCTGCAGCCTCACCACTAGATCCTGTGCTGATCATTAATGACGTTCCTTGCTTCCTCTGCAGCGGAGGAACTCGCCCTCTCTCTGAGCGACGCCCTCAGCAGCGGAAACAGTCAGGAAGCGGTTGAACTGTGCCAGAGGTTGTCGCAACTGTCTGTTCCTGTGTCTGTCAGTGTCAATAAACCAGCCTACCCGCAGGACTCCATAAGGTGGGACACAACTGTGTGTAGGGTACTCTAGTCAGATGTTTCCAAAACTGAAAACCTTATTGCTTGTTTGGTTAGTTTCCCTCTTTTGAAGAGATGTGCTAATGTTTAATAGATGAGAGGAATCAAGGTCAACCATGGCAGGAGATATGAATTGGAGTAGCTCTTAGTAGAGCACATACAACAGTCTCTTTAAGTCCGATCCTGGCTGCATCAAATAAAAACACTCATAGATACCAGTACTCTGAATGTGCCTGCTTTGTTTCATCAAGATAAATTAATTATTTCCTGGCAAAATAGAGAAAAACACTATTTTAAAGAAAGTAGAAAACAAAATCCTTGATCCGCCCCCAGATCTCGATCTGCACCAAAATCTAACTGCTTACAAACCAACCAACAAACAAACTGGAGTGAAAATAACCTCCTTGGTGGAGGTGATAACAAGGTGTGTGTATGTGCATGTACCAACCTTTTAGACATATGATCCAATAAAGAAAAACTAAAACTGAGATGTTCTGTTCTTCAGGTTGAGAGTCGGAGTCGAGGATGCTCAGTCAGAAACTTACATCCCAATGACCACTGTGGTCTCTGCTGATATGACAATTGCACAACTCAAAGACCAGGTACTGATGCAACAGCAATTTTGATGAGTTCAATATTTTACTAACCATTTTTATTAAAAAATACTATTGATTGCACAACTACACTTTAAAACATTGTCAATGATATAAAGTTTAAACTGAGCCCTGATGTGTTAATTCAGATATTTTACTAGTTTCCTTATGTTGTTATGAAACAAGTATCATAGTAAACACAAGTTTACATTATATCTGTTGCTACTTTTATATTTCTTATGCAATTCTTTTTTTGAAATGCATGTACATGACAATACAGCTCACACACTGTCTTTTATCATCAGTCACAAGTGAGAATCAATTTTTCCACCAAACAAACATCATGGCTGCAATGAACGATGCGTTCCGAATTTCAGATCAACACTGAGTTCGGGTTCGCGCCCACGCTGCAGCGCTGGGTGATCGGCAAGCGGCTGGCTCGGGACAGGGAGACGTTGTACAGCCACGGCATTCGTAAGAGTGGGGACCAGGCTTTCCTGTTCATCCTCTCCGCCCAAGCTGCTCACCTCACACGCCATCAACACAAACTGGACCAAGAGCAGCAACGCATAGACGGTCAGCAACACACACACACAGACATGGACAATAAATATCAAATATAAAAGACACAAACGTTTCTCCAGTGGAATTAACAGTCGAACTGACCAGTGAAACAGATGCTTACAATAAGGATCATCTATTTGTAGGCATCGTGGATTCAGTGGTGTTGATGCCACATTTTCCCAGGGGGCTGCAGGGAGGAGGTGATGGTGAGAAGACGGCTCCTCCTCCACAGCCCAGGCACACTGCTCCTCCTCCTGTGGCTCCTAAACCTCCGGTCAGAATACACACTCTGTCTGCCTGCATGTCCACCTAGTGTGTGTCCAGCAGCTGCACATTTTAATTTGTAAATTGTCTTTGAAATAGTTACAAAAATGGATGATTTCACTGATTTATTTGGCGCTTTGTGGAACACTTTGTTATTTGGCTAAAGAACAATATAAGTATAATCTGTGGTTGTGTGTGTAGTTGGGCTGGGCCTGCACTCAGTGCACGTACGTGAACAAACCAACTCGTCCCGGCTGTGAGATGTGTGGAGGGGAACAGCCAGAGGATTATGAGGTGCCTGCCATCTACCAGCCAGACCAGCAGGAGGTTCTACGGATTCAGAAGGAACAGCTGGCCATTTTGCAGTATGAGCAGGTAACAGTGCTACTCCATTCAAATTCAGGCAGCCAGATTTCCTGGTGACAAAATGTGTATCTAAGTTTGACCCAAGTTGACCTGCATCACAGTGACGCTGGAGTCATACAGTTAGTATTTCTAGAGCTTGAAAGTCAGGAGGTGTTTACTTTACTTTCCTACTTCCAGATTGGAAGTTGGAGGCCATCAGAGTTTTCTCTAGTAATCTAAATGCACTGGATAGTTATTAGAGCCTTGACATGTATTGGTGTACTGATTAAAGATAGATAGATAGATAGATAGATAGATAGATAGATAGATAGATAGATATCAGCGCTTACGTGTTTATGCACTTATGTTAAAATGCCGATTCTGAAAACCTGTTTCACAGAATAAACTTGGCAGAAAACATGTGAACTTCTGCTGATTTACTTATTTATTTTCTCAAGTTCTATATTTTAGATTTTATTTCTGTTTTTTTAATGTAAAAGTCATTTATAGTTAAACTTCAAGCCTCCATTACATTTCTTCACCATAAGGGTTTGATAATGACATCTTAAGAATCATTTACAGATTTATATACATCTATGTGGGTCAGTATGTCAGTATCGGCATCAGTCCCCCAAAAATCAATATCGGTCAAGTAATGTTTACCGAAATACTCTCTTGTGTAGAAAAGGATGTTGATCAGATAATCTACAGTTTTTTTTTCTTTATGCAGAACCAATAGATGAAGTATCACACCACCAGACTGGAGTTTTATTGAACAGTCATCAGCTGCATCACTTTTTATTCTCTGGAAACATGTTAATAATAGTGAGTACTGACAATTTGTAATGCAAGTTCATGTTGTGCATTTTCCTCTCGCTCCTACTCGGTAGACTCAGCAGGAAGAGCGAGAGAGGAACTATCTGGACTTGATTGAGGCAGAAGATCAGAACCTGATTCCCAATGCCACAGAGACAGACTGTCCCATCTGCTTCTCCACCCTGGAGCCGGGAGACGGCATCGTGCTCAGAGAGTGTCACCACACCTTCTGCAGGTCGGACAGGAAACAGCTTTGTTGCATTTCATATGACATGACTGTGATAAATATGTTTTATGCACTTCCACATTTGTATTTTTTTATGTGTGTGTGTGTGTGTGTGTGTTTCCTTGTTCAGGGAGTGTCTACAAGGGACAATAGTGAACAGTCAAGATGCAGAAGTGTCGTGTCCTGAAGAATGTGACAGTAAAATACCGGACCGAGAAATCCGAGCGGTGAGACAAGAAACAAACTCAAACTTTGAAAGTTGAAGGGGAGTAATAGGATACACTATTGATAATCCAATTACATATTACTAACAAGATTTTCATTACGCTTGTTTCAGTAGATAATTATTACAATTTGAATCAGCACATTACCATTTGATATTGTGGAAAATTACACTAGATGATGGGGAAAGATAATCTCTAATAAGTAGCACATACTTTTATTTCCTGTTAATGTAAAGTTAATACATCCTGTTCACTCTCACACTCTCTCATCTTATTCCTGTTATCGTTAACTATGTGATCCTGGTTGCAGCTGCTGTCTGATGAGGAGCACCAGCGTTTTCTGGAGATGCGTCTGAGCATCGCAGAAAGCTGCGCAGAGCACAGCTTCCACTGCCAGACTCCCAACTGTCGAGGATGGTGCGTCTACGAGGACGAAGTCAACGAGTTCCAGTGTGAGCTCTGCCAGGAAACCAACTGCATCCTCTGCAGGGTAGCATTGTGTTCATTGTATTAACTGAGGAGGGTTTGCTTTGATGTGCACTGTATAGTAGAAGCACCACAAATAAAGGAATTTTGTGTTTTATTTTGAAGGCCATCCATAAAGGCATGAATTGCAAGGACTACCAGGATGACCTGCGCATCCGAGCAGAGAACGACCAGGCGGCTCAACAAACGAAGCAGATGTTAGAGGTAGGTCCATCTTTGAGCTAAATGTAAATTCACTGTGTCGACATTAACAGGTGATAACAGTGGGCAGCAAACAGGCCTGTGCTCCCTGCTGCTCACAAATCCTGTTCAGATCAACATCCGTCCTGAGGAATCCGATCACATGTGGACAGTGTTGAGTTTGTAGGGATCGTCTGAGTTTCCTGATGTGTCCGATGTCTGTGTGTGTGTGTGTGTCAGCACGAGCGAGTTAGAGAGGGAAGAGTCGGGAGGGGCTGAATGAACCTTGTGCAATCAATGTATCAATCATTACATGGTGATCACTGTTAAACTGGAAGGCTGATGTTTTCTTTAACACATTTTATAAATTCTTTTTTATCTCACATTGAAGACAGTTTCTTACACGTCTTTTAACAAGTCTGACACATACATGAGTATCCATGTGAGTTGCACCAGCAGCACCTCAGGCTGTTCTCCACTCATAACTGTTTAATGTCGGTCTTTTTTCTCCTCTACTTTAAAATAACTTTCAAGTAGCTTGTATCGATTTTTCTCTTGTACTACAAGTGTTATCCAGTGTTGCTTATCTGTGTAGTTTATTTTAAATGTGTTTCTCTGTGACTGCATCTGTTTCATTGTATTTCACAATAGAGCCTCCTGCAGAATGGCGAGGCCATGAAATGCCCCAGGTGCGACATCGTCGTCCAGAAAAAGGACGGCTGCGATTGGATCTGCTGTTTGATGTGCAAGACAGAAATCTGCTGGGTCACCAAACAAGCTCGCTGGGGACCAAATGTGAGTATTCACACAAGTGTTGGTTCAGTGTTGAGGAGAGTTTCCACACAGACGGGTCACAGCAGGAAAAACACCAGTGTTAAACCTGAACAACCAGTAAAACATGACAGTGTGACTGGGAGCCAGGACCCGAGACTGCAGCAGCTAAATGGTATTAGACCATAGTTCATGTTATTATTCACATATGTGCTCCTGAAATTGGGTTTTTGGTCCAAGTCGCTTGTTTCAAGTCGTATTCAATGAATAAAATGAAGGATAAACCTCAGTATGTATTGGGGCGTGGATACAGTGTGATTGACAGCTTTTACCATCCAATAGGTGCAGGTCGCAGGTGTAGGTGTCTTGAGCTCGCACTCAGGCTCCACCCCCCACTCTTCTAAATACAATTACATGTGGTTTCAAAAGACCAAGATGCCACACTTGAGTGTCATGTGTTCTCTACTTCTGACTCTTTGTCTCTTCCGTACTCTTTACAGGGCAATGGTGACACATCAGGTGGATGCAGATGTCGGGTCAATTTTCAGCCTTGTCATCCCAACTGCAATAATTGCCACTGAGGCGAGCACAAGTGAACAAATACTTTGTGTGAGTGTGAGATGCAGACCTCAGCTGATGCGCAGGCTTTTGGCTTAACACAGGATACAGGCCAATATTCTTTTGATTTGTTTCGTTGACTCTTAGACCTGATTTCTGGACTTTACTCAGGTGCTTTCCTGCTGCTGAAGCACATCTTTGTGTGGCTACCACTGATAGAAGTTTTGTATGGAAGTTATGCAAAGTGCCAACTTTTGTTTCTGCATCTCTACAGCTGAGGATATTAACTTTCCTCGTGAGAACAAAAGCAAGCTAAACTGGGATTCTCTGCTATAATAATAACTTCTTGTGAGGAAGCAATGCTTCATATACATTTCTATCTTATTTCCACAGCCGTTATAATTTGTTGACTCAAGTCTAGCTTCAACTCCAATAATGCACAGAGAAATGTATGAATATTCCCTCACATACAGTATATAAAGTGTAAGAGTCTTTTCCTATGGCTACAGCTAATTAACTACATCTAACAATATTTACCAATACATTATCTATACTGCTTTTCCTCTTGAGGGTCATGGCGGGGAGCTGGAGCTGATGCCAGCTGACATTGGCCGAGAGGCGAGTTACACCCTGAAGAGGTGGCCAGTCCATCGCAGGGCTGAAGTACAGAGACAAACAACCACTCACTCTAGCATTCACGCCTACGGTCAATTTAATCTCCAATTAATTTAACAATCTAACAATGTTCCTACATTAATTATTTCTTTTCTACAATTCATTTAGTCAATTAAACCAGTGACAAGAGGAATGTTTTATCTTTAATGGAAGTTTTTAAACAAGGGTTTTTCTTTCAGTTGTCTAATAAGGCTGAGGTGAAGGATGTTGTTTTAATTGTTGGAAATGTGTTTACAATGTGTTGTGTAATGTGATCTAATGTGTTAACAAGCTGCTCTGGTGCAAGGAGTTTGAAGTATCATGTTTAAATCATGAAAGGTGGATGAATAAGGAAGATGTAGTTTTTCAGTTCTTTGTCCATTAATGAAGCCTTAAATTAGTTGTATAATATGTAGTATAATATATACAATATATTTTCTTTTTGTGGGGTATCTACAGAATGTGCAGGTTTCACCATTACTTGAAACGTGTCTGAAATAAACTTGGTTCATTTGTCTTCAGTTATGTCATCAGGTAAAATCAATAACTTGAACTTTGAGGAAGTTCATCTTGTTGTTTATGTAGCAAAATGCAAGCAGCCATTTTTAACAGGCAAATACGAACATTGTTTTTTCTCTCTAGGCCTGACAAGAACCAACGTGCTCTGTCAGCCTCTGCACAACTTTCATCAGTCTTTGTGATATTTTGCAGGGCTCAGCATTAATCAGAAATGAACTCTGAACAACACATTCAATATAGTAGATACTTATTCTTGTCATAATCATACAAATTTACCTTCATTGCTTTTGGAAGCAATACATGTAAGTGTCTTAAAATGGTCACAATACTTCAAGGAAACAGTTGTAATTGTATTTACTTAATCAGGTTACATGTGGGACTATTTGAAGGTTCGGGTGAATCTTCTTGATCTCAGAAATACTGTGTCTCTGGTGTGTGAAAATACCTTAAAGTTTCTCTCCTGTCAAATGTTGCGTGTTTTGATTTTTGTTACAAAGCTCACTGTGCAGAATCATGTCTTCACCTTCACCTGCTGAAGGAGGAAAGCTTTTCTGTGCTCCTTCAGTGTGACATAGAAACCCGAACAGACTTTCCAGTGAAGTATAAGACTTATCTTGTGTTTGTCAATTAAACTTTTGAATCAAAAAGGAGAAGCAAACGGTATAAAACATATCAGGCACAAATTATTAGTATTTTTGTTTTAAAACATCTGCAGGATTTAAAACTTTCAAAACTTGTGCGGTTTATTTGGTGAAAATAAATCAACACATTGATGTGTAACTGCCCAAACAAATACTTTTCACTATAGTTTATTAGCATTCTCTTGTACAACTTTACATTAGTATGATTTATCAGTATTTAATTATCACAAAATAAATGTAAAAGGCAGATGAATCATTTAGTGCAATGAAAATAAATGAAAACCACTGAGTGCAGATACATGTCGTGTTACGATACTGCTAAACAGCTACACTCTCGGGCTGCTCAGAACCTCCCTGGTCATGTTCCAGCTCACCTTCATTTTTATTAGTAGGTATAACAAAAGGCAATAAATTACTGGACCATAATATTGGAATGGGATGCCCAGGTTTTGAATGAGCTCTCATGTCCATTCTACGCTTTTAACAATCCTATTTGTTAAATCAGTCGTGGTTTGAAACAGAAATGTTGGACAGTATTTATTGAAAAGCTTTTTCTGACAGGACCACCTTTCAGCAGGATGGAGCATAGTGCCTAACAAACTAATTATTTATTTAAGTGATTTTGCGAAACTAACGCAATCAGTGCAAACTGGATCGCCCACTGTGTCCACCCAAATACTACATAAACCAGCTCTGAATTTTTACAGGCATTGAGTGAGTGTGTTGCTGAACTATGACGACAGATTTCATCACCTACCCTACTATAGGCGGAGCAGAAAATATTCGCCTGTAAATACAGGGCACATGAAACACAGACACATCTTTAAGGTTGCACAACTGAACAAGTACAAAAAGTGGAAAGCTCTATTAAACCATTTCATGGTTGAGGTTTTTTTACTTGCTGGACTGTGAAAGCTGAACACCAATCAGGAGCCTACTCATCAGATTTAAAGCAACAATATGTAACTTTTACTGAGCAACAGCGCCCTCTGCAGCCACGCATGGTGATTCATTCTGTTGGATTTCATGCAGAGGAAAAATCAAACCCTATCAATGTGTTGACCAGAGCTATGACCGTGTAGCCCCCCTCACTGAACTGAAGCCCAACTCATCAGTTGATATTACCCATGATCCATGGCTTCCTAAACCAGAAGAGCTGCTGCTGCTTTTACAAATATACCAAACTCTGTTTGGAATTCTTCATATTTTAAAAGTTTCCCCACTAAATATGAGATATAAACGCTGGTTTTTGATGACTTCGAAATCTTTCAAACTAATAAACAGTTCAGAATTACTCTTGATCTAGCTGGGCCTGATGCTGAGGATTTAAACTGAGACTATCAGTCAGTTACACACTTCTCACAGGAGATCGTACCTGCACCGAAGTTACATAGAACAAGAGCAGACGTTCGGGGTGAGGGGTGGAAATGAAAGCAGCACCATTCTCCATGTAAGTCAAACTACTTATGAAGCAGTATATTTTAAAATAAAAACATTGCATAGTGTTGCTTTAAGTTTTGAGATAGAAAATTAAGTTTCAAGCAGGCTACAGAATATTTACTTTGATAAAACAAGAATATTTTGACCCAGCAATTATTTAAAGCTGAAATGTGTAGTCAGGGGTGAAAACTAAATTAAAAATGGTGACCTTAAAAAGTGCCTGTGTGACATGATCATATACCTCTATATTCTGACATATCTCTAAATTAAGAAACACTAAATTATCAAAAAGAGGATTCTATCAAGCCTCTATTTGGTCTCAGTCCAAGTATCAAATAGATAACAAACAGGTTGCGACCACACACGCACGCACACACGCATGTACACACACTTAAACTCTCTTAATTGGCAGCAGTTTCAAGTGTAGTGAGTCCATCAAGCTTTTAACATAAATCTCTGAGAGGATTACTCAATATCAGATTATCCTAATACCAAATATAAATAAGCTTTAACAACGACACCATCAATAATAGTCCTTAGAAATAATGTCTCTTCATTAGAACAGGATGGATTCTTCCTTTCAGAACAATAGCAGCTGTAACCTAAACTGCTGCATGTTCTTCAGGAGTCATAGGAACCTCAGCTGGGAGCTGAGAAGCCCTATGTGGAGTGGGATGAGTAGCATCCTAGAAGACGAATGAGGAGCGTTCACTGGTTCAGTTTAGAGCGTTCACTCCAGACAGTGTTATCAACTGCAGTGTTTGCACCAACTAGAGTCACTGGAGGGATGATGCGTTGGAGTGCAGGGGTTAAAGAAGAGCGATTCAAGGAAACAGGTCCAGCTTGGGGGCCCACTCCAACGCAGTGTTGACCACAGCAAGGGCTGCTGCCCCTAAAGCCACCGTCAGACCCATGACAGCCAGTCGGACAAAGCGCCGTGCTGCTGAAGGCTGAGCCACTGCTACTACTGAACTGGCTGCTGAGCTCTCCAGGGCGGCCTGCTTTTGTCTGCGTCGGCGACGGAGAACTGAGTCTGGCCGCTGTTGAGTGGACGCAAGATCAAAGTCCTTAAAGGTAGAGGTGGCCATGCTTAGGAGGTAAACAGAAAGATTCGTAGAGAGGAGAGACCAATGAGAAAATGAAAGGTTAATATTAGAATATTGAGTAATTGAAATTGTTGAGAAGTAGAAGAAAATAAAAGGAGACATATTGCGCTCATACTCAGGTTGATAACTATGTTCGGAAAACACATCACTTCTCTAAGTAATTGTCTATTGCTGCAGCTCCTCTTTTCAGCCTCTGTCTGAAACAACTGGTTTTGGCTCCTGTCTCTTTAAGTTCCCCTCCCAATAAAGCACAGTCTGCTCAGATGGCCCACTCTGTTGTGATTTGTCAAATGTGTAGGAAATGTTGCCCTCCGGTCTCACTTTCCCTGACCAGACTAACTGCAAGCATTATGCAAATGGGAGGCATTGTGATGTCATGTGACATAATATGAGGTGTCACATGACATCACCATACACCAGAATATTTGGTCTGGCTACTGACAAGGTGTGTCAGGAGCTTCAGTGTTTGCGGCGGAGAGAAGTTCCCTTTACCACCGACTTTAGGCTTTTTAAGGTGAAGGAAGGTGAACATCTGAAAAGCATAATATGCCTCCTTTAAATATAAATATTACAGTTTAAAAAAGCAGAACGTGTGTGAATGCAGAAGCAGAGAAATTAAATATTCCCCCCTCTGAGGCAAGTAGTGTTCTGTAACGGGAAGTTATTTACCAGTCATGTGAGGCAGCTTCTTTGGCCAATTCAGAGGGAGGAAACTGGACGAAGAGGTCTCCTGCTCGGCTGATGAGGGTCTCATAGGGCAGATCCTGGGGAATCTGAGACAGCAGATGATGAACCATGGCCATGTCGCATTCACACTCCAACACCTCCTCTTCTCTGTAAAGTACAATCTGCAACAAAAGTGCAAATAACACATACAGACACATTCAGTCAAGTCAAAGGGGCCATGACGAAAAAAAATAAAATCAGTGGCCACTTTATTAACTATATCTGACATTAGGGTTTTTGTTGACTCAATAAATGATCAGGCATCAATTAACCTTCCATCATCACCTTTCTAAGGGCAGTACAGGTGTCAGCATTGTTATAGTCTAGGTACACACAAACTTTTCTTTACACAACCGTCATAATTTAATAAAGTACATAATTACACAGGCCTCTGCACGGTGACAAAACCGAGCAGAGTCTTAGAATTACAACTGTTGGCCTCGATAAGCTCATATAACTGCCCTTGTAATTCTTAAGTGTTCTATCGATTAAGCAGAATCCTCATGTACTGTAAATGAAGTGCTGATTACATTGAACTCACCACAGCAGCGAAGTAGATGGGCATTAGCGGGTGGCAGGCCAAGAAGAAGTCGTACAACCGGACAACGTGGCGGAAGTCCGACAGGACGTGGCCGAACCATGTGATCAGCCAACTGAGAGCGAAGACTGTACCCACTTCTGCCCTAAGGAAACATGGCAGGGATACATCAGCACAAAAAGAGGTGATGATTTCTTCTGCTACAGGAACAATATCAACACATATTTTGGGGAATTAAAGTCATGTTATGAGATCTGGACTTAACTGGAGCAATCAGAATACAACCAGTAGGAAGTCATCCTTTACTTTAATCACCACAATCATCTCGTGATGTAAGTACACTGAGGTTTTACTTGAACCTTGTAATATCTTCTTCCATGTTGTTTTAAGAAAAATTGCTCTAAGTGTATCATAAAGGGCAGAGGACACAGCCAAAGCAAATGCCTGTAAACCAATTTAACTATATCTAATTAAAATCCCTTGATGAAAACCCATTATGATGTAATAAATGCTTTTGATTTCCTTGCTAAAAATACAATGAACTATCTTTCTTATGGTAAAACCCACTGGTATATGCTTCGACTCAAGTAAAGTGATCAGGCCGATACTGTAGGTTGGAAGTCATTTTGATGAGTATGCAACATCAACGTTCAAGAAAACAGACGCTGTTGGAAACATTTCAAAATGTCAAAACCACAGACCACACTCTGTTGGCTGTGCAGCCTTTTCACGCTCTCCACATTGAGTTTTAGTTTAAACTGCCTTGTCTGATAAACTGCAGTAAGTTCATACATAAAGTTCTGGTGAATTTTAATAACTGCTCATGGAAGACTGAAAATAAATAGGTTTAGCCTGTTGTAATTAAACAGAAGAAAACCTTACTGTTGCATGAAGTCATGCACCTCTGGGTTGACTCTCTCAATGATGGGCATCAAATAGTTGAGAATATGTTTTGTGTTGTCCATGGTGGGATCCATGAAGTCCCTGAGAAAGAGGAATGGAGGGAGGGAAAGGATATTTTAAAATCCTGACAGGTGGACACAGCAAAGAAGAAGAACGGAGACAATAGGTAATAAAAGCTGCTACATAATTATATATTTACATTAAAAGCACCTGAGGTGATGAGTGGAGAGCTTTTCTACAAGAGCAGTCGCACGGCGCTCTCCCAGGACCAATAAAAAGGTGACAACAATGTCATGGTATCCTTGGTAGTAGTGCAGCTGGGGATTACGTTTCAGGACTCTGAGGATGATGTCAATCAGTTCTTCCTGGAGACCCTCCCTCTGCTCATCTGGCATACCTGTAGTGTCCATTCAAAATGAAATTTAAAAAAAGCACTTATACGTTTATTTAGTTATAGTTATGCCACGGTACTTACAACACCCCTCAAGCAAAAAGAGGATAATCTGACTACTTAAGGTGCATGAACTAACCAGTCGATCATGCTGGATCAAATGAAGGAAAATTACATAAATATGTGATGCAATTCCATTATTTTGGTATGAAACGAAAACTGATGCAAAATCTTATGAGTTGTAAGTTAACTCTTATTAAAAAATATGGTACTGTATATCATTGCATTGAGTTTTTTCCCTCCAAAAGCAACAATAAACAATTCTGCAGTTTATTTTCAAACACAACAAAACTGTGAAGTCTGCTACTCGTCAGTGGTGGTGGAACTTCACAAAGCATTGAACTACAGTTCACCACTTTTTTGGTTCCCTGGAAACGATTCCATTGTTGTTTTCGCTATTTGCAGCTTGTTTCTGTATTTGCATATGTTGTGACTTTTTGCTGCGCATGTATCTGCAAATTAAAGAAGTAGTTTTGCATGGTTTTTTTTTGTATTTGCATGTGTTTTCGCAGTGCACTGAGCTCTCACTGCCACTGTAGGAATGACTGTTAACGCAGTGTAAAAACTGCATTATAACAACACAACCTACAATTCCCAATAGGAACTAACCACAGCTGAGCAAATTTGCTTCCACCTGTTCCATAATAGTCTAAATCCTTGGATAGTAGAGCACATTTAACACATTGGTTTGAAAGTCAACAGCTGCTGTGAGTGCTGAGTGTTCATATCACTCTGAATTTATAGTTGAACAACAATGTACATAAGTTAAACTGTGTGGTTTGCCAGTATTCACCTGGTGGGAACCTCCGCAGTGAGCGCTGGACATCCAGCAGGACCTGATTGTAGTCCTTGTTGTTCTCTCGCTCCACCGTCTCTGCACAGGACATGTCAACATTAGAACTGCTGGATGAGTCCAGTGTGTGGGGAAAGCTTGCACCTGCTTTTGCTCTGCATGTTTTACAATAATGCATCGGTGAAAATGAATGTGCAATAGCATAGAGAGCATACAGACGTGTGGCCTATACTACTCTGTGTGTGCATGTGCAGCTAACATGACACCTGGCTCCTGGTCCAGGACTTGCAGGGGCACGTTGAGCAGGCGAGGCCACACTTGACATCGCATCTCATCCGTCAGCAGTCCTCCTTCACTGATCGCCATCCTCCTCAGAGCTGCTACATCCACTGGACTCACGTTCAGGGCCTGCGTGATGTCCGCAGTCTTCCTCTTGCGCCTGCTGTCCCAATCTGACACTGACACACACACACACACACACACACACACACACACACACACACACACACACATACACACTGTTTACCAAGCTAAGAGCTAGCATATTGACTTTTAGCTTGCAGCTCTTGTTGTACGGGGTGGGTACGTTTGAGGACGTTTTAGAGGACATAGTTAGCTTAGCTAGCTCCATCAGCAGTAATGTGTGTTTACATTTAGCTCCACCTGCAGACTGTCCGTTCTGCTTTGTTAGCCACTATGAACCATGCGATAGCCTCACAGGTAAGCTAGCTGCACGACACTGAGCGTTACCTTGTCGTCCATTCACTGGTGTGGAGGGACCAGCACTTCTGGACGTCCTCATCTTTATTCCTCCGCTCCTCGGGGTGTCCTCGTTAGATGACATTACTTCTGGCGAACCTCGACTCATCCTCCCCGCGGCTGCCAACCGGGAGCTAGCCGTTCAATTAGCGAGGCCGGCGTCATACAAACGCGGCGCGTTAGCGAGCTAATCGGCGTTAGCTGGTCACCGGGCTAACGTTACTTCGCCCTGCTGCCGAGAACAACATCTCCTTCAACGCGGCCGCCATCGAGCGGACATGTGACAAACTGTGGACGATCAGGACGCGATGGCAGGACGGCGAGAGAGAAGAGGCGGCGGCATGTTTACACCGAGACCCAGAAGAAGCGTCAGCACCTCAGTGGTCCTCCCTGTTCACACCGTGGTTCAGACAGTGGTACAGACTGACTCATCACTCAGAGGAGGAGGAGGAGGAGGAGGGGGAGGAGGCGCTGCTCCTCTAGCAGAAGCAGGATAACCGAAACTTAATATCACAATGTCGAAAGTTCTCGAGCACTAAGTATAAACATATACAATTAATTAAATATATATATATATATATATATATATATATATATATATATATATATATATATATATATATAATCACAGCAGAAACAAATTGTTAAAGTCATGTTATAATATGTTATAGACTGTGCAGGAGAAGATGTTCAAAGTATACAAGTGATTGTAGCACTACTACTACTGATACAACTAGAAATATACTACTACAACTACTACTCATAATAATAATGATAATAATAGCCACAACTAAATACCACCATGTAGAAAGTACAAGGGCACTAAGTAAAAACATATACAATAAACTGTAATATATAAAATAGTAGACTGTGCAGGGGAAGATGTATAGAGAGTATACAAGTACACATTGTGTGTATAGTATCGTTTGATGTTATAAATCCTGTGGTCTGTGTTTTAAAGGCTTCCTGTTGTTGATTCATGTCAGTGCTGGTCAGTGAGTGTTGTTCGCCCATAGGGCCACATGATCATGGTGTGTAACACTTGGCGTTTGTGTATTTTTGTCTCTGATGCCCTTTGTTTATGTGACCTTTTGTGTCCTGGTAGTTGTTGGATCACTTCTCGGATGCATAGGTGTGTCTTGGAAACCTGAATCATTTTTAAGTTGTTGTTGTTGCTGTCCACTTTGGGTGTCACTTGTGTGTTCCTGTGGATGTTGCACTCCACCCCTGTGTTGGTGTTGTGTGTGTGTGTGTAGGGGGGCAGCTGGAGACTGCTTGTTCTGCTGGGCCTCAGCCTGGGATTTTAACATTGTGTGTACTGTGTTGTTTCATGTTAATACATCCCTTGGTTTTGGCTGTATGAAAGGCTTCCTGTTCTTGTTAATTTTACATGCTGGCTCCGTAGGGGGTATAACAATACACAAATGAAGAATAAGTAATAGTTAAGACAAGTACAAATGTAATATAATAATGAACATTATATGAATTGCATTTTAAAATGTTTTATTTATATGAATATCGGTTTAATGTTTCTGTTTTTCAACCAGTGTTAAAAAAACATACAGCATATCTATACATACTATACCCACATTAAAAACAGGTAGCAGTATAAAAAGATCAATAGAAAAAAGGACACGATGAATGAATGATGTGCACCACAGTCATGACTAAGAACAAATTCATGAAGGGGTGTGTTAGTTCTGACGAAACGAAAACAAAACCGTCAGAACATCAATAAAACCAGAGCTCCGAGCTGTGTCTGCTTCCGGTGCTCAAGGTACTGCTGCACTGATGATGGCAAGTGGATGTGAAGCTTGGTAAGTAACTGTGTGTTTGTACGATTGGGATTAAATTAATTATTCACTACTTAAATGATTGGGAAATGAAACGAGGACTGATAATACGACTGGTATAATAAATATAGTCTGTAGTAGTATATACTACTACAGACTATATTTATTATCATATGATCATATGATCTTTGTGTCGTATAAAGTGTGAGGAAAAGAACAGTGACTGCACATGTATTACCTTTGTTCGGTGAGTGTTTATTGTCGTGGTATTCCATCAGGTTCGTGTAAAAGGCATTTTGTGGTGTCATCCGATTTCTGCTGAAAAGAAACCTAGACGACCACTTCCTGTGTGTTTCCTGCAGGGGGCGCCTCGCTGTGGGGATGAATTATAGTCAAACGCAAACACATTTTGTATTTTCTACTAATGAAACTAATAATAAACAACACACCTTGACTTCAACAGCTCAAACCTGATGGGAACTGTTCTCATCCTCTGCAAACAAACTACATGTCTGTCTATTCATCCACACCTTTAAATAGACACACACACACACACACACACACACACACACACACACACACACACACACACACACACACACACACACACGAATACACGCTGCGTTCAAGTGCAGGCGAAAACCTCGGACATCCTGGCTTTCGTCGAGTGAATGTGCAATTTCAAAGATGGAGAGAGGATTTCTAAATAGACAGAATAGCTCGTCACCACCTCGAATAGACTAGTCGTTGAAAATAAAAGCTGCAGGAAAATGGCCGAATTTCTGGTGTATTTCCTGCCCCAGAACACACCCGTATCATTTCAATCGTTCAGACGTTTTTCAGCACGGTCTCTGAACCGTGACTCACACTAGCACTGGAAACCTGTCTGTTATCTCAGACAGTCAAATTAGCAGTCAGCTTCATGGCCACTACTGTTTATTTTTGACATCTGCGAGTGGGTTTCATCTCAAACCGGGACCAGTTTTTTATTTTATTTAAAGTTGATCAGGAAATATTATTTGATGGTGAATTCTACTTCACACTGTAGCTTATTAGCTCATCAACTGTAAACCCACATTAAAGTTAGCCTAAATGGCCAAACAGCTGATTTCATGTACGTTAGCTGTTACACATCTGTGACCATTTAAAGTACAATGTCCCTCCATGTTCATTTGTGTGAAGTCCTTTATCCGAAGCAGCCATCTTGACATGAAGTAATAACAGGTAAACACAGGTGTTGTGAACCACATTCATTGGAGGCGCTATCAAAGTGGCTGCTGTGAAAAAGGGTCTAGTGCGAGGCCAGTAGAAGATGCACCAGGATCAGAAATGTCACACTCAAGTCCCGGTTGAAATGTAGACTTTCTTTTAATTTGTGAAGTCACCACAAAATAACTGTTCTCTCCAACGGCTGCTTTCATTTCTGCAGAAACTGTAAATACCTGGCATCATTATCTGACACGTCTGTGACATTGCAAATCCAACAGGTAATAGAGCACAGTGCACAATAAATGAATTCTAACCACTTACCAGGAGTGAGATTTCAGGCACTGGTATTCTATGGTTTATAAATATTTATGTCACTAATCAAATGTGCTGTGTTTTTCACTTTTTACTCTTTCTCTCAGAAACTTACGGAGCAGCCCAAACTTCATGCTGCCACATGCAAGACCATGGAAAGGCAGACTTCAAAAAACAGGAGAAGAGGACTTGATAATGGTAATAATACAGTATTGCTGCTTTCAGACATGCACTGAACTCCAGACATTTTCCTGTAATTTTCCAGAGGGCCTGTTTGTGAGAATGCAAATGTCTCAGTCAGTTGCTGTGGACATTTTCTGATAAAATGTACTGAAGATGTATTGAGTGAGGCCATACTGCAGGAAAATGTCTCTACTCAGACACCATCCCGAGCCTGAATGCTTCGGAAATTTTCCTGTTGTGAATGTTTCGTTGTTAATATTTAAAAGTTAGAAAGTTGGAGAATGACCAGACTCAATCGTCCTGACATTTTTCGGAGTTCATGTCTGAAAATGGCTTCAAGCAACCAAGGTTTGAATTTTTTGCCTTCTAGGCAAAGAAACTGGCCAAGATACCCACAGAGGAGGAGGCAGAAGAGGAGCAGGGCAAGAAAGTGAGGAGACAGGTAAACCTGAAGGAATGCGTGGGGTAGGAAGAGGAGGTAAATTAGAGTTACTGAGAGAGGCAGACAGATGTAGAGGAAGAGGTGGCAGGGGGCAGACACAAGGAGGAAGAGGAGGCAGAGGGCAGACAGAAGGAGGAAGAGGAGGCAGAGGGCAGACAGAAGGAGGAAGAGGAGGCTGGGGGCAGACACAAGGAGGAAGAGGAGGCAGGGGGCAGACACAAGGAGGAAGAGGAGGCATGGGTCAGACAAAAGGAGACATGGGAGGCAGGGGGCAGACACAAGGAGGAAGAGGAGGCAGGGGGCAGGCACAAAGAGGAAGAGGAGGCATGGGGCAGACAAAAGGAGATATGGGAGGCAGGGGGCAGACACAAGGAGGAAGAGGAGGCTGGGGTCAGATCGAAGAAGATACAGGAGGAGGTAGGCAGGAAAATGGAGTCAATGTGCAGAGAGGGGATGAAAGATATGCAGGAGGATGTGGGAGACAGAGCAGAGAAGGGAGAAATAGAGGGGATGTTGCCAAGAGACTGAGAGGAGGGTTAGGAACAAATGGAGCAACAAGAGGGATAACAGAAATGGGTGTAAGGAGAGGAGGACATAGTGTGGATGGAAGAGAAGGTATGGGGGATGAGAGAAGAGGTGATTTGAGTGAGACACAAAAAAGGAATAGAGGGAGATCGGAGTCTACAAGAGCTGGAGCAACACAGGGCCGTCGCCTGGGCTACAAAGCACTTGAAGAACTGTCTGAAAAAGACCCCTCTTTGGTGGCCATCGCCCTCTCATCGGACCCTGCCCTACAAGATGTCCTGTGTGAGACAACCATGAGGCAGGACCTTGTCGAACTCCTCTGCCTGGCCCTGAGCAAAGCATTCAAATCACAGAGAGACCGAGGATCTCTGCAGCAGCTGGCCAACATCATTAAAGATTCAGGGTTTTTCCGCACCGTCCTGCCCCACTATCTGGTGGGCATGGGGTCAGAGTTCAACCCTCTCCGCAGGGCACAGTACCCTCAGCATCTTGAAAACATCCTGGTTATTCTGTCTAAGGTAAGTTGAGGAAGGAGTGAATGGGAAAATCACTAAATTTAGCTGAAGGATAATTTAGGAATAATGTTGAAAAACTGCAATATCACCTTTTTCCAGCCAAGTCCATCCACTTCAAGACACAGACAAAAAAACAAAAACAAATCTCTCATGAGATAACCAATGATGTACGAAATTGAAAAGAGATTATTCAGGGCCTTTGACAAACAACCTTGTTTCACCATTTCTTAAAATAAATGGAACTAGAATGGCACTCAGTAGAGCGCATATGTCCGCTAAGACCCAGCAGTACTAAAATTCAATCAAGCTGTACCAAATATTACACATGCATAGATATCAGTTCTCTAATTGTGTCTGATTCATTAGATATTCTCTTGGAAAACTAGAGAAAATGTTGAAAAATGCTCTAGCTCACAATGTTGAATAAAAAATTCCCAGATCCACCCCCTGATCCAGATCCACACCAAAATGTAATGGGTTCTGTCCTGATCCATTCCACATCATTCTTTAACTTCATTGTGCTTCTTTCTCTATTCTATATAGTTTAAATAACCATAGTCAACATTTTGTTTATTAGGTGCTTAGCATCTTCCCTTCTAGCTCCATTCAGACAGTGAGTCTGCTACTGACGATGCTCCAATGCTCCATGAACAACCTGAGCGCATCAGGAGTGGTTGTTCAAACTCAAATGGAGGAGAGAGTGGAGGGTCTTCAGGAACTGGTCCGTCACCTTGAGAAGAGTGCCAGGGAGGGAAAACTGCACTCAAAGAGAGACACCTATGCCCTCCTTACATCTGGTGATAACACAGGTGATGTCCTCTTAGAGACATTGTTTTTCTCATTTTGATTTGACCTCCTGTCAACACTGGAAAATCTTTTCTGATGTTTTATGGACCAAAAAGTGACTGAAGCTTGTTTAACAGGTGAAGAAGAGAAGGAAGATTTCTGCAAGACACCCATCTGTCCAACTCCTGAGGAGTTATTGCTGCAACACAGGCCCTTCCTTAGACGCAACACCATCTCTCAGTGCTACCCAAACACCCACATCTTCCTTGACACACACTTCCGGCTGCTGAGAGAGGACTTTGTTGGGCCACTCCGTGACGGGATCCAGCAATTGCTCTGGAACCAAACGGACAAAGGAAACACTGATAAAAAAATGAAGACCAAGAACTTTGATAATATCCATCTATATTTTGACACAAAACTGGTGACATTCAAATGCACACACAATGGCATTTCCCACATTGTCCAGTTCGACATTCAGCCACTTAAGGTGAGCCTGGTCACAGTGTAATGTTTAAATTAATTTGGTCTCCATATATAACTCTAATTATATTTTCTCAATTCTTCTCAATCCTGTAGTCTGTGCGCTGGGAGAATTCCAAGAGGCTGCTCTATGGTTCCCTGGTCTGCCTGTCCTGTGATAATTGTGAGAGCTTCCTGTTTGCCACAGTGTCAGATCGGACCCTCAAAGACCTGCACAAAGGAAAGATCCAGATTACCTTCACTGAAGAAAGCAGACTGAAGTTGGCTGGACTTCAGGTGGGGCAGTGCATTCTGTGTAACCGTTGTTTATGAGGACAGAATTCATAGAGCGTCTTCTCTTACTTTTATAAATGAGATGGGAAACATTAAAATGATTTAAATAATAATAATACACAATTTAAAATACAATTTAATTGATATAAACAGCAGGTTTGGACAATATTCAACACAATAAAACACCCATCACATAGTACAATTCAGGAAAAAAACATGTCAGGGAGAGAAGGCTGTGGTAAGAAGAAGTGTCTTAGGTTTCTTTTGAGAGTATAAATAACTTAACTCCCCAGTCAAGAGCACCGCAACCTGTGGGATCTGAAATGACCATGAAGTTCATAACTCTCTAATGTAACTGAACATTATAACCCTCATCGCAGTCTGAATTATTCCTTACTTGTGTTATACTGAATAAGTTGTAGGCAGCTGTACATTAAGTTTCACAATATTTTATATGAAACACATGCACAGATTTAATTTGATTTAATTTACTTTTGAGGGACCTTGTGCGACAGTAAATATATTTTTATCAATATTTGTAGGCAGGTCACAGTGAATACCAGATTCTCCATACAGTGAAAGACCATAGTGACAGAACACAAGACAAGATGAACTAAACTTAACGTACGTTATCCCACAGGCGGATCAGGTGTTCCTCATGGTAGAGAGCATCGCCTTTTTTGAGGCCTATCGCTATGTTCTACAGGGCCTCCAAGAGCAGGGGAAGGCCAATCTGCCCTTCCAGAGGTATGTGTGTATCTGTTTTTGTGCGTGTGCACTGTAAAGGAGTTTCAGATTTTACTGGCCAGGTCATAGTTATGACGTATTCTCACAGCACTTTGAAAACAAGTTCCCCATGGATTTTTGAAAGGGCGGTAAGGGGGGGAAATTGTACAAAGGAAGTTTAGCAATCATACTCTTAATTGGCACAAGTTAATTGCATCACCAGGGTATTCCCCCAAAAGCTATCACACGTCCACTAGTTCAAAAGGTCGGTGATTGTCTGCGCTCCCTGTGCTCTTCACACATACCACAAAGTAAAGCTGGACGATATGACTTCAAATCAATACATCAATACAATCATAAACAATTATTACACTATTAAACCTTGATTAAGATTAATTAACGATTGTTGTAGAACACTGACTGACAGGCTTTTTTCACTGATACAGTGTGAAACTGCTACCTTCAGAGCTGCTCATATTTTACATAATGCCGCAAAATACCTTTGCCAGACCTTCTAATAATTTGCTTGTTGTTGTTCAGTGTTGAAATGAACAACTGTAAGTCAGCTGTGAGCATTTAGAGGTTGTTATTATTTAATTTGTTTGCATTAAAATGAACCTTTGCCCAGTTCATGACACTCTGGTGTAAAAGCCATACATGGTCTGGAATGACCGGAGGCTTCTGGTGGCTTCCGGTAATTGATGACAGCTAACTTAATCAAACTGGCCTTAGTGAGTCACTGAAAACTTTAATTGGGAAACAATATGTTAGATTCTTGCAAGTTTTTTGAATCTTATTAATATTACTTCCAGGTACATTGTGGAGTGCAGCACAGATGTGCAACCCCCAGCTTATCTGAAAAGACAAGATAAGTATGACCTGTCATCTGTTGCCATGCCTAAATATGAGAAAAGCATGAAGCCCTTTCACAGCCTGAAGGCAGAAGCCTGGCCGAGAATGGAAGAGCTGGGGCTGGATGAGTCTCAGTTGAGTGCCATCCACCTGGCCCTCACAAAGGAGCTGGCCATCATTCAGGGGCCTCCTGGCACTGGTGAGATATCGACAAGCCATTGTTGGAAGGATGACTTTATTCATTTGTGAATGTGTAAAATATATTTTACGTATTTGTAAAAATTACTAATTTACTTTCTTTGAAACTTGAAAATTAAGCTATTTTGCTTCTCCCACTTTCTCAGGTAAAACCTACGTTGGTCTTAAGATAGCTCGGGCTCTGTTGACCAATCCGCATCTCTGGAGCGAGGAATCTGGCAGTGGTACAGTACTGGTGGTTTGTTACACAAACCATGCCCTGGATCAGTTCCTTGAGGGTAAGCGGTGATGTCAATTCATATCAGATATGTCGTATATGTTGTTTGAGTGGTTTGGCAAATTATTTAAAAACACAGTTCTTCAATACAACACAAATGATTCTTGGCAGGTGCATTGTACTGGGCTGCTGATATTTCTAGTCTGAGTTAATCATTTTTTAGTAATAGCTCTGTTCCTTGGAGTGGACCATGTAGATCTCATCAGCTTTCTGTTTTAAGAAATATGATGTGCATTTCTTTTGCCTCTGCATCTCAGGTATTTATACGTTTCTGAAAAAGGGCATCGTGAGAGTGGGAGGTTGCAGCAAAAGCGAGATCCTGAAGCCTTTCAATCTGAGAGAGCTCAGACACTCTGTCAAAATCAGACAGATGTTGCCATCTCACCTGCGCTTTGCATTTGGCGAGGTGAGCTCCTACCGCCTCACCTACAGCGTTACAACTGACAGCCTGACATGATGTTTCAAGTTTCGCCACACTTTTCTCTCTCATGCATAGCTAAGTTTTAAGAATATATACAAGTATATATTAGGCTTCAATACATAACAATTTAGGTTATTATATGTTATTAATGTGTATCACAATAAATTTTATCTCATGTTGATGTTATGTTTTGGGGATTTGCACACATGACGTGTTCAACAGATTATGAAGCAGCTGCGTCTGGATGAGAAGAATGTCGTGAGTGAGAGCATAAAGCTGAAGTGTTCTACGAAAGGAATCCTGCGTGAAAACATCTTACAGAAGTTCATTTCAAGGACACATTGGATCAGTCTGCAGCGACCATCTGTGAGTAATACTGAATTAAAAGTACATTTTTCATCTATATATGTGACCTTAAATAGACGGGACAGAAAACTGCAAGCATAGATATCTTTTTATTATATTCTAGGTTAAGGACTTTTTTTTTGAGACCCGAAAAATGAAGTCCAGTCTGATTATGGAGTGGTTGAGTTTGGGTGCCACCGTCTTCCTGCAGAGGGAGACAGAGATTGCAAAAAAAAATGAAGGTAAGGATTTTCAGTGGCGCTCCACTGAAAGAGCATCTCATTACTGACTGTTTTTCAATGTTTAAACAGCATCTCAATCCAACACTAAAAAAGCACATCATTATCAAATAAGTAATGAGGTCAAAGGCAATGTCAACCAGCAGAGACATAAGATTGTTACACATTAAAATAAATGGCTAAGAAAACATTACATTTTATTATTATTTGTAATAATGAATCTATTAATTGAAATAACCCAGTTGAAAGAAAATGCAGATTTGTGTAAAAATATTTTGTGGCGTAGATAGATGCATTTAAGTTACTGAATATTATATAAATAAGAAATCATCATGTAAAGTACAGGAAAAAAAATATATAATGTGTTGTTCTGATTAATGCAGCTTTATAAGTTGCCAATGAAAACTAAACTTCCCTACACATATTGTACTGAGTGAATTAACTCATACTGATCCTGAGTCCCACTACAAATTTTGGATGTAGCAGATGAGGAAGTGATGGAGCTGATGGAAGAGGACCTCATTGAAATCGAAGAGGAGGCAGATCTGATCCTGGCAGAGCGAATTATTGATGACGACATCGGTCCCAGACAGGGTAGAGATCGCAGAAAAGAGCTGAACATGGCGTTGGCCATCAGAGAAGTGGAAGAGCTGATGCTGGTTATGAACCTGGATGAAGCTGAAATACAGGCTGAGCAGAGCGAGGAAGGATGGGAGGTAACATGAACAGGAGATTTGTTTATGTGGAGATTGTAAAAGAGTTTTATCATTTCATTAGTTAACAGTTTTGCGAAACATTTACAGTCCCATTGTCTGAATGCACTGAGAACAATATAGTCTAAGAGGAGTAGATGTATGAATGCGTTAACAGTAGATTTAAGAGCTAGCTCAAAGAACCACATCTGCTCAGGTGCTGCGTTTTACCTAAAAGTAACCTGTGGAGTTTCTGGTGCACACATTCATTTTTTCTTCATTTCATTCATTTCAAATGTGTCACCTGTGTCTATGGGGACTAACACGTGTTGAATACACATCCTTCCACACAAAGCACCTGAAAAACTCAGTTTGTGATATGGTAAATTATCTGTATAGCGCTTTACTAATCCACTCACAGCACTTTACAGCACAGCGCTTTACATTGCATTATCAACATCTGTGTTTATTTGAAAGCCATCTGCCCTGCTTTTGAAGGTACATAGCTTTGTTTGTAGACACATTACTGCCACCAACTGTTGATCAGTGGAATAAACCAAACAATCGGCGGGACTTCTTGTCACCTGCTTGTGTGGGCCCCCACTCTAAAACAAACTGCTTCATAGAATTGTTAGTCACTACTAGAGCTCGAATGACATGGACCCCATCACACATACAACCCTATGTTATTGTTTTTGATCTACAACAAATTAACTAACTTGTCCTGATCTATACAGATGCAACGGGAACAGAGGATAAAGCTGAAGAACAACATCAGAAAAGAGCTGCAGAACACTTCAGCTATGACTGAGGAGGAGGCAGAGAAGGTCTTTGATATTTGGACTCTTAGTCTCTCAGACAGATGGAGACTCTATCGGTAAGCTTGCATCTGTGATTCACTTTTGTCCCCTTCATTCACCATGTGATTCTTTTGTCCTGTCTCCTAGAACCTTTCTTACACTTCAGTCCTCTTTTCCTCCGTCTTGATCTTTCTTGCTTTGCTCCTCTCATCCCCCAAGCAACCTCCGTCTGGTAGAAGTAGTCTATTCCCAGTGTGTATAATTAAGTCAACTAATCACAAGGAAAATGTATCCCAGAGGATCTTTTCACCTCAGAGAGCCAAGACATAAGTTCTATCACTGTGAAAACAGAACAGGGCTCATGTTTACATAGATGTAATTATCATGCAAACTATATGTCTCTGTAATTGTTTAACTACACTTACAGTAATTCTTTTTTTTTCTAGATGCAGAGCAAATAATGAGTATTCAGGACTTGATATAATTATAATCTAATAATATTTAGTTAACACAGAGTCACTTTTTCTTACTATCATGTAATTTGTGTCTGCAGGTTGTGGTTGGAGCGCTACAGGTTAGAGCTCCGCTCCACACTCCTTGCCGCTGAACAGGCCTATCAGAACACAGTGGAAAGACTGGCTGATGTAAAACAACACGAGAGCCTCTGTATCCTTAAGAAAGCCAAGGTACAGTATAATTGAATTAGTGGATTGGACTGGGGCAATATGGGGTTCAGTGTCTCGCCCTAGGACGCTTTCACATGTGGACTGGAGAAGCTGGGAATCTAACTCCCAAATTTGTGATTAGTGGTTGACCAGCTCTACCTCCTGGGCCAGAATGCTGTTTTTCATTTTTTGTGGGATCCTTTAATACATTCATTCAGTCAAAGCAGCAAAATGGGTTTAATTGAATGTGAAATACACTAAACTTTTTTAAACATTTTGATGTGACATACTTTGTTGTTTTATAGTTTCATCAACGAGGGATTTAAAAGTATACTATTACAGGATTAGTTGTTGTTTTTAAGTTGGCAACTCCACTCCAGTTCAACGCAAAGCAAGAGAGAGATACTTCTTTTACACTTAAATAGCTGGAAATCGTGGGTTTTTTAAACACGGGTAAATCTAACGTCTAAAAAAAGGCAACCTCCCATGGCCAGTAGAGGAATTTGCTTCTCAGTTTTTACGTTCAGCAGGAGTGAACACAGATTGCATTCATGCCCATTGCAGACAGGCTGTGGTAATAACATTAATCATAAATGTAATAGAAGAGATGAGCTAGTATTGTGTGTAAATAAACAGATGCAGTGTCTTGTCCGTCAGGTTATTGGCATGACAACAACAGGGGCTGCCAAATACCGCACAATTCTGCAGGAGGTGCGTCCATGTCTGGTGATCGTAGAAGAGGCTGCGCAGGTTCTTGAGGCCCACACCATCACCACATTGAACCAAGCATGCCAACATCTCATCCTCATCGGGGACCACCAGCAGGTTAGTGCTCATCCAGATAGATACTATTTCCTAAAAGTTATTAAACTGGACTCACTAATGCGTTGCAGGCTTCAACTGAAATGCTGCTCATTCACATTGAATGCAGTGTACTGCCAAATTGGATTGTGGTTGTTGCTCGCGCTGTCGACAGCAGAAGTTAAGGTCAAATTTTCATACGACAACAGAGGCATCAGCCAATCAAATTGAGTTAAACAAGCATTCAAACACAGGAGGTGGCCAATTAATTCACGTCAATTTGAAAGAGGGGGCAAAGGCAGCTGACAAACCTGGTGTGTGTTCATCTGGTTGTGGATCTCATTTCCTCTGTACTTCTCTTAAGCTTTGTGTTGATAGCTAGCATGGCACTTTAGTATGAAAGCAAGCTATGTTGTGTGTGCTAAGTATGAAACCGTGATAGAGACGATCGCACCAGCACCAAACAACGGTCACAATCATTGTCAAGCATCAATGCAACACATACTTTTGAGTCCAGCATTAAACTGCCAGTGTATTTAAAAAGCCCAACCTCCTTTTGACTGAAAATCACCCTGTTGATGTGTCTTGGTGAAAATTTGAAGGCCTGTCATGATGGATTTTGTATATTTTAGTGGTTGTCAGTGTGTTTGTGTGTCTTGCCGTAAGGGAAATGGATACAGGACAAAAAAACATCCCATGCCAGGCATTACAAGAGAACAGTGAGGAGTGATATGCGGGAAATCAGTAGACTATTACAACAACTTGTCAGGGCCTGCCAAGGACATATGGCCAGGCAGCCTGTCTAGCAATCTGCAGTGTGCGATCACAACTACACACAGTTCTATCACAAATCTCAATATTCTGTCCTGCTCTCCTCTTGTTGTGTAACTTATGTCTGCTCTTCTTCTAATATTTGCTCGGTGCACTCTTTGCATGGATTTATGCATGTGTTTAACTATACAAACAAATCTGACTTCCTTATAGTTACACTGAAAGTTCAGTGAGCATAAGAACGCAATTCAAAATATAGTTTGACTTGAAACTTTTCCTTTATGGTAAGTCAGGTTTGGAAATTAATGGCCATTTTATACAGTTGCTTCAGATTAATATAAAAGGCATTTACCGCTCTACCTTAGTGTGTCCAGTTTAATGTGCCAAATACATGTTAAGTGCAAAATAATTTGATCAACATTGAAGTATCTCCAAATTTATCAATTGAAATTACAGGACGAATAAACAAGATTGTAATGGCATAAATCTGGATCAGTATGAGTTTAAAACCATATAGTTTCGATTTTTACTCGATGAACGTATGTTCAGAGATTTGCGTTTCATGGAACCCAAACTTGAATGTGTACATGTAACGGAGGTGGATGGAAAACACTTTCTAAAATAAGCTTTGGCATTTTTTGAGTTGCTCATTAATCTAAGGTTTGGTGTTGAATTAAGCTGAACACAATGCCTCACATTCATATTATAATTTGTCTTGCCTCCCCCACACCACTCCCACCTACACGCACAATCACACTCTGTCCTGCTGCTATATTAGGTTTGCACGCACACACACACACACACACACACACACAACAGCAAAAAACTTAACAGGACAGCAAAAGAAAGTTAGAGAGCATTTGCATACATTCTATATTCCCCTCCTGAAAACAGAAACCCATTGTGGAATATTGTTTGTCCCTTCTAGGCTTGCTACTGTGGAGATAGTTGCTTCCACCACATAGGTGTTTACCAGCATTTGCATAACCGCAATTTGTATGATTATTCTAAGCATGTGACCATGACAGTCATCACTCTCTTCCTCACTCACACTGTTATGATCTTATGTGATTTCATACACTTAAATGAAGACATCTATTACAGTAAACCTTCCAAGTTAATTTAATCACCAAGGAATGGAAGAAGGCAAAAGCCAAAAACATGTGTCAAGTTTTAGTTACTCAAATTTCCATCGTATGTTCTCTAATCTGCCATATTAATCATAAAATTATATTTATAGCTTTAAAACATTCTCCATTAGACCACAACAGGACAAGAGAGTCTGAGTTTGTACAAAAAAACTTTTGTTCCAATTCATTAAATTCTATTTATGATAATTTAAGTGTTAAGAGCATATGATGAAATGTGATTTCTCCTTCAGCTTCAACCCAGTGTCACAGTGTATGAACTTGCTAAGAACTTCAACATGGAGATCTCAATGTTTGAAAGACTGGTGAAGATGGGGCTTCCTTTTGTCAGGCTCACCAACCAGGTTTGTGTTCAACCTGTGCCATGTTCAAGTTTGTTCTTAGTGCAGGATCTATTATTCATTAAATTTAGTATACATCTTTTGATGATTAAATTAAAGAAAAGTTGAATGCATTACTTAAATAAGTATGATTGTTGGTACATGTATGCCTCTGTATCTTAATGCAATTGTGTTTAGCTTTGTTTGTGTTTCTATTTTTTCTTCAGCATCGTATGAGGCCAGAAATTGCCCGTCTTTTGACCCCACATATCTACGCAGAGCTGGAAAACCATCCCTCTGTGTTCCAATTTGACAACATCAAGGTGTGCATTACATTTGCTCTCCTTCTATGTCTAACTCCTTGTTTTTCATAGTGGATATCTGTTTACTTGCCCCCATGGAAAAAATTTCTGCAATTTCTCTCAGACGTTTAAATGTATTTTGAATCAATGTTTGGCAATGTATACAAGATCAAAGCATAACCTAAAAATATGTTTTAATTAAATGTTGTGTTACAGGGCCTAAATACTAACTTGTTCTTTGTGGAGCACGAGCATCCAGAACATACAGATGGGACAAGCCGCCAGAACCAACATGAAGCCACATTTGTTGTCGCTCTCTGCCGCTATCTTCTCCTTCAAGAATACAAACCAGAGCAAATTACCATCCTTACAACCTATATGAGCCAACTCAACTGTCTGCGCAACCTTATGCCTGCCAGACAGTTCTCAGGGGTCAGAGTGCATGTAGTAGACAAGTACCAGGGAGAAGAGAATGACATTATCTTGTTGTCTTTGGTCCGTAGCAATGTGCATGGCAAAGTTGGTTTTTTGAGCATCCCCAATCGCGTCTGTGTAGCCTTGTCTCGTGCCAGGAAAGGTCTTTACTTTGTTGGCAACAGTGCAACACTTGAAACTGTCAAACTGTGGAGCAACATCTTTCACACACTGGAGGAGAACAACCAGATTGGGAAGGCTCTCACCCTCTGCTGTCAGAATCATCCCGATCGACAAGTAGAAGCTGCTTGTGCTAAGGACTTCGAACAAGCCCCTGAAGGTGGCTGCACTCAGCCGTGCCTGTTCCGTTTGGATTGTGGCCATGTTTGCGCAAGTGTCTGCCACCCCTACGACCCTGAGCACAAGATGTACAAGTGTAACAAGAATTGCGAGAAGATTTTATGTGATCAGGGGCACAAGTGTCCACTTGTGTGTCATAAAGAATGCCCAGAGGAATGTCCAGTGAGGGTGAAGAAGATCATACCTCAGTGTCAACACTCACAGATGGTTCCTTGCCACCAAGATCCTGAGACATTTGAATGCAAGGTGCCTTGCCAGAAAACGCTACTGTGTGGACATCCATGTGTTTCAACCTGCGGGGGACCATGCACCAAGATGTGCGATGTGAAGGTCACCTTGAAACTAAAGTGTGGCCACAGCCAGGAAGGTGCTTGTTTTTACCAAACAGTGGAAGAGAAGCCTGATTGTTTGACCCCATGTCAGCAGCAGCTAAAATGTGGCCATCCTTGTCGTGGTAACTGCACCAGGTGTTATCAGGGACGCTTCCATTACCCATGTTTTCAGCGGTGCGAGCGTGTTCTTGTTTGTTCACATAAGTGTAAGAAACCTTGCTTTCTTGATGGCTCCCCATGTCAGAGACCATGTGACAATTGCTGTGTCCACAGTAAGTGTATGAAGCCATGTGGGCAGCCCTGTACCCTATGCACTGAGCCCTGCGTCCGGCAGTGCCCTCACCAAAGCTGCAGAAAGCTTTGCCACGAGCCATGTGATCATCCACCGTGCACCCAACCCTGTGCCAAGACCCTGGATTGTGGCCACCAGTGCATAGGTCTGTGTGGAGACAAATGTCCAAGCAAATGTCGGGTCTGTAATGAAAGTGAAGTCAAAGAGATTTTCTTTGGAACTGAGGGTGACCCTCAGGCTCACTTTGTTCAGCTAGAAGACTGTAGACACATTTTTGAATACTCAGAGATGGACAAGTACATGGGAGTGAATGACAATGAGCAGGCAAATCCAGGGGTGGTGGCCATAACATTGAAGAGATGTCCAAGGTGTCAGACTCCAGTCCGCAACAGTCTACGCTACAGATCTCACATTAACTGCAATCTGGCTGGGATAGAGATGGTTAAGGTGAAGATAATTGGAAATCCACCAGATGTTAAAAAGCACAAGGAGGCTCTTAAAAAAATGTGGAAGGAAAACTCAAACACCTGTAAAATGCTTCAACCACACATTGATCAGCACATCAGCGGGAAACTGAAAGAGCACGTTCTCACAGCAGATGACCTGTGGGTCCTGGAATACCAGATGGATTTCCTAACTAGAGTTGTAAAGCTACAGATGAAAAGCACCAAGATTGATGTTGCAGAGTTTTGGTTGTGGCTGAGTGACCTCCACCAAAAATTCACAGACCAGCAGGTCTTTGATTTACAGAGACAGTTACTGAGACTCACCTTCTTAACTGATCTCCACGTCCATTGTCATGAGGCAAAAAAGAGGGGGAAAAGTGATCATATTCAGTCAGAGGTACAAACAATCACAGAAGTTTTGGAAAAGTCTGGCCAGTTCACAGAGCAAGATGAACAAAGAGTGAAAGAAACCATGGAGGGGCTGAAGCAAAAGCTTCCATTCACAGGCGTGTTGCTCAGTGAGGAGGAGACTACAATGAAAATGCCTTCTGGACACTGGTACAAATGTCCTAAAGGCCACGTCTATCTTACAACCGAGTGCGGAGAGGCTGTGGAGAGGAGATGGTGCCCTCATTGTGATGCTACCATTGTTGGGTGAAGTCACAGATGGTAAACGGCAACCAAGTGGCCAGATGAGGCACAGCACACACACATCTTGTCGGTCTGAACTTTTGAAAGCCATCTTGGAAACGTCTGAGTGATTTCAACCCCAATTGTTGCCTTTTCAACCCTGAATGTTGTCTGACGCCCGAGAATGAGGGAAAATGCTTGCCAACCTTCCATTCATTTGAAATGACAGCTGAATCAATTAAATGTTTTCTCTTTGCATCTTAAAGTTAGTGTCTGAAAGAACGTTCTACTTCTGTTGGTGTTATGTTGTTTAATGGGTTTATATTATCAGGAAATTGATCATTACTGTCCTCTTAGAGGCATTTCATCAGCAACGCTGCTTTGGTCCAATGTTTCTAAATAACACAGAATACTTGAGATAGAAACTGTGTGATGCAATGTCATAGACATAACTACCCTGCTCTTTAAAGTGACCGAAGTATTAGTGTTTAATGTCATGTTACCTTCAAGCCTCTTCATGCGAGAGCAACTATATTTCAGAGTTGAATAATAAATTAAAGGTTGTTTACATAGTTGTGCTCCAGAGAACTTGTTTTTAAACTTTATTTTTACTGCGCAGCATCATTGCAACATATTTCTGCATGCGAGCTATTGCACACCTCACAAATACAGGGAAGGAATTATCCAGTTATTTACTTCTAGTCATTTTCTACACCTAATGAAAAAATGTTTTTCAACATATTCAGTTTGAAATCCACTCAGTCACATTACACATTATTTTTGCCTTTTAAACGTCTGAGTCATCCTGGAGCTTACGTCCAACTTGCAATGTTTTTTTTTAATCAAAGTGAGTAAATGTATACAAGATGAAGAATTCTGTATATGATAAATATCATAACACAAGTTTTGAAATGCTACTGCACTTTGATTAAATGTCATTTTACCTCTATTTTGTCTCCACTGGCGTAAAGTTTCTCTAAAAGCAACCTCAGGAGTGAGTTTCTGATTGGTTGGAATACAAAACCTTTTCTCACACTTGTCGACAGCGGTTGGCTCACTCAGTCTTAACTGGCCTTCCATCCCTGGTCCTGATTCCCACAAAAGCTTTGGGCTTTGTTTACATGCTGTTCATATCCCTGCTGGATTTGACTGATCCATATCTACTGGACCAGAGAAACCCACACAAAGAGACAGGCAGGCAGGTGGAAACAACTGCACACACGCACACACACACACACATTGACAAATGCTGAACAAGAGGGAGATGAAGATAACATCAAGAGAGAAATAGTCAGATTAGATGGGAAGGGGGTGTATTGAAGTGATTGACTGATCTGCTCTCAGTCCGCCAGAGACCCAATGTAGGATATGGGAAAGAAGACAGAGAGAGAGACAGAAGATAAGGAGGTAGAATGGGTTAGATTTGATATGAAGAGAATGGAATAGTTTGACTGATCTTCCTCTCCACTGAACCCCTGAACATGATAGGGAGAGAGAGGCAGGCAGAGAAAAATCAATTTAAGGTACACTGCAAAAAAAGAAATGAGATTGGAGGTAGAAAGTTATTGAGGAACTAGGATTCAACAATCAATAATAAACCTGGCTTACATTCCCAATTCAGGTTGTCGGATTCAGTTTTACATTGACAATCCTGACTTCAAACCTTGTCAGCCTCATAAAATAAAGCGATGGTAAAAAAACATCTTCACAGTGGAAAAAATACTCATCAATGCTAACGTAACATCCACTCAAATTCACATTTTGTAGATAATCTGGTTTATATCTAACACTGTAGAAATATTTTGTGATGCGAGTGGTTGTTTGCCAACATCTGTTTTATACATCTGTGTTTGTCATTCAAATACAGATGTTGAGAGTTCCACATCTGTTCCAGCAAATGTGGATATATAACCTCAGCCAAATCCCTTTGTTGGTTGGTTGGTTGGGTTTGCTGTTTGTTTGTAGGCAAGATTACACAAAAACAACTCAGCAGGTTTCCCAGAAACTTGGAGGACTGGAAGAACCCATTACATTTTGCTGCAGATCCGTATAAATGGGGCAGATCCATTAATTATTTTTATTTTTCTATAACCTGTTTTGCTTTTCCAATATTTTCACCCTTTTTTCCGAGGGAAAGATTAATGGATCTCGATTAAAAAAAATAAGGCACATTAAGCGGACTGATATCTATGAGTGTGGGGAATTTGGTGGAGCTTGACTGAATTTAAAGGGACACTGTTTATCCTTGAAACTCCTAAAATGTTTGGTGGACTCAAACACTTCACTCACCCCTCCATCCTCCAGTGGTGAGTACATAATGAATTTCTATTGGACCCTTTTGACTGCGATCTTTTGTGTTGTGTGTGTTTGTTCTACCCTGAGTTCTCTGTTTCCTGTTTTACTTTGAAATTATGCTCCCTGTGTGTCTCCAGCTTAATTTCCCATCTTTGTCATGTTTCCAGCCCTTGTGATCACCTGCATGTGTTTCACCTGTGATCAATGATCCCTCCCTGTGTGTGTAATCTGTGTGATTCCCTTTGTCAGTTCGTCTTGTTCCATATCGGTTGTATGAACCTGATGTTTCTCTGTGAATTGATTATTTGGACTTTGATATCTTTATTTTTTGGACTCTGCTCAAGTAACTTTGTCTGAATTAAACGACATTTTTGTTTTTCACCTGGGACCTGTCTCCTGCAATTGGATCTACCTGCTCACCACACTCTGACGGGGGTTATCAACTTAACGGTTGAACCTAGAATAAGTGAGTAAAAGTAGTTGTGGCACATTTTAGCCACAATTTTTCATATTAAAGAGGAAATCATTTTGAAAAAAAATTAAAATGCCAATTCATGAACAAAGCTTCCCTTTTAAGCCTCTGTTAAATAGACAGGAAATGATATGTACTTTCTTTTACCTCACTTCAAAATGAGTTTGATGCCAGGGTGACTTTTAAAAGGTTCTGAATATGTCAGACACACAACCTGTGGTTTTAATTGGTGCTTAATTGCAGTGTGGGCAGTGCATTAATAATGTCTTAGCTTGCTCCTCTCTTGAGATACTTGCCAGGCAGCAGCTCATGGGATGAGTGTCATCACATCTAAACTTTGATTAAGGCAGAGGGAAAAACACGGACCCTGATCACATTTTGGTTCAGCTTCCAGGCTGATTTAAATGTAAATTCATGTTCATATTTATTTCAGCTCCTCCCATCTTGACAGTGTCTTGGTGTGGGGGAGGAATTGTCAGGGTGGGATTTGGAGGGAAGAGGGGGATTCTGCCCAGGTAAGCATATTTACTGTGTGAGTGTTGATTCTAAACTAATTTGAATAACTGTGTAAAAGCCAATTTGGTTTAATTGAGCTCTGCTCGTCTGAACACCTGCAACTAGATTGGTGACTGACATTAGGTTTTTTTTGCTGCACTGGGCCTCCAAGTGCGTTTTCAACTGCTTCATAACTCTGGATTTACCTCCAAATGTCTAATATAACACCATATGCCATGTGCTTTGCAGAATATGCAATGAGCTTGGCTTGGTGTTTCCCAGAGCAGCAGTGAAATATGGCCCAGTGAGGGAATATAATACCTGGGCTAATCCATTCTACTCTCATGTGCCTGAGTACTGTGACAAAGGTGGTTTATTACCATTACCATCAGAGTATGATTATCAATATGTATCAGGGCATCTCACCATCAAGCAAAGCCCCAACAGGCCGTGTCAGGCCTAAAACAAACTACGTTTCTGCTCCATCGACTGAAAACATTAAGCAAAGATGCAGATCCTCCCAGAGCTGCCACAGCACAGTGGAAAATGCCCTGAGAGGCTGAGTGGCTGTGGGAGCACAGAGCAGCACACACTCTGCTTGGCTACTGTCTGTGCTGTGTACACCTGTGTGGCTGTATGCTGTGCACCAGTAAACACTGTGCAACACCAAACACTCCTGTTCTGAACGACAGAATACACTCCTCGTTATGCCAGAATGAACGAAACACAGAAGCGATGTCACTTCAACAGATGATGAGGATGTAACTCTAAATGAAGGGGAATGAGTGAGAGGTGGAATTATACGGATAAAGTAAAATACATGGTCAAAAAAACAGATAAACCTTTTTGTCATTAAAAAAGATGCTGTCAAGATCTCATGGTATTGAGCAAGTTAAACATTTTCATTTCTTATCATTACTGAAAACCACGAGTCTTAAAAAGTATGTTCAGATCTTTTCTTACTTTTCAAATCAATTATTCAACAAATCTTTTCAGCTCTGGCAGAAAGTTTGGCAGAGCCGTGTCCTGTCGTCTCCAGCCCTCACACCTGAATGGTAAGCTGATGGTAACCCACCCCAGACCAGATGAAACTCATTATCAACCCTCCCATCCAACTCCTGGTAAGACGGCAAACAAATGTAACCCACAAAGTATCAAAGTAACATTATTGGAATAAAAACCTTTAACAAAATTACTGAATGTTCTAACTTGTAATCTCTGATACTTACTGCAGGGATGATAATTATAAAAATGAATAAAAAAGGAACATACTTGCAGATGAGAATACAAGTCTCAATGGATGAAAACAGTCCAATTAAAAAGTAATTATTTTCTTTCCTTACCAGAATCAACTAAACAATAAAGCAGAATTGTAAACTAGTTTGTTGGCATTGTGACACCACCGAGCAGCATGAGATCACAACTGACTGTAGTTATCTCTTGTTTACATGTAGGATGTTGTGTCAGTGCCACACATACGTCACAACCTTGTCCGCCTCTTCCTCATCCATCTTCGGTCTCTGCCTACAGTCACCTGGAGGTGGCATTGTTAAGTTTCAGCCACCAGCCTCCCCAATGTATAGTGTCAATGAAACAGTGAAGAGCATCTAATGCAAATCATGGCTTTTAAAAAAAAAACAGCTGGATAGATTCCACTCCACATGTTGAGCATTCTAACAAGAGGAAATGAGAATCATATAGGTGCTTTCAGGCTTCTGACCCTGCCAGGCATATAAACCACGTTTTAAAACTCTGACTTTATTTCCACATCATGTTGGGGGCATTCCGTGGCGTTTATGTTAAGTGTAACCACTTAGAGAGACAGGAGATCCAGGAGGAATGGTTACCACTGTCACTATTCTGTAAGCCTTAGCCTGCATGAATGCTCCTTTCAGCAGGGAGGACACACCAGAGTCTTGTTCACACTTTTATGCTTCGCCGAGCTCATTGAGATGTTTGTACTGTTCTGTCATCCTCACTCAGCCGGCTTACGACAAAGGCTAAGCTTTGGATAGGGCCACATTACAGGTTTCTTTACCCTAATTAAACAAGATATTTCTGAGCAGAATTGAAGTGCAAAAGTTAATGCCACGTTTGTTGATATTCCAAAGTAGCAGAGGCATCATTCTCACCCCCTGAGCATTCAGTCCCTGCAGCTAGATCTCCTCCTCATCCCACGAGCACCAGACACCTCGTTAAACAGACTGATGTTAATGCAGTGGGGTGCCGATGATTTAAAAAGCAAAGCATGCTGAAAATCCTTAACAAAATGAAGGTGTTGAATACACAGGGAACCATGTTCATCAGGCATCCTGCCAGGTGCTGGGGTTTGGAAAAACATACTCGACTTCCCCATGAGAAACTTTGATGTAATTTCTCTGGTCTTTAGCAGATGTAGGTCTCCGACTGTGGAACAGTTTTCTGCAAAGGCAAAGAGAAGCGGATCACTTTACATTTTTAGGTGTCGTAAAACTCACTTGTTTCCCTTGACCTTTAATACGTTTCATAACTTTGCACTCTGAGTAGTTTAAACATTTGTCCTTGTTTTTATTATTTGTCTCTGTCCCTCGCTCTTTCTCTTTTATTTCAAATAGCAAGGCACGTCCCTTATTTTGAAAAGAGGATGATAAATCTGCACAGAACATTTTACCATTTGAGACTAAGGACATGTATGAGTAACATTTCAGCACCTCAGATAAGCTTTAGAAGTCAGAACGGATGCATGGGGAAATAAAATTATTTCTGTAAGCCTATAACAGGGGAGGAAATAAGTGGAGTCAAAGATTTGTACAATGATAAATGTTTGTTAGAGTTTGAACACATTCACACAGAAGCAAAGTCTCAAGTGGTGCCACTCCCTTTACTTTCATACCTATAACTGCATCATGGAGGCCAGTATTTAGAGACCTGAAGGAGTAAATTACTTCACATCCATGGTTCTAATATGGGACTTCAACCATAGATCTATATTTGATCTTTCTATGATTGTTTTCCTTTCTGTCCCCTGGATAGATTGAGCAGAAATGTTCTGCACTCTGAGCAGTGTGTGGGCAGCAAAATGGATTTGGACAGCTGTAAAGCCACAGATAGTTACATTGTGCCGCGACAGCAAAACGCGATCCGGGAGAAAAGCCATTGAAAAGCCCTCCGTCAGTCCTTTTGGTGACAGAACTGCACCCTTGCGGACAGAGACCAGGCACTCACCTGATCACCACTGCAACAGCGTCGGATTATGCTGAGGTGACATTCATTCCACAGAAAGATAAGCAGGTGAGGGAAATATGAATGGATGTACTCATTCATAAGTTCCCATGCAAGAAAAAAAGAACATGTTAATTAATGTTTTTCTTCCTTTTTAATTTGTTTTAATTTAATTTCTGTATTCCTAGAGTTAAACTCATAATTGATGGTATGAATGCGAAAAAAGAAAATTTAATTCTTCATATTTCCTAAAAAAATGTTACTTCAAATGCTAGATTAATATCTTGTAGTTAATTAACCACTTATGCATTTGATTCTCCACATGGCTCTGAATATGACAAACTATACTTTTTTTATATATATATATATTTATACAAAACCAAAGAAGACATGTCTAAACTACGATGACACTAATTTAGAGCTTTACACCTGCCAAGGCCCCAGCAGTCCCCTTCAATCCAACCAAGCAGCTGTTTTTTTTGTTCCATCCCTCTTCAAACTGTTCGTGAAAATCAGTTTTTGCGTTACGCAGTCAAACAAAAAAAGAAATAAAAATTCAAAAGCCCAGCAGCCCCACAATGTAGAATGTGAACACAGCATGGTATTGTATTACTGGGAATCAAAACACGACACAGTGGAACTAAGTGTTGCCTGTATCAGGGTCCAGGAAGTGAAATAGTCCTGACAGATGCTGCAGGCCTGCAGGGATACGCATGCAAACACTGACCTGCTCTGGCTCAGTGGAAATTCAAAAGAAATAGCCTGAAAAACTGCAGCAAACTGTGACAGATGATTAAAAAAAACAAACATTTTTTTAACAGTGCATTTCTCCTATATCTATTTGCTGTATTACATATAGTTCATGTAAATAATACCGAGTGGAAAATCAATTCAATGGCCTTGAAAATGAACACAGGCGAAACAAACTTGCAGCAGTGAGTCGGAAGTTTTAGAGGACTTTCAAGGACTTGAACAACAAACACAATTCAAGGCCTCAGCGAACCAAGAGAATGTCAGTTATTCACCATGTCTTCTTGATCATACACATCCTTGGAAGGAACACAATAAAGGGGCTGCTGCAGCGATTAGTATTCAGCTTTTACATTTCCTTTTTTGCAATTACATATGGTTGCCTCGGGCTGTGTGAAAACATTAATCTGGCTCCTGGCTTAACCAATCACAGAGTGAGTTTTGAGGGAAGAATTAGGGGCAGTGACATCATCAGAGTTGTAGAAATGACTGAAAACGACTGAAATGACTTTGTTCTGACCCGGTTGTACTTGAGGTTAATTGTGATGTGCTTAAAAAAAGTGTTTTTTTGAGAAAGCGCTCTAAATGAGAGTGAAGTTCTTTGTGTATCACCAAAAGAGCACTGCAATTTTCATGGTGCCCCACATAACTGCTTTTAAATCCTTGCAACAATATTTAAATATAAAACATACATATATACAACATATATATCAACATATTTGTACACAGCATGGGAAGGTTTGTCCATCGAAAGGAAACAAAACCAAAACAGAAGCTCAGATTATTATTATTCATGACTTTAAAGCGTCAACACAATTTCCAATGTTAAGATTTACACAACGCTTTCACTTTATAGGAAATGAGGTTCTGTGAATGACTTGAAATGAGTTGGGGCCACTGGCCTCTGACGTGCGGCCTCTCATCCTGACGGGCATGAGCAGTGCCAACGTAGTTTGTCAACTACAAACAGCGACGTATCTCTAATTGGCTCACTGCTGTCGTTCCTGATTTACAAGTGTATCGGAGCCGCTCTCTCATGCCATGCACATTATAAACAATTGGACATGGCTCTTGCCCTCAGCTTGCTCACAATTATTCCTGACTCTGGTGTGTCTGTGTGTGTGCGTGAATCTGTACACACACTACACATACAAAAAAAGTATTTGTTGTTGAATAAAACAAGTCACATCTGTCTTTTTGTGGTAGAGATTCTTATACAAATACCTCAAAATACCTATAGAGTAATAATCCATTACAATCTTTCTACTTCAACTAGATATTGCACTTTTTCCTCAATTTGTTGATAATTATGTTCTAGATTTATAAAAAATATGGATTATCATTGGTTACGATAAGATGAACTTTGAATTTTGCTTAGTGGTTGAAGACCACAATATTAAAGGACACTTTAATAAATGTATAATTATAATTCAGTGAGGATGTATTTTCTTATCTTTTACTTAAATAAAGTTTTGAATGCAGGACTTTTACTTGTAACTTGTTCTGCTACTTTTGTTCTACATTGTGATACTTTATATTATTATTATTATGACCTAGTCTTTACTTCTATAAACATAACATATCTATAACATTGCACATATTTTCATGTTGTACATATTTTAGTTACTCCTACTTTTATACATTTCATCTATCTATCCTCTATCAGTCAATTAATCAGTCATCCTCTTTGGTGTGCTCCTTTTTTCACTGTTTAACATCAAAGCCTTAGTGACTCACATGTACCATGACATTAAGTAATAACACATAGACGTTTCTGTCGACTCAGCACACACACCCACTGAGGCATTGAGAAAAATAAAAAAAAGTTGAGTGCAACAGATTAAAAAAAAAAAATCCCGTGCCCAGTCGGAGAGAGGGGAAGTTTTCCATTTTATTTTTCATTTTCATTATCTGTCTAGTGAAAGTATAAATGCCAGGAGGATTAGAGAAATTACATGGACTCTCGCCTTTCCTGGCCTGGTGCTTATCCTCCTCTCTGCTTATCTCTCTCACTTTCCTCCTTTTTTTTTCATCCGTTGCTCCGTTACCTTCTTCGCCTTGCTCTCTCCATTTACCGTCTTTCCTACTCCACTGTCCTTTTCTCTCTTTGCCTGTCTCTATCAATCTCTCAGTGTCACAACTGCTCTGTCGCCCCCCTCACCTTGCTCCCCTGTGATATACCTCTGTTTCTACTTTTCCCACCCCCATCTTTGCATGTAGCCATTCCGCTGCATCTGCTCTGTTTCTGTGAACGTGTTGCTCTCACCACCCGGCCTGCACTCCCTGTGTGACTCACGCCGGATCAGCATGACTGGGCCCCATGGGTCCCACTGACGGCCAGTTCTCGGCAAGTGTCTTAAGGAGGGCCCTCCTAATCCTTAAGATTTATTACAGATAGCAGGGCAACACAGGCGACAGAGATTAGAGAGGGCAGATACTGACTGTATTGATTGGCCCTCTTATCCTGAGGCCAGCCCATCAGCTCGCTCATGTAATAGCATGCTGTAATGAAATTCAGTGAGTACGCTGGCGCCAGCAGCACAAAATGCATAAAGACTGGACTGAACTGAGGCAAACTGTTGGTCCGCCGAGGGCAGGGGATAGAGTGGCTAATGGTGCACCACTTTAAGTGGAGCTTAGCATCCCTGTGTCACCTCCCGAAATATGTGCTGGCTCACAGTGGCTCAAATTTGCTGAAAGGGGAAACCACTTTGTGTTTGTACGCAAAGGTGATTTTTTTTTAATGTAATGTCACAAACTTGTTTTCGTGAAGTGTTTGTTAGGGATTTTGGCTTGGCAGTCACAGTTAGGCATGGCGCAGCAGCCAAAACACAAAAAAACCACCTGGACCACTCGCTTTGCAGTCTATTACTGGAGGTTACAAGGCAAATTAATTCTGTGCTTGGTTCAAAAAAAGATATGTGCCAATCCTTTTTTCATTTTTGGAATTTGATATATGCTGGAACTGCCAGTGGCTCATTTCGGCCGGTACTTTAAAATTAGGATCAGTATGAAACACTAATCAAACAGCTACTTCATTTAAATAAAGACTGAGAGATGTCTAATGTAGTTTGTTGTTGGAGAAGCAGGTTGAAAATGTGCGGATCAGTTCAATGTTCAAATTGCTGGTAATGACAGGAACTACAGCACTGAGGTTGGGAACATACAGTGAATATACACCTGTGCTGGCTACAATATGAATGCACATAATAACATCCATTATATGTGGACTAATGGCATATTCCAGGCACAGGGGCTGCATTACAGCATGTTCATCCTACTCATAGTACACTGTCGACTTACAATTCTGAATGTCCTGCCAAAAATCTATAGGTAACATTTTTATATTGATCACCCTGGTGGTTAGATCTGCCTTAAATTATTTAAGTGAGAAGAGGACTTTAAATCTAAGCTATTGTTTAAAATGAGCATTGTGTAGATGGTGTCTGGCTGTGATTGAATAGTGACATTACTGCTAAATTCTTCATCTGCATAGCAAGAGAACTAACGACACACTGGCTCTGCAAAAATAGAGGACACAACCAAAAATGTAATATATAATATTTAATATGTAAATGTTTCCCTTTTAAATTTGGAAGCACAACACGGACGATAGGGATGTTGCACTCTATTGACCAGCATTGAAAATAATTGTGACATTTAAAAAATGAAATATTAATATCATAGTACTTGATATTATTATTTCATAATTTTGTGTCAATAATTAAATCTTAAATACGTTTATTTTGCCCACTGTGATGCATAATGAAGTTAAAAGGCCCCTGTTTTGTTCATGTATTATCCGTTATTAATAATAATAAATATATTCATTCATTCATACAGAGAACATAGACAGCATTAATACATGTAAACAGATGGATACTAAACAATAACTCAAACATAGGACCAGGTGGACATCTTATGCACTAGTGGTTTTACATCAAATCAAAGTACATGCAGGGATGTGTGTGTGTGTGTTCTTGTGTGTGTCACTTCAGGTTGTGCAACGGTGCAGTTGTGCTCAGTAGGTGAGGGTTACACCAGCGGAGACGTTCTACAGCCTCTTGATGTGTGTAATTCCATAAGAGCTACATGTTTGTAAGCTTCATTTTATTTGAAGAGTCAATTTTTTGGGCTTTTAAGAACAGAAAAGTAGAACACAAGTGACGTTCAGACCCCAGAGAACAAACGCATGTTCAATATTTAAATAGCTCACAATTTCTGCCATCTGTCTGTTATTTTCTATTTTTATTTTACAATTTCTGTTTCCCTTTCTTTCTTTCTTCTCACACTTCACATCTCGGGCGCAACCATGAGTGATAGCACATAGAAAACATGTGACATTTATCCTTTACCAAAAAATATCTGTTTTCTATTTTAAAGGCTTAGTGCATCTGTCTCTGGTTAGACCTCCCCCTCCTCCATCTTGCTTATAGAGCCACAGCCCCCCTCTCCCCTGGGTTTAGCTTGATGCAATGGATTGCCAACAGCATGCTATAGCTACAAGGTCTCTGCTAATCACACTATTGATCCTGTAATTCCACCCATTTGAAACTCTTTACCTCGGTGGGCGGTATCAATGAATAAAGTCCAAGTCTCCTTTTCTCTCCTTGTTCGCGGAGGCACCTGGCGTCTCTGGGGAGGTGATTGAGACCTGCGTGTCTTCTCCACATCACAGCCCTGCGCTCTCTTTAGTAGTCAGCCGCCACACACTCCACGGGAAAGCCTGAAACATTGAGAACAAACACAAATGGCGAATAGCTGATCGACCTCCTTCCCCTGCGACTGCATATTTGAGGAACCATGGTGTTGTGTTGTGCTACGTTGTGTTGTGTTTTTGTTGTGCGAGTAAAGATTGTCACATCAGTGCGAAGAGCTGAGATGCAAGAGAGGAGAAGCATAAGAATGTGAACTCTCATGGAATATCAATAGGCAGTGTAATGGCCTGGTTTTCAAGGTGGCAGAGAAGGCTTCGGTCGGTTGCGTGTCATTTCAGAAGTCAGACGTGTCGAACAAAAACACAAACACACGTCTCATTGTACCAACAGTTATCTTGTGATTATACAACGTCCCCATGTCGTTAGTTAGTCTGTCATCTTGTCAGCGAAATAGATTAACAGTGACACACCTCCTTGGCAATAATTATGCTTTACTACGACAGGCGCAAACTCAGCAATGCATGCCCTCCTAAGAAAAACCAGGCAGAAATTTACGACTTCGCTTTGCATGTGCACTCACTGCAATAATGCAGATGGTGCGAAGCAGCTAATGGTGGGTTTAATTTTTCTGCATCATATTATTGACCCTTTTACTGTAGATCTGCGAGCGGATAAGCTTGATGTCTCTGAGTCATAATGTAATGTCTTGTATGCCTTTTAATTAGACATGCTGCATTAAAGAGAGAGGGGAGGAGGAGAAAGGGAGGAAGTATTTTACAGCGGGTGATGCCAAATCACTTATTCTTGTTTACATATTGTCCTTGAGCAGTTGTAGGTCTGAGGGCAGGATGAGAAGGACAAGAAGAGGAGGTGAGGGAGTGTGGGAAAAATAGAGCAAGAAAGGGGCTTTGGGAGAAGGGGAAAAGTAGATAGAGAGCTCAGGATTATAGAAATAAGAATAACAGGGAGGAAATAAAAGGAAGAACAGGATTTACGTGTAGTGTCATTTCTGAATGGATTTATGTGGAAACAGACTATATCTGATAGATTTGGGTGAGTTGAATAATGGTTCTGTAAATACGTAGGTGAGCTCTGTGGAATGTTGACGCCAAGATAAAAGTATTACATGAAATGAGCTAAAGTACTGTAGTCAGAGAAGAACAGATGAAATGGTGTCATTTGGAATGTGATAGAAGAGAATCTGTTGAAGCAGAAATACGGTTTCCTTTCCCTCTTTAAAAGTAGGAGCCTAAAAGAGGTAGAAGACACATGATAGCTGGGAGGTATTTTAAAAAGAGCTGCGCTGGCATAAGCATGACAGATGGCGATGTTTTACATGACCAGTGTCTTAACTTCTTTAAAGGATGTTCTGGTTTACACCAAATCTCTGTGTGGCCTATGGGAACTGAGAGGGTTACTTTCCAAAACTATGAAAATAGAGTCATCCGATCTTTTTCAAACTCATTGTCTAGTATCTCATAGCGGTGTTAGATTTGCCTGAAGCCCCCTGTCCTATGCCTTTCCCAAAGGGTCAAGGCAAAGTCATAGGAAAGTGATATGATCCTATCCTAACAAATTATATTGTAACTTTAACTGTAGGTAGTTTGTGGCAGGTTGTCTCAAAACAATGGAAGCTACAGCTGACAAGCACATGTAAAGGGATATGATTTTTAGGGTTTAATATTGAAAGATCTTTCCTGACAGTCTGTCATGGATATTACATGACAATCGTAACAACAAAGAATCTGAAAAACCCTTTAACCCATATATACAATCAAGGACTGGACAGACAATCTGACTGCAGTCTCATACATATGGTTTAAATTGTGGCCAATCTATCTGGGCTAACGAAGTGTAGCATGTCACTATTGACCAAAGGTTTAAGCATTTACATCTTGATGGGGTTGCTACGCTGCTTTGCATTAGCTTTAACCTGGTCACAAGTTGCAATCAATTTCCAAGCAAGCAAAGTGAATTGTTGTTGTTGTATGGCCTAAAACAAGATAAGGTTTAGAGGCACTGGTGGATTTTTTTGTTTCATTGGTCAGTGTTGTTTCCACTTTATGCTAAGCTAAACTATGAAGATACTTGAGGTTGCGCCATATTTAATAGATGTAATTAGAAGGGTGTCAATCTACTCATCCAATTGTATAGAAAGTAAATAAGAATATTACTCACAATGTAGAACAGTCAAACCAAGAGTGAGTGTACACAAAACGTCAGTACTAATATCTTATTACACACGACAAGCAAGTATAGTTGAAACATAATTATGAGATGTGCCATAGATAATTTCGGTAATTATTTTTTCTGTTTTGTGCTTTTGAAGACTGATTCTCTGACCAATGATTTCTTACTTTGACTCTCAAGATTTGACTTTCACAGACCTGCATGGAATAACACAGATTGGAAGGTTGGCTAAAATTGCTAACATGGGACCAGATCTAGTGGGAATCATAATACCTAAAATCTCGAACAGAAGGTGAAAAATAAACAAAACACAAACTTGTCAAAGGAGAAAAGGATTTGGATTGTTTGTTAATGTGGTCAAATCTGCTCCGCATATTTTGGCATTTAGCCTCTGTAGGTGACAGCCTGGCAGTGTGGTCGCACCTGTTTTCCAAGGTCATAGTAGTTTGAACCTTGTTAAATGGTCCTATGCTAAACCAAGTGGAACAGCTCCTTCTGTTTTTAGTCAATGTTTTTTAGATTGAAATTCTATGACACTAGGTACTTAGAATTGTATACCAGACCTTCAGCAGACTTTTCAACTATTCAGCTATTATTAGCTTCAGAAACTCTCATGGACCAGTGGACGATGAGGGACTGTCATTGTTCAGCCTCTCACACTGGTTCATGTGCCGCTTTCTTTTCATTATGTTCTAAAGAGATAAAACCACTCAACAAACCATAACTGCCCATCCCTTCATTTGGCCTCATCATTATCGAAAGTAGTGATTGTGCTGCTGTGCCCCCCCTTCCTTTCTTACCCTCCACTCATCTTTTTCAGTTATAAGAGGCGCTCCGTGCGTTCAGCCACTGGCCATTAAAGTTGTCCCAGAGCAATAAGCCTTTGTCTGTGTGACCAAACAATTGATGGTTGATAAGCGTAATCCTGGCCTGTGTTTTAGTCCCCTGAATGGCACTGTGTGGGCTGCAAGGCCCTTCACAAAGCAGTTAGCACTAAATTGCTCACTCTTGCTTGCCTTTTGTCTCTGGATTTGTGAAACACTTTGAGCTGCTTTGCAGTTCTGAGGGCAGTGGCCTCTGTGGGATGGAGTTTACTGAGGCCTGTGTTTTGTAGCTCAACTGACCACACAGAATCAGGATATGGCCCAGCTCCATTAGTTTATTCCAAAAGTTGAATTACTTTATGGCTGTACTATGTTAGATGTTTTAAAATGAGGTTTGTATACGTATCTAAGAATGAGCTGATGGGGCCTCTCTTTACAGCTATCAAGACATTTTTCATAATTTTAATGAAGTTATTTGGTTTCAGCTATCAAGCAATTGAATTGATAAACTGACTGAAGTTTGTCTTCTCTGCTGTAACAGTGTATTGTTCAAAAGGTTTTTACAGGTTTACAGAGCATAAGGCCTTATTTTATTACATGGTCTTCAAAGTCATGTTACTTCTTTTGTATTTGAAGAAAACATGTTTTTCTGTGTTCATCCAGGCAAGCCTATGGTCACCAACATCCAACTAGCTTTAGCCACAATCCCATTAATCGCATTAGCACTCAAAGGAGAAGCAGCCAAGTTGGATTAATTGGCCTGCACTATGCAAAGCAGGCGCAGTGTAACAGGAATTCAATACCAAGGACTGCTGATGACTGATTACAAAAACATTTCACTTCTCTCTCAAAGTTTAGCAAGAAATAATCTCATGTTAAGTATTCTCTTCTGTCCCACTCCTGTAGACACTTTTGTTTCAGCTCGAATCGACTCTGCATTTGACAATGGCTGAAATGTCAATGCCCTGTTTTGTCTCTGTCTAAGATGTCAAAGGATGTCAACATTCTCCACCATCACTCACTTCCCATTTGCGCAGACTTGAGCCAAGCTAATACATCCTGTATTTCCCCTCTGGGCTCCCATACATCAGCCCTTGTCCCACGGGAGTGGTTCAGGAAGGAGGGATCATTTATTATTTAAATGTCTAAAGGGGTGGGGTGAGGTGGGAATTCTCATAAGGCATTTTTTGTGTGTGCGTGCAGTGAATCTTCAGAAAGACATTTGGGTTAATGTGGCTTTCACAGATCCACCAGAAAGAGAAGTCCACTGTAGAATAGATGAAATTATATGGATTTTTCCAGCCAACAATTCATGGATCTTAATGGATTTTCATGGCTCCTGTGAAAAAAAAATCAGGCATGTTCAGCGAATTGATATCTATGAGTTTTTGCAATTTGGTGCGACTTGATTAGGTTTAAGAGTAACGTTGGGCAGAGGTATCTGCTCAACTGAAAGCCATTCTAACTTAATTCCAATATATCATAATTCTGCAGATCCTTCTATATGAAACAAAACATATCAACAGTCAACGATAATATAAATGACATAGACATTCATAGTCCACGCAGTGCAGCACTACCCTGTCACCTGTGTACAAACAGTCTATTGTGTGATCAACGAGGGCTCATGTTGGAAATCACAGCCACAGCCTGTGCAATATAAAAGCACCTCATATATCTGGAAATGCCTGCAATAATAGAGTGCTATGAATAATGTACAGTGTACAGTATACAATAAATAAGCAATGAGTTTCTTTTGACCAGGCTTGTGTGACTCAAAAAGGCCTTGGTTTTTTCAAAAGGTTGCACATTCATCAAAGGTGCAGGCAAAACAAAAAAAGGTCAAGGTGGATATTTTCCTCCTTCGTTTTTGAGACCTATCAGACAGATTACTGGAAGTATTGATGAAACACCTGTCATAGGCAGAGAATGGATAACAGATGTACTTTGCGTGTGAAAACAGAAAGCAGATGTATCACACTGCTCTTCCAAATTGTTGGCCACACAACAACATAGTCTGCCATGTTAGCATCATTTTCTGCATCCTGTCTTGCTCAGGATCCTATTTGAGTTTCTTTTTGAGTTGTAAGTCTTGATTGTGCGATTCATGTGCTTATTATCTAAGATGTCAGATCTATAACCATATGGATAATTTATAATAGCTTAGCACTATGACCTGAGGCTATAGATCCGACAACTCACTCGCCTGTAACCGGGAACAATGTTCACACCTACAGTTTCCAATCCTCTGCAATGAGGGGCTTAGCTTTTAAAAGTAGCTACCTGACGCACGAAGGAGGCGAGAACAGACTATGAAGGCCGGACCAAAATGACACAGTCTGCTGTAAAGATGATTTCTGCGATCAGGGTAAGCTCAAGTTGGACATAGTGGGAAAGTTTAATGCCCCTTGATTTTTTCTAAAACGTTTATGGTTTGCTGTTCAGTTGAGCTGAAACCCAATACTCAAACATTGGACATCTCATGGCTTGGCAGCGCCATCACCTCTTTGGAAAAAGGATTGTCACTCGTTGGAGCTTTTGTTTCTCAGGGATGAAAGGATGCCTTTGCAAGTCGCATTTGAAGCCTTTGAAATTGGACAGTCTAGTCAATCCACTGTGACGTAATCAGTTTTCACATGCAGCCTTCGAAGGATGTAGTCCCTAATTTGTAGTACATGAAAGCACAAAAGAAGTGTAGCTGCAAATATATATATATACAAAGCATACTGTGATATGAAATAAACGTACATATTTACATTTTTATCATACTATACACAAATATACTGTACTAAGTTTTCAAATAACCCCAGTATCCTCAGCAAGAATTCAGCTGATTCTCATAGAAAACAAATGTGACTGTCTGGTTAAATTGCTGGCACTCTGAGTTAATCATCAGTGAAACATCTTTTATTCATTACACTGGCAGTATAGCCTCACAGGTCTTAGGGTGCCTGCTGGAGCAGCCCTGTAATTCACTAAAAGTGTAACTCACTGGAGGCAACCGGGATGTCATGTTTTCTGACTAATTGCGTTGTCAGACACCCCTAGTGCATCTGAGCCTTTCAGGTCCTCTTTATATATACAACAACTGCAACCTCAGAGAGATCACCAACGTGATTTGCATCTTTTTTCCCTCCAGTGTCTGTTCCCTTTACTGTGTTTCTGAATTAAATCTCCTAAAAATGTAATGGCTGCAGGTTCTAGGGGTGATGGGCCACAGATGGTTGCACTAGGGAGTATGGGTGTAACGATTCTCCTAATTGGTTTGGTTCAGACCTTTATTTTTTGTGCTGGCTAATGGATGTTTATTTGGCTTTTTGGTTTGGGGGGGGGGGGGGCAAAAATGTCCCACAATTTTGGGCTAACTGAACTAGCCTAACTTTACCTTTAATCACAAGTGTGATCATTTGGTCACGATTGCACCAAAATATTCATGTGACACATGTGTAGTAGTAATGCAATGTGTAGTATTTACTAAATATAGACAACAATAATTTAAATGGAATAATCATTTCATGTGTGGTAATTGTGAAATTTCTAAAAAGGACAAACAGACAAACAGTGGCTTGCCTGTGTTGCTTGTGTGTTTAGACTCACCCATTGTAACTTTTAGATAAAATTACAAAAGTTCACATTAATTATCAGGTTTAAATCCATATACATTAATACAACTTTTTTAAGATCAGGGGGATGATTTTTTTAATATATTCACACATCCAGGCTGTGATTGTGTAGAATAGTGACATCCATGTATTTACTTTAGACTTTATATTTACAGTTTGTCAAATCATAAACCATCTGTTGCCTTTTTTTCCATTTCAAGCTGTTATGACACTTGGACACTGACGGTATAAAAGTTAGAAAATTCCACAGCTCCCAGAACTGGTTGATCCACACCTTCCACACTAAATCATTGACCTTTTATCCAGTCGGGGCATTGAGCCTTTAACAGAATCTGCTGAAATGAACAGCTTCAGGTCTCTGTCAAACCAACAGCATAAATATGTGAATGAGATATGAGACAGTATCGGATGTTTAATTGATGCTGTAGTTAACATGAATGGTCCCAATCGGACTGTGATACTGAGCTTTATCTACTGAGCTTGTGTAGATGTTACACTGGACTTAACTGTAGGAATCTTGAAAATCCTAATATCGGCATTCTTTTAAATCCTTCTGCACTGACACAGTTGAAGCCTCCAGCATCACTTCTAACATGTCAAATGATGATCTAAAGAATTATTTTGGTCCACAAGCCCATTTTCAAACAAATAACTAATATTCTTGATAAATAGAATCCATGAGAGGTTTTTTTAGTAATGCTAGCGGTGTTGCCTCAAGGCATGCAGGCTCTCTGCAAGCCTTTCGGCGTTTCTGTCAATTGGTTGGCGAGTTGGTTGGCCGGTCCATAGAAATAGCCCGAAATATCTGGACAACTATTAGATTGATTGTCATTCAGTGCCATCATCAGATAGAAATTTCAACGTGTCCAATACTGTGGTTTTTGACCAAATACGAGTAAATGTAAAGACACACTCCAAACCGCCTGAGTACTTTGTGCCCAAGTGAGTCATTAAAGCTTAAATAATGTATAAAAAGAATTTAGACAATCTATCAAAATGAAAGTGAAAGTTGAATGAGTTGAGATGTGGATTGATCTCAAACTGAGAGATAAACTGTAATTATCCTTTTTGGACGAACTCTTGTGTGCTTGATGAGTGACTGATCCATCCATGCATTCATTCATCTTCTTGTGCTTATCTGAGGTCAGGCCATGTTGGCAGGAGGCTAAGCAGCATGTTCCAGACATCCCTCTCCCCAGACACACTTTCCAGCTCCTCCTGTAGCATCCTGAGGCCGTCTGCTGGCCAGATGGGATATTTAATCCCTCCAGTGAGTTCAGGGTCTACCCTGCGGTCTTCACCCAGTTGGATGTGTCTGGAAAACCTTCAATGGAAGGCGCCCAGTAGGCATCCTGATGGTGAGTGACTGATGGAAACTGATCAAACAGCTGATTTCTCTGTAGTTAAAAACATTGAGTCATATAAGCAATTTAAAACTCACTAATAAGGAAAACCTTAACAAAGAATAAATTAATTGTCAAACTTTTTTACTAATTCAAAGATAACTTGACTAGATGAACATTTGTATATAACTTGGCTTGGTGGCTAAACAATAATAGGCTGTATCATACAGATTATCTAAGAAAAATAGTAGTTTAAAAAAACAAACGCTCAGTTAAGAGCATCATTTGTTATCATAGCCTAACATACACTGATCTAGAAATATTCTTATTTAACAGGTTGGTTTTACTCGAGACTGAAATTAATACAAACTAGAAACTCTTAGGACCCGTCCATCTAAAATCAAAATACAAACAAGTCTTGTGTTACAGCTTACTGTGCATATTTGTCCAAACTGGTATGAAGAAAATCTTTGTGTGGTCACTTTATGTGCTTTCAGTTGCATTGTCACAACACTTACATATGTATTTCAGCTTTCGTACACAAATAAGGTAAGAATAATGGTCAAAAATAATGTTGACAATTTCTAATAGTGATGATAATAAGGTACTGGTGAACTGCAGGGGTTATAAAAGATATAAAAGTACTGCAATGATATATAAAAATAATGTTAAATCAAATAAAAAATAACCTCTTGGTCCCCTTCTGCACCACAGTCAGTCTATTAGCGACCTTGGTTATATGTCTCTTTTCATTTTCTTGTTTTTTTGTTTTAAGAGCTAATGAAATAATGGTTGCACTTGTAGACTAGAGGAAAATGTAATGTATTTTGCACGGAAGTCACAGCTCTTCATAGACATTCAGTTTCATACCTCACCCTGTATACAGTGATGAAAATGTGTTTTTGTAAAGGTTAACAAATTCAGTGTTGACAAGTATAACATATTTCATTCTACGTATTCTCATTGTGATATCCAAGGTCACGGTTTAGCTGTGGATGAGTGGGAGAAAGTTAAGCAGATGCCCCGTGAGCTTCCTCGCTCAGGAGAACTCGACTTCTTATTCTCCAAGGGCTCACTGAAGGAAAACTGGAACAGTTTCTATTCTGATAGGGAGAAAGTGTGTGGACCGAAGGGCAAAATGAACTAGAACTGTTTGATCTCCCCAACCGCTGATTTACATTTGCAGACTTCAGTCCTAATCTGCCTGTTTATATCCAGCAAATGAAGGAACGGAGACGTAGGGACTGAGCCAATAGAATCTAAAATCTTGTTTATCCTCTGTCTTTCCCTCCCTCTTATTTTTTGTGTCTTCGCCTCCTTGTCTCTCTCTCCCTCTTTCCCTTCCAAAATCTGTCACATCACTTTCTGTTGAACTCACTGTCTTCTTTCCATCTCTCTCACTCCATCTTTCAGCGTCTGTTCTCATCTCCCTGAAGGGTCTCCATCTTATCTTTGAGATAAGCTGAACTGCCACAGAAACACATTGGTCTTAGTCTCTGTCTGCGTTACCCCCTTCTGGGTTTATGGAAGCACATTTGGGAGGATAGATGCAGTTTAATGAAGCATAAGAGCCAAATCACTTTTTTACCTCCATGGATACTTGAGAAATGAGGGGAGGCGCACCTCCTGCACACTTGACAACATTATAAAACACTGTGATCTCTGAACCATGAGGCGCTTTGATTTGTCATCAAATAGTTTATTGTCCGAGGAATTTCCTCAGAACTTTGTAATGTAGAGATATATGCTCAAAAACGAGCTGCATATGCAAAGTGTAAAAATTAATTTAAATTCTCCAATACTTTGTTGCTGTCCTCCGCATAAATAAGACGAAAATATAATTTCCTATTTTGCTGGCTGTATTCCTGCATACTGCAAGATCATCATCCTCATTCATCACCTTATTCTTTCTCTTACATAATGAATAAACATACACACACACACACACACACACACGCTACACACACACACACACACACACACACTCTTCCGCTGCTGTCGTTCACCCCACTGGCACAGGTGGTCTGCTCCTCACCTCATGAAAAGCCCGCCTGGCCCTACTGCCTGCGTAATCTCCCATGAGTCTCTCTGTTACCATTCTGAGCGAGACAGGAAGGAACTACAGTTCAAAACCTGAACTGTTCGATTCTACTGACGCTCGCTGCCATCTGGCTGCCCGGCACTGCATGGCATTACGATGATGCGTGCAGATGTAGAAGAAATCTGTTCGCCTCCAATGCAGGTTGTTTGGTTTATAAGGATGGCAGACTGGCAGATGTTAATGGTATGCATGTATGCACATATAGTGCAGGATATATAACATTCTGCCATCTCCAGTAGTGTATTTTTCATCAGGTGAAGGTTTCAGCTGACGCTGTGATGTGTGTGTGTGTGTGTATGTGTGTGTGTGTGTGTTATGATTTATTGGTGAACGGCTGTGTGCTGTTGCTGAATCTGCAACTGTGCTACAGTGCCAGCAACTGATCTTCATAACAAGATGTTCTGTTAGCGACAGGGACAGAGGAGAAGGGAATGAGAGGAATAGGAATGCAGAGAATGAGAGAGCATTTCTTTACCTTTGAAAGTGATGCAGTGATTATTTATGGGTTTGTGTGTCTGTGTGTGTTTGTTTGTTCACACACCAACAGAGGCAAAGAGAGAGAAATTACACTCTGTGGTGTGACCCTGACCTTGGTTTAATTCGTTCCCTCTGGAAAAGCAGAAACAATATTTTTTTTGCTGTAATTATAACTTCACTGCACTTGATAGCTATGTAATTTAACAAAATATGAAGTTCATAGATCGACTGCATAGTAAGAAACAAATCCGGAATACTATGAAGCATACAGTCTCTCCAAAACAGTGCACAGGCCTGTGGGTGCTTTAATCTTTCAGTCTTTTGGGATGTAAAAAGGATTTCAACACAACTGGCCTTATTATTATTCATTGATATTATCAACATATATTCCCTCTTTTGAAAATGTAAACACAGTAGTATATTTTAAAACACTTACTTTATGCTATTATCTGAGTACATTTTTACTCGAGTACTTTTACTTCTGCTTGAGTAACAGTACCTTTGCTTACTTGAACTTCTGTACAAACTACTGCATCCCAGAAATAAAAACACTCAGTGACCATCTATTATGATAATTTGCAGAACAGCTGGTTTGTGTACTTTGTCCCACAGATGGTAAGGCAGCAAAGTTTTAATCAACTCTATTTCCTTTTATCTTTTTAAACACAAAATAATTTCACAGTGTGCAGGAGTCTTTAAATACTGAATTCACCCTGGAACATGTAGACAACTGATTTTATGGATAATCCTTGAGAAATGATTGAAAACACTAAGGACAACCTAAAGACAATAGAGAACCCTTTTCAACCTTCCTATGAAAGTGTTTTGAATTGGTACCAGGATGGATTCTTTGGGTAAAGTGCACAGTTGCATCAGGGCCCCAGAGCCCAGAGGTCCCTGAAGGCCCCACATTCACTGTGTATAACTTAGTTTCAGTTGATTAATTGGACCTTTGGAATCAGGGCTATATGCACGACTATAGCTGCTACATCTGTATCTCGTAATAAATCCTTTTAAAATCATCTGCCTTCTTTTTATTTAGTTTATTTGTTATCCACCAATTGTTTTTATACTTCATGGTATTTTATTTATGGCTTTCAATTTGTCATTGTTTTTACCTTCAATATGCCCTTTTTATGTATAGATTTTGTTGTATTTCATTGTTGTGTTGTTTCATGTGTTTATCTGTAAAGCGTGTTGCAACATTTTGCTATAAAATTAATTTAATTATTCATAACACATCAACTGACACCATACAGAGCGAGGTCCTACTTTTTTCTGATTTGAAGATGGACACTTTATTATTTTACTTATAATTGTAATGGATGGATGGACTCTACTTACATGCTTCATATTTCTAAACTGAAAATTGGATTTCCCATTTGGAAACCTGTATGATATAGAAACTGAGGGGAGGGAATGGTTGGGCAGCAACTCGTTTTAGTCCTAATCCAGCTCAAGCAAGGGCAACTCGTATGTCCTCATGTACATTTAAATAATGTAACTTAAAATAACTTGAGTTATTTACCGACTTTGGCCACAACAGTAGAGCATTTCAGGACATCGCTTTGAAATACCATGTTTTTGTAATGAAACTTTTCTGCAGTCACTTGTATGAAGTAGTACCACTTTCTGTATTTGGTTAGGCCTGCTAAGCAACGTGCATGTTATTTAATCAACACCTCGTCACTTCTAACTCGTCTGTGCAGTAGTTCTGTCCTCTGGGTATATAGCATGTCTTCTAATATAAAGGTAGAATGAAGAGGATTTGATAAGAAACTCGAATGGTTTGAGGATTTGCTTCTGTAAAGACCTATTAGGATACTTGAGCCAAGAGAAAGGATTTAAAGGGCAGTTATGCTTTAACTCGACATCATGGCCAAGGGTGCAAATAGAATTCACTGATGCTGAGTGTGCTGTAATCAATAACCTGTAAACCAAGGATGGATGGTGAGCTGTTATGGCCATAAAACAAGGAGCCACTTGTATTGACACGGCTATCCATACTACTCTGCTAACTCTCTGTCAACTGGAGAGAGATATTTTTCTACCTCTTTTTCCTGTATTTCATGTCATGTTGCTTGCTGAGTTCTCAGAATCAGGCGATTTACTTGAAAAAGCAGTTTACTACTAAATCCTCCTCTTTAAGGATTCACATGGACAGATTTTTTTCTGCACTGCAAAAAACATTTGCTGTGTCTTTGAAAGTTGAAAAAGCAAAACATATGTTGGTGTATAAACAAATTCACTATCATGTGCAAAACTCTAAAAAGGCACAAATGAGCTATTGGATTGTGAAAAAAACATTTTGGCATTCTCAAAGCAATTTTTTATAAAAAACATGACTATTTTTTTTTGCCAATTCATCTATCTACTAATTCCAGAAATCTCTGTTCTGTCTGAATATGAAATGTATACAGACAGAAAGAGAACAGACATTGAGATTTGTTCAGCAGCAGTTATTTACATGTTGCAGCTCAATGACTGCAGGTCACCTAAGACCAAACAAACAGACCATTACAAACAGGCAGGTTTGGAACATGCACTGTAGTTAGATATAATACCAAATGCTCGAAGTAGCCTCTTTAAATCCATGCATGAAATATAAAAGATCTTATCTTTGACGAAAAAAAACAGACTGAAAGGAAAGCAGCACTTCTTCTAATGCTGGTATCTATAAAAAACTTTCTGGAATGTGAAAGATTGGCAGGCTACTGCCAATCCCTATAAAAATCATCAAACTAACTCAGGTACTTTCAGATTTGGTTTGCTACCGCTGTGGTTACCTTTCATGGTTTTTTAGTGTAGCACTCAAAAGTACAAGCATTAATCTCTGGGGAAAATGGAGAGATACACAGTTGTAGAGGAATATAGAGCTGTAGAGGACAGTTCACTCGCACCCACACCTGCACTGTTATATCAGGAGAGGAGGAAGAGGACGGAATGAAAAACATTAGTTCAACAAGGCTCTTGTAAGCAACGTTTTTGCCTTCTGAGATCCAGAGACACATGTTCACTGCATGATATTGTTCTCTTACCAACTATAAGCGACGGTTAATTCATAGGAGGGGTTATTTGGACACTCCACACCATCATGTGTGACCCGATTATGTTCCATGCATCTCCAAAGACAGATAAGTAACCAGCGTTAAAGCAAATACTTGAAATACCAAAATGCATCTGCAAAATGAAGCATGGTTATTTTACTATTAATAGTTAAAGAAGCCACTGCCACCAGCTTGTTCCTCACACATTTCCTTTTGCCCATAGCTCCATTCATACTGTATCTCCTGATCCCACACTGCAAATGCTCTAACTCATGCCAGATGAGACATTTGATGGAGGTGATGTGTATTGATTATTAATAAGAGACTTCTGCAGCTTTTAAGATATTGCTTTTACAATTAGAGCATCAGCATTGAGTCATTACGCTGAGTGTTGCACTACAGCTGCTGTATTTTCATTCGACATTTTGATAATAATGGAGTAAACTATCTCCAGAACTTTTTCAGAATCATTCCTAAGTGCTCAGCGGAGGGCAATCTGCTAACTGAAGTATGTGATCTTCATTTCACATTCACTAATTAAGCAGCTCTGCCCACTTGCTCTGTGTAACAGTGCATTGCATTTATGTGACAAAACATGAATGTGAAAGCCAACAGCATGAACACAATGTGAACAAGCCAGGCCAGTTGATTTTAAAAAGAAATACTCTGTCCTCTAAGCCCACTTTTCCTCCTTTCCATCAACCGTGACATTCATCGGAAGGCTGAACACTGAATGCACAAATTTACATTAATTAAAAGAGAGGAAGAAATAAAATGACTATAAATAAATAAAAGACTGAGGCCTTGTTTCACAAAGACAAGCTCGAAGAGGTCATTTTCTCTTTGAACATTTTGACTTTTAAAACACAAGTGGAACTAATAACGTTAAGCTGCATGTCAGTATCTGTGCACCTCTGCGTTCTCACTCTGCTCTCATATGAATTAGCCTGCAAACATTTGCTCAGTAGCACTACACACAAAGAACCACCAAAGATGATCTGATGTCATTAGTTTTGCAGGTTTGACATAAACAAAACAATTAACTGATATGGAGGATATCACAGAGATGGTAATGTAGGTTAGGGGATATAACTTATAATGATTCATCCTTGACTGTATTTTTAATCACACATTTCATGGAAATCCATCAGAACGTTTCAGAAATATTTGAATAAAGAACTCATGGACGTGCTAAAGGAGGAATTGAGAATTTAACCTCTTGGCACATTGAACATTTCCAGGTAATCACTTTTTTACCCTTAGAGAGGAAAGCAAATGGTTTACCAATGTCTGCAGGATTCATCCTCTGGGGACCATGGAAGTCTGTAAAAACTTTATTTTAAATTACATATTTCAGTCTAAACCAAAATGTTGGTATAACTAAGAGAGCAACACTGCCAAACACAGAGCAGTTACCTCATTGGATCCAAATAGTTTAAGGACTAACTGAATAACAGAAGTTTTGTAAATACTATGATTTCTGCACAGGGTTGTGTGTGGTTTGGTTTCGGCGACACAGCCACTGCAACTGCTCAATCAAAATATGCTGTTTATCCACCTTTCCATATAAATGCTCTTTTTAAAAAACTGACATGTACACAACTACACTTAATTGATGCTTTTATTATGATATTTCAGGAGATACCCAGAGTCCTGGGCCTGTTTCCCAAAATCATCTTAGGGGCTAAAATGATCCAAGTCCACTTTCTTTCATTAGGGCTGTGATCATCTTTACAATGAAATGAAGGGTAAGCAGCTCTCAGAGAAATTTCTCGTAAAATGAAAGAGGACAACAACATTTTTACAACCTTTAAAGATATATGTTTCCTGAATATTAGCAGTGGTATAGGGCTGACTATGAGGAGAATTTTAATTATGACTGTCTTCACTGGCTTGTACTCTGTTCTGAAAATCAGTTTGTTTTTAATTCCCCGAAAGGAAAAAGGCAGATGAAGAGTAAGAACAACATAAATAATTAGGTAGAAGACACATGTTTAAACCTTAAACCTTCAATATCATAATTTGTTAATCTGTGCCACATCTGCCTGCCACATCTGTGCCAGCCTTCCCACCACTGGTCAGTCATTGAAGCTGACGTTGCAACATCTGGTCAATGTGAGCTGTGTGCCACCCAGTGAACGTCGACATGTGTAATATTCCACTGGGCCAGCAGGTGAATAGGTAGGAATTGTTTGTTTTAATCTGTTGCCCTTTTGCTGAGCAATTTGGGAAAAGGTTTGGGACACGAATGAAAGGCTGTCCACAGTGCCACCTTGCTGCTGCTGCTCATAAATCTAAGCTTTTTTCAATGTTTGGCTCTCCTCAATACTTCACAGTTTTGAAATCAGCCTGGTAATCAAACTGAACTACCATTTTGTATTACAACTCATTAACAGAACCCCTACTCCCTCCATGGGTCATTGAAATCAACATTTTTTTTTTATGAATTTGTGAAAAAGACACAAAGGCATATAAAATAATTTTATTTATATAGCACCCTTTAAAATTGGATGAAAAGAAAAGTGCTTAAATGTTTTTATGTCTTGCGCAAAAATAGAAATAAAACTTTTCTTTTGAGGCTATGTGTGGTATGCACGTGTCTCAGGCCTTCTCTCAGCTCTACAACTCATTAATATGTCTGTCTCTATTGTTCAACAGAATCTATTGTTTTACTGTGCTGTGTTAGACAATATAAGAGATCGTATCCTGCTCAGACTGTAACACAGCACAATTAAGTATTCTTCACTTATTAAAACCTTAAGCCTACAGGCACCTGAGTAATGTAGCAAATGAATTGGAACGATTTCATCCCCATGATTCAATTGGGGGAAGGAAAGCTGAGGTTTTGTGACCCCATTTTTGCAGAATTAAAATCATCACACAGAATCAAATGATAAAATCTGAGCATCTTATGTCAATGTGTAAAAGTTCCAAACTCTCTGGGAACCGACAGCAGTTGATGTTGCAATCGCTAACTTCTTCACAAATGGGCTGTTGGGTTGTTTCCCTGGAGACTGCGAGCAGTTACCGGGCAACTTGTTTGGAAGTCTGAAATAGACTTCCTCCTTTGGCACTACTGTTGATTTCTCAGAAGGCAGTAGGGGCAGGCAGCCAGCGCATGTCTCTGTTCATGGCGGAACAATACCAACGACTCTAATTACTCCTTAACTTTCGAGAGATATCTTTAGAAGAAATTGGTGTTGGCCAGATGCCGTGGTAAAATGTGCCTCCTGACCCACTGTCCAAGGCTCAGGATGAGAGACATATTTGAGGAGGAGGACTCTGGCGAGGAAGAGCCAGTGTCACGTCAAGCCAGAGATAATTATTGACCTGACAGTGTTTCTGAAACCGTTACTTCTCAGCTGTTGAAGTAGATACTAACATGAAATAATATCACTTGAGAGCTTAAACCTTTTGCTTTTAATGTAAGTCACTGTCTTTGCCAGAATGGTGATCAACTTTAAACAGATAATAATACATTTAGAAAAATGTAATTGAACTGAACATGTTGACACTTGGTTATTTCGAGTTGTATCTAGTTTCCAAGGTACATACATTGATTTAAACATTGGTTTTCAGGTTGTTGCATTTTATAAAGAGACAAGTTGGATATATTGGAGCTTTTAGAAACGTTGGTTTCCCAGTTGTAATTACCTCTTGGGTGCATAACTTATAATTATAATAATTTCCATATGATATGAACCGACATCACCATCAGACCTGAACTCCGAGCATTAGAAATGAGGGCAATCAGAGGTCTGGGTGTTATTTTTAAATTGTTTCTGGCAGAATTTATATCAGATCTAGCTGCTATTCCACCACCTGCATGTATACAGTTACCCAACAGTGCGCACACAAACTGCCACTTTTGTTAAAGGAAAGGAAGATGACATGAGATGCATTTTTACCCTTTGAAAGGAACAAAGTATAGCAGTTTTATTCCAAAGAGGCAAAGAGAGTTGCACTTCTTTTTTAAAAACCCAATCCCTGGTGTTATTTTCCAACCGGCTGCTTGTAAGGACTTCAAACCTCCTGGTATGCTGAATAAAAGCCTGTGTCACATTCTTGAAGAACAAAGCATAGTTGACGGCTGCTGCTTAATCATGTTAGGGAAGGTGGAGGGATGTCTAACAGCCAAGGCTTTTGTCACAAGATTTGTCTGCACTTCCCTCCTCCTGGATCTGAACTGAGACTTTGGACTTTGCATTGAGTTGCAACACTGAAACATGAGGTGAGGAATGGAGTCAGAGGGTGGAGGGTTCACACTATTGAATTGCTGTCATTGAATTCATAAACACCAAAAAAATTCACCCAGAGCATCATGACTTGAAGTGTCTTACAAAAATGTGTGGAGGATATAGTGAAGCTGTGTTTGTCAGGATTTTTTTATGTGCATGTTCATTGCATCATAGACTGTGAATACAGACGGACTACATGACAGCTCCCCAAAAGTAAAGCCAAACCAACGTAATCACCCCCTGGTGGCTAGCTGTATTTTAGGTCTCCACTTCATCCATGTTAGTGGGTGGGACAAGGGCAAAACTAAAAAATGTTGTGTTCACCTCCTTAATCCCAAAAGATGTATATTGAAAACTATGGTGTCATACTATAAGTTTACATAATGATGAATTGCCATGCCATATTTTGCTATAGTATTTGACCATTAATGTGGCAAATATGTGATACCTACAAAAGTGAAAAATCTGTACACAGGAACATGGAAAATACCATGAATTAACACTAATCAACAAAAAATATCCCTGTTTGCTGTTTCACAATATTTCCTGAAAAATAGTCTCCTCCCTGAGAAAAAATGTAAATCAGTGTAAATTTAGTAACATGTTGTTAATTCCAATTAATTATGCTTTCTTTTGTAAAGTCTGCACTATAGCTGTGGGTGCAGTCTGGCACATACAGGCAGGCAGAGCCTGTAAAAACCCTTCTGGAAGATTCATAAAGTATAAAACACAGGCAGTTCCTCCTCCTCAGGGACTCTTAATGGGTCTGTGTCTTTCACAAAGTGTTAAAATGTAAATTATGGAGAATTTTACACTTCTCAATGACAGCCAGGGGAACAGTAAGTCAGACCTTGGTTGGATCCTTATCTTGGTAACAGTGTTCCAATAATCTATTCCAGCAATTGCCAATGGCCAACATATACATATGGTATTGTAACATAAAACCCACAGGATTGCAATAATGGAGACACGCCTTTAAAGTATCGTCGTTGTATAAATATAGACAACAATACTAATTCAGTCTCTGGAGAGTTTAAAAAGCCCGTGTGAGAGGAGATACTCATCAGGTACATCTTTACAATTGCAGCTCCATAATCTTACAAGTACACTAATGTACTTTAACAGCGCCATAACACTCAGCCTGGTTCATCAATGAGTAGAATGAACAAGTTAGTTTAGAAAGTGCTTTTCATTGGACAGTTGTGATATTGGTGATTGAAAGTCAAAGTTCCCAAGAGATGCAGAAACAAGTTATCGATGGAAAAAGCCAGCTACTCTCACACGTTGAGTGAGGGAAATTATCTTAGAACAATTCATATCTGCCCAAAGGACTAAGACCTAAGAAAAACCACCAATGTACCACAGCTGAACATACATACATATTCTATTTACATATTTCTGGATGTGATAGATGTTTATGCATTTTGTGAGGAGCATATTTTGCATTTCATTTTAGATACATGTTTATTAGTCCCAAAGTTATACATGAGGACGGAATTACCGATGTGTTCACATTTTTTCTTAATGAATTGTTGCCATGGTCATGCAAATTTTTCTTCATCAATGGGAGTACAGGCTTTAGATTTGTTTGGAATAACAATTAGTCTTTTTCTCTGATCAGTCTGAGATGAATTTCAGCTCAGGGACATGTATTTGAAGCTTTTACAACCTTTTGGAGTGAAGCAGAATTCACTGGCTGCTCACCCACTCAACTCATTTCAAATAGAAAATCTCTTAATGGTTTTACTAATGGCAAACATTAGAGTTGGAAAAAATGTTAAATTACTGAATAAGCTGCACAAACCACCTGATAAAACACCAGGTATAAGTTGTCAGATTGTTAAGCAATTTGGTACTCATTACTTGATGTATAAACAATTTTTATATGAATTGTACGACTACGTATGGATTTAGTGGCATCTAGTGGTGAGGATGCAGATTGCAACTAGCTGAATATCTCTGAGGTGGCGCAGTGATTAGCACTTACCTCTTAACAAGACGGTTGGAATTATACAGGATCTCCCTGTGTCTGCGTGGGATTTTCATGGGTACTTCGGCATCTTGCCACAGTCCAAAGACATGCAGGCCCTGAGATACTCTGGTGACCTGTCTCGAGTGTACCCCCCCCACGTTTTCCCTTCTCGATATTATGTTAAGCTGCGTTGGGCCCTTTTCAGTCAGACTACACCTGAGCTCCACTCATGTGCCAGGACTGGCCAGCAGGCATTCTGGTACAAACACCAGGAGCCCCGAAAATGACTTATCTCCTTTTTCAGTTATGACAAGAGCAGAAAAACAAGGAAGGGGATAGAAATTACAATTTTATACTTCATAGCGAAAAACATGTCAGGAAGAATGGTGGAAAAATGTGTTTAAAAAGCTAATGCCTTTTTACACATTAATGGAAGTGTTAGACTGTATGCTTTAAAGTCCCAGCATGCAAACATTTTTCAAAGCTACAAGGCCTCAGTTTTATGCAAAACTCAAGGGAAAATATGGAAGTGCAGCGTTTCTCCCTGAGCCACCACTCATGAGATGCTGTCTAGCTGCATGGGGAGACTTACAAGAGCCTAGTTAGCATAAATGTTACACTGTGTTGGTTCTGGAGAACATTGAGTTTTGATTAAAAAGGAAGAAAGGAAGAAATAAGAAATAAAAAAGTTGTAAGAAGCATAACAACACTAATCTATGTAGGATTCGATCGTAAAGTGAATATCTCAAATAAAAAAAGGTACTTCACAGGGTTTTCCAGGAAACAAACCATGTTTACATTCAGTAGTAAATTGTTATAGTTAAATACGCTGTGTTGACCTCCTGACAACTGTCGAAACAACTCAAGGATGCTGTTGACACATGACAATGATAAAAAAGTCTTTAAGTAACTTACAGTCCCATCTCTTTGTCTATAATTAACCTAATGTGTGTAATATCTACTTTTCAGTAGCTATACTGCAATAATAATGTGAATGCGTGATTAACTTAAATATGGTCTTCACACACTGTATTGGCTGAACATGCTCATTATGTGCCTGTCTGTAAAATCAAGGTCAACTTTAAGCTGTTGTGCCGATACAGTGACGCAGTAGTTTGATTGTTATTGCATTCATAAATTTCTCATAAACATCTAGTATATAGTTGCACAATGTCAAGAACAAACTCCCGAAAGTCAAATACCTTGTTCTGGAGTTGGTCAGAAACACACAATTAACCATTAAAGATAAGAACATACAGACGGCATAAAAAAAGGACAGTGTTTGAAACAATACAAATATGGTGTAGTGCTGAATTAATGCTCCAGATAACATTAAGAAGTATAGCAGTAAACACAAACAGTGATGGAATGTGGTTATAATTGCATGAATGTATTCACATCCCTTGGGAAAGGAGCCTTACTCTAATAAGGGCTATGAAAGCAGAAAAAGACAGACAAACAAGGTTGTCAGTTTGGGAAACCATTAGTGACAGATATCTTTGTATACTCTCACATTTTGGTCCTTAGAGTGAGTAAATAGGATCTACTGATGATGTTTACCCAGAGGCCATCCAGATCTAATCAGGAGGTGAAAAACGCAGAAGTAAATGAAAACGCCACAAATCTTGTGCCGCACCACTGCTTTGCCACTGCTGTTTTAAATAGATCAATTGCCTCAGCTCACATTGTCAGGCCCTTAATGTCCTCCCCTCAGGCTTGTGGTTTAGCTCTTTAGTCCCATAAAAATAGACTTGATGGATGGCATTGCAGCACTCCGACAGGCGAGGGATTCCCCAAACTGCTCCGCCTCACCACACTCAACTCATATCTCCACTATCACCACCACCACCTTGCTGCTGGAACCAGTTATGGTCATGGTGCTATGGGTAAGCATTTTGCTAGTGTCAGTATGTTTGTCTTTTGTTTAATTGAATCACATTCAGTGTATTCAGGGGCTCTTACACTCTGGTTGAAGGACAAAGTTTGTCTGTTGTAGATTAGCAGATTGTAGCCAAGAGGCATTTGTGAGAGAGGAGACAGTTTGGACAGAGAAAAACTGATCGAGCTCTTGTAAAATGTTCATCATCCCATCCAAGAGGTCCAAATGAGGTTAAGAAGAAAGTAACAGCCTGTCTAAGTGTACTCATGTGAACCATATTTTACTCAATTGCTGCCTCATTTTTAAATAATAGATCCCTCCTTCAATCACCATCAGTTGGTTGAGAGGTATTGATCGGCCATCTGGTCCTCTCAAGCCAAAGGCTAATATCCGGTGTTTACTACATATAAATCTGCTGTTGGTACACTAAATTATGCAGTGCCAAGCAGTTAGAGCAAGAGAGAGAGAGGGGAGGCACATGAGGCTCCGTAATACTCATACAAATAGAAAATGCACCAGATCTGCCAGTGATCATACTAAACTGAAACATTTGTCTCTGTCTGTTCTGTCCTGCTGTGCCCGCTTTGGGACGATTACATTCTAGCCGACATCAGGCTGTCCAGAAGCAGAAACTTTTTAAGTCTTAGTATGAAAAATGACTGGGTGCAGGAGTGTTTGCTTGTTGTTTTGGTTCAACATTATTCAGTGTAGGAGACATAACTCCCACCAGTCAGTGTGAAGTATTGAAACAATTGCCCCTTGGGAGGAACTCTACAGGCCCTGACTTTTAAAAGAAAATTGCAAATATGCCATTAATGATACAACACAGGCTTTCTCAAGGCTCAAGGTGCCATGAGAAATTTGTAAATGTGACATTGTTAGTCTTGATCAACGTTTGAATGCACTCTGAATACTTTCACTGAATAGAAGAAAAAAACAAAAACTGACAAAAAAGTAGTTTATGGATATGTATTTGTGGCCTTTGGTGCAGATAAAGCAGATTTAAAAGTGATAAGAAGTCTGTATCATCTTACTTTCAGACAGCCAGCGCAGGGTTTAGAGTTTGCTCCATTTTTCATCTCTTGGCGTAATTTAAATTCCACAGCCCAATATGTAAGGTAACTGAAGCCCTTAGTGCAAAAACTCTGGAAAGCCTTTTATAAGCAGTTGTACCATTTCTCCGCATGAAACATAAATCAGCTTTTCATATTGTGTGTGATGTGCGAGGGGTCAAGGGGAGCAGAATATCCTGCTGAGACCTGATGATTACGTCACAAGATATGTAAGCAGCAGCCTTAGGCATAGGCCCACCTGGTTATAGCTACAATGTACACTCAGAATCCCAATGAATATGAAAATCAGTCAGATCTCAGGAATAGTGATTTTCTATTGTGCTGGAATTTTGTTCTTTGCTGTTCAGTTTCTAAACTAAATGTGTCTGGCCATATTTCCACTCCAAGGTGAGCTAATGTATCCCTTTTCTGTTGCCCTATATGTCAGAACCCTCAAAACAAAACCAAAAACATGTCATTTACTTTTCAAGGTGTATTAAATGCATCAGACCAAGGGGGGTATTGATTATTTAAAAGCACCACTGAATGAAATGTGCTAGCAGTGAGAAGGAACAGAGGGTGAGCTGCATAAAGCAACCCTTTATATCATTCTTCACCTTTGTCTGCTGTTCTGGACTGTGGACTGAAATTATAGCCATTTAAAACATTACACAAAAGCAACACATGCAGGCCTGGCTTGAATACAAATGTGTATTCCGGTGCATTTTGTTCAAATGTAACATTTTTCTGAAACTGCATGGAAGGTCACTGACTAACAAGGATTTTTTCTCCTTTCCCATGGGGCATTTTTATGTGAGGGAGACCTTTTTCATTTCAGTATGGGATCTCTCCCACACACCTGTAACTGAGAATGTTCGATTGCCAAAAATCCTATTTGATGGTGATGCCACAACCGGGATGAAAAAGTGAGATGTGAAACTTTTAAACAAAACAAACAAGCAAACTAAATTAGGAAACACATCTTTCCATTTGTATGGTATGTCACCCTGAAATAACCACTGAGTAAAAAATCTATAAGAAATATTGAGGCTACCTGGTCAAAGAAAACACAAGGCGTTCATCTGAGGCATTCACCATTTTTTCGCCCTTGAACTCCTCCCTATGTGATCTCTCAGGAGCTGCTGCCAGTGGGCACATGGTCCAGCGGTGGCTGCCTCCTGCTTCCTGGACGGCAGCGCACAGGAGGAACGTTGGGGATGTAAGGCTGCTAGACTATCAGGAGGCACACAGCAATGCCTTTGACAGCCTGGTGTGTGACCACTGGCATCACTACACAGACCGAGTAGAATCAGCACACATACAGGCACACACACTGCATGGCAGGGCACATGGTCACAGTGTAAAATCACTTTGTAGTCAGAGTGCATTACACCCTAGAGGCATGCGTATACATGTATGTGTGCCCCTGGGCTCAGGGGTGCTGAGGGGGAAGGTTAAGCTGTAGCCAGATGTTGCAAGACACTGCTCCAATAGATTTCCCGGTGTGGGCAGAGAGGATTATGAGAAAGTCTTTCATGACTGTTGATCTGGTTGTTACTCCTGTCTCAGGTTGTGAACATGTATTTGAGCAGAAGGCAAACAAAGAAAGTAACAGTATTCAACTGCTTGGGAGGGATGCATTATACAGCGTGGTGACTTTTTAGGTTCATCAAGATCTAAAACCATCCATCCATCTACCTTACCCTATTTTCAGCAACTTATCTTGGGTTGTGTCGTGGTGCCAGCAGGTCAAGCAAGGTAGTCTAGAGGTCCCTTTCTACAGCTAGTCAGATGAGATATCGGCTATAATCTCTTCAGAATGATCTATGTCTACCCCAGGGTCTCCTGCCAGTTGGATGTGCCAGTGACAAATGGGTGGTGCCCACTAATCAATCACATCAAATGCCCAAACCACGTCAACTGGATCCTTTTGACGTGAAGGAGAAGCAGCTCTACTCTGCACTTTTCCAGGACTTCTAACCCTGATCTCTTAGGCTGCAGGAGAAAATCGTTTTAGCTGCTTGTATCCACTATCTCATTCTTTCAGTTGTAACCGAAAGCCCATGGCCACAGGTGAGGCGATCGACTGGTAAATGGAAAGCTTTCCTTTTCACCATTGTGGTCTGGTAGAGCGTCTGCCCTGCTGCTCTGATCCACTTTATCATGAAGATCACGCTCCATGAAGATCCTAAAATGCTTTAATTTGCAGAAGACTAACCAATAATCTTATGTTTCCTGACAGCACCATGGCCTCAGACTTGGAGGTGCTGACTCTCATCCACTTCACGCTCAACTGACAACCATCCCAGCACATGTTGAGTATCGCAGTTCAATGAAGCCAACAGAACCACATAGTTTGCACATAGCAGAGAGGAAATTCTGAAACCCTCACTCTAGACACAGTCCTCCTCCAGTTACACCTTGAAATCATGTCCTTGAAACAGAATTAACAAGCAAATAGAGGGGATGACTCTCATGACTTGAGCTGGTCCACCACATTCATATAGTGATCAGTACATCTATCAATACATATTAACAATTTTTATTTTGATTGGTGCAGATTAATGTTTACTTTGATATTCTATTTACATTTATGCACACATCAATAATGATTACTGTCCAGCAATGGGAAAACTATTTAAAAAATAAAACAAATAAACAAATAAACTAAAATAAACTAAATACAACAAAATATATGTCTATACTTAATGTCAATACTTATATTATAAGGACTAATTAACCGTTGTGACAGGCCTTTACATCTTAGTTCTCTTTGGTGTAGTTTTCCCACTCTAAGCAGAAAGTGATAAGAGGAATTTAGCCACAGGGATTGTCTGACCTTTGCACCTTTTCAGAGAATAGATTCCAGCATTGGTGAGCACCCTCAGCTTCTCCAGCCCTCACGGGCTTTGATAAGGGCCGACTTGGCATTAGAGAGGAAAGTTAGCCACCCTGGCACTCGCAAAGATAACAAGACTCCCCTGTGATTAAGAAGAGTCAGATCAGAGGATTTCATGAACCTGTGTTGGATTACAGAGTCTTTTCCTTATAGCACTCTTGGGATGGTTCTCTGGAATGTCGCCTGGGAAGAAGAGGATTATGCATACTGGGAAATCATATGGAATTACAGGGCTATACTCAGTGGTTTTGGCATAATGCTAAGCAAAACTGACTGGATTGTTGAGAGGATGAAAGAGGATATTGGAAAAAAATAACTGCCAGGAGAGAGAAAGTAGAAGGGAGGAGGAGTGATGAAGTTTCTTTTTTTCCAATTCTGACAAATACCATCTACGGCTTTTAACTGTAACCTGTGGGCCCATGGCTTCAGGGAATAATGGAGAGGAAGTGGTTCGCCACATGAGGTGAACGTGACTGTTCTCTCCCTCTGTCATGAAACATCAAATGATAACCAGAAAATTAAAGAGTGGTGAAAGATTTTAAAAGGACTAGAGCATATTTGAATACACCCTTGTTTTGTTTGACAGCCAAGCTGTTTTGACAGAAAATCATCTGAATTGGAATAACTAAATACACCATTATGTAGACACATGCAAGCAATTTGATTTGTGGCATTTGATAAATTGCTTCCCACAAGTGACGCTATATGAGAATTCCAAATGTGATATCTACTACTAATGACAAATTAATTTTAGACATGAAAAAGAGAGTGTTATGAATATAAATATTAAGCTAATCATTGATTTGAAGACCTTTAAATTGAAAGTAATTGGGGTTTTAAGGATGCAATCATTTCAATAACCAGTTTAGGTATTTTTCTTTCCCCGAAATGGATAATGCATTTTGAAATGAAAGCTGGCGTGTATTTGATTAAAGACAGAACTCTACGTCATGTTCTGCTTGTTGTCGGGACTGCAGAGCTACACAGTCAGGCATTTTTTTCCATCATATAAATCCACATCCAACTTCATCAAGATTCATTGCTTGTCTGCAATAATACTGAAGTATGCACAGAGGTAATATGCAGATAGCGGGCATATACTCTGTGGACTCAAACAGGATAATAGATGCAGACAGGACTAAAGATAGAAGTCTGGTTCATGTTGCCAGTGTGGTGTCTTAGATGTCAGTGCTGCTCACACAGTGTGACTGTGAATGCCAAGTGGAGCTGAGAGCAGGACCTTTGATCTTGCAAAGCATGCCTTTAAAGAGAAAGTCAAACCCACTGTAGTGTACATGGCAAACCTGACGTATGTGACGTTAGTATTTTCTTTTGAGCTGAATGTCAAATATTTCTCCATATAACAACAAATGAATTATGCTGAATATTGTATTGATAGATATGTGGTCCAAGTGAAGTTTAGTGTATAGGAGCACTTAAGGTCAACTCTGACACATCCTGATTTGAATTCTTCAAATGAAAATGTCATGGAAAAGTGGAATTATACGATAAGTTTGACCGAGTCTGTCTCCATCTGATGACACACTGACACAAGTGCTATTATTTTAATGAAATGCAAATTTGATAAACTAAGCCTGTCATAATTTCTACAATATCAGCAATGTCTATGCTGCTATGTGCACGTCAGCCTTGTTCTAATCTCCCTAACTAATGGAGAAGTGATGAACCTCATGGTTGATGTTTGATGCAACAAATTAAACAATGTGCCTTGACTGAAATTAGATATTGCTTTGACCCACATGTTGAGTGTTAAAAGGTGTGAGTGTCTTGCCCCTTTTATCCGTCACACACAGAACACAAGAGGCCGGTGTTGAAGGAGAGACAATGAATATCAAGCAGAAATGGGGTGATGATCAAAACTGGGCTATTTTTTTCTTTCCCCTCCATCTACCAGCAAGCCGTGATCCCCGACTTTGGCAATCACAACCCATTGAAAATGTCCCTCTCATCAGAAAATGGCAGCATGCAGAAATCTATAAAAGGTTTTAATGTTGTGGGCCTGCCATGATTGCCTAGGCTTGTATCTGTTATTCACCAGATCACACTGTCTCTCTCCCTTCTCCTCTTCTCTGCCAGGCCAATGACAGGCAGAGAGCATTAGGGTGTAATGGCAGCTCCATTGTTGCAGGTAGATAGCCCATATCTTATCAATATTAAATGTAACGACTTGACAGAAATATTGGCTCCCGGCCTCATAATTTACCTGTTACTTTTTTGTTACGAGAGAACAAATGAGAAAGGATGTGAACAGTCATATATATCATTTCATGAGATGATATGTAGAGAACTTACAGAATTAACTTCTATAGTTTTTATATAAGCAAGTGTATGTAACTATATCATGTAGAAAATAGTGCTCCTTCATTTAACCATATTTGTCATTTTCTAAAAAAGAAAAATCTAAAAGACCAAAATATTCTATAATAAAGTCTAAGGACAATTTAGTCTTTTAAGGTTATGCAGTGGACTGAAGGATTTTTCTCTCATTAGTAATAACGATATCTGTAGTCAATAATGCGAGATAAAGTGCTGGGTATTTTAATGGGTAAAAGTTGATGTTTCACAAATTCATTTTCAGCTCATTTACAGCAGCTATTTTGTCGTATTCACTGTGGTAGTGATCAAAGGCACCACTCAGTCTGTTCCACAGACTTAAAAGGAAAGAAATGATTTACCTCTGCAAATGAAATACCTCCCGGAGAGCCATGCCCATGCATTTCAATGACCCACTCAAGAATCCAAGAATCGCATGTTGAGAAATATTGAGGGCATGGGGTTGTGTTAATAGTTTGTCAATCAGACTGGTCCACCATTTTGATGAGTGCATTCAATTATATTTTCACATCAAATGAAATTCTGCAACTCATTAATTGGTTTGGTCATGCTTTGATTTCACACATTGACGAAAGAGAAATTGCTGCCAAACATAAATTACAATAAAGTAGTCAGTTCTCTAGGTTCTTGTACACATCAATGAGAAAAAAAACCCATTGCTGCCAGATTTAAAAGTTAATAATCTAAAACTAATATTCTTGATGGTATTAAAACAGCAGTTGTTTTGAGTGTGGGGAGTCTTAAGAGGACGTGTGCTGAGTCATCGGAAACTGACCTCTCTTCTCTGGAACATCACATGTCTATCAGACCTGCCTCCAGCCTGGTGGTTAAAGAGATGATCCTGTCACCAGTTTGACCCCAACGATAAATGCTGTCCATTAACAACAAAGCATCCTGTCAAAGTGTCCTTGAACAGGACACTTAACTCTCATCATGCTCACTCAAAAGAACTCACTCTAGCAGAGTGTCAGCTAAAATGGCAATATGTACAAGAAATGGAAATTAGATGTTTTTCAAAGCTGGCCTCTGACCTCTTGGTTCCCCAATGATGCTGTACTCGACATGTTTATCAGACTTGCCTTTGGCAAACACAGCATCCCTGCTCAGGAAAGAAATGTTGATTTTGCATTCCTGGAGGCTTTGTCCCTACTCACTAGTGCTTCGTCCCCCCTTATGCCATTGCAACATTGTCAAGAGACACATACAAGCATATGTACTGTACATTTGTTTGCACATACCCTGAAGCACAAATCTATATAAATCTTGTCTTAATGCCCCTGAAAACTTCAAATCTTAACCTCTTCAATCCGACCAAAGCCATTATAACAAACACTAAGTATTTATCAAAACATATAGCCTGTATATAAAGACAGAGACATATTTCCACTTCCTCCCCTTGCATAAAAATTAAACCAAAGTATCCCAGATACAGGTGCTGACATCTTGTTCTATTGATTTTAGGAGCCGGGAAATCAAGCTACACATGCTTGACCAATTGTGGGTCAGTCTCAGCTGTCAATCTCGGTGTATCACACTGTTAGAGAGTCAAGTGATTAAAACCAAACTCACAAATTAACACTTCATCAATGTGAAACTACCTAGAACTATCAAGAACTTCCTAGATTGACTGAAATCATCTGTGAGACAAATTTATTCAACACGTAGTTTGACATTGGTCAGTACCCCATCTGCTAACATTGAGGAGACTAACACTATGACCAATACTGCAGCAAGCCAACAGGGGGCAATCAAGATATTTTGGCTTGACTTTTGGGGAGTTTTAATGTCATCCATCTTTATATAGTCCAAGGTTAAATATCGGAAAACCCTGAGTTAGTTTTATCTAATTATTTCCCATGCTGCTCCTGCTCATATAGATCTTCCCACTTAAAGCCATTTGTAAAGGATTGGAAGCCCATGCATCTCTTATCCGTCCGCTTCTGGTAATCCCTGCTTTACCTGCAGTGGCAGGCCTTCACATTGGACTTTAATGCTGGACATCATTTTTGTGATTTCAGCCAAGAACATTCTCATCCTCATGGTATAAAGTTTTATTGCCCTCAACTTGCTCCATCTGCAGGGTCAGTTTCAAAGATAATCTGCAAGCTTCAATTTGGGGCTCGTGCTATAGCTTTAAAGACGGACGGCAGAAGGCGTGAGAGGAAGAGAGAGGAAGGATGGGAAGAACAACCTCTGTCAAGCCCGCTGGCCGCACAAAAAGAAAAAAATGGCAGCCTGTTTGATATCTTCCCATGGTCTCTTTGGGGCCTGAGTCACTTCCCTGCTGAGCTTCACCACTGCTGCTCTTTGATGTTGGCAGCTGCGATGTTCACAGAGTCAATTCAGTGCGACGTGTACAGACACAGATACAGGCACATGCTCATGTCACACATGCACAGAAATGCAGGATACATACATTGCATGAGCAAGCATGCAACTAACCAAGGAAGTGAGTGCCTAATATTTTTTTAGAATAATCAGGCACAAATATTCTGCATTTATACTCTATCTAACCCCAGGAATAAGAATCAGCCACCTGCAGTTGTATACAGTAGCTATATTGAGGGTTCTATGAAAACCAAGAATGCATAAACAGTATAAAAGACAGGAAATGATTATTAGAAGAATGATGATTTCATAATTTAAATTCTATTCATAAAACCTTATGTGGTGATATGATATGATCACAAGTGGACGTACGTCAGTGCACACCTGGCATCAGAATGCATCTCCTCGTGTGTTTCGAGTGACATCTTGCTGTTTGCAAAGACGAATATTGATGCATGGTGTGAACAGGGCCAGTGACAAACTGTATGAATGTAATTATCTAACAGCACAACACAATATGATTTGGACAATTAAACTTGGTGAAACAGTGTTTATCGTGAGGGCTGCTATTGTCAAAGCTCATTAAACAATCTTTAGAGTCTGAACTGCAACCAACAATTTAGATGAAATGGCCTCACAGCAACTATCTACTTCCAATGGCACTTTAATTTACACACATGTTGTGATGGTAGCTATTTTCTATCATAACCTACATCATCTGATATCAAGGACTATTTTAATGCACAGCTCAGAAGGTGACCTTTTCTCTTCAAGACTTATCAGGGCCATTTTACACCAGACTTTACAGCAAACACACTCTTTATCCTTGTACTTAGAACTAATCTAGTAAAACAGACACTAAAGCAAGGTAGAATTTGTAATGAGTCCCTTTCAACAAACAATGTAAATTTAACTGTTTATATATTATTTGGCCATTTGTTAATTCAGTTTTTCTGTCTTTTGTTCTAATCAATAATCTGATGAGTGCAGCGACTGTATGATGAAAGGTTTATTACTAAAAAAAAAAATCAGATTGCGTCAAAGCAACTGCTGATGTCAAGAGCTGCCTTCTCTAGCGTAGCTCTGTTTTCAGTAATATTTGTACATCTTGTCTAAACCACAGACTGTATAAAGATGTAAGACGTGTCCCCACTTCCTCCCACTATCCAGAAATGAAGCCAATTTCTCCCTGGATACAGACATAGTCTTCCTGTGAAGATGATATTTGGAAGTAGAGTCTGCACAGTAGAGGTTGACGGATGGAGCTGCAGGAGCGACGTCCCAACAATACACACAGTGTCAGTTGTCTATCATCACGATTCAAAGTTTTTATTGCATCTAATAACTAATTAAAACCTCAAATATACGTCAGTGTGATACAAACTACCTAAACGGACAGACACCATCCGAAAGAATAAAATATACTTTATCATATTAGTTTGGTCCATGTCCCTTCCATAATATGAATGAAGGTTTTTGAACTATACTTTAGCCAGCCACCAGGGGGTGATCAAGAAACGTACTTCAGGTCATTCCAGGGAAAGCAAAATTGTCTCGTCACATTTTTTTAGTACTAGAGTTTCCTTTTCGTATAATGATTCTCGTGAATGCTGGTTTCTCGGTGTGTTGTGTTCACTGTACCTCTGATAATATGTGATATCTGTTGGGGAGCTCTCATCGCAGTTTTGTCAAATTCATGTCTCAGAGATTCTCTGGGGAAAATTAAATGAGCCCTCTGCCTTTCTACTCTTTCTCTCTGCCTCTATTAATACCTGCTGTGAACAACAGTGCTGCGTAGTCATCAAATGCAGTCATTAAGCCTGTTTAACCAATCGATTCCGCACCAGGGGATAAGGGAGGCGGCTGGAATCCCCAGAATAAGGTTCATCCTCGAATGAAGTCTGCATTCATTGATAAACCTCCCCTGTAGCTGGTATAGTCACTATGCCTCCCCCCCGTTCATGTAGCCCTTCCAAGCAATCTGAAAATTTAAATTGCTTTAGCACCAGTCATACTCAGGCTCTCCTTGTGCTCATCACTCACACAGAAGTCGAATATATTACAGATAGTAGAGATGGACTAGATTATGTTGGCAGACTCAGTGATATGTGTGTATGCGTATACAATGTGACCGCAAGTACAGTGTGAGTGATGGATGAGAATATTGGCATGTTTAATTTTAGCCTGTTCATGTGGTGTGTCATTCGTACGTCAATGGTCAACCAAGGTGAATTTAGTAACTGGCAACAACAAAATATAAATAACCCGACTGCAGCCAGACCTCTATAATATACTGTGTGACCCAGGATATTCAAAATAGCTCCAGGAGAGGAGTCGCAGAATGTTGTCCATCTGCCATTCATTTGAATTTAAATTCCTATTTATTTTTTGTCAAACTTATTTCACAGATTTTCTCATTATTTTCTGAAGAAAAAAAGCAGATTGATTGAATGATTGATGATAAGTTATTCAGAGTCCTCACTGGGCTCCATGCTGTGTTCGTCGTCCGCTGCTGCACAGGAAAGGGAATTGATGCATTGTGCATAAAACAATCTATAATATTTCATTTCATCTTTTTCACCAGTGAAAACAAAGATTTTGGAGGTTGTTTTAATGAACATTTATCTTGTTCATCAATGATACTGTGTTTTGATAAAGTCAGTGTTCAATTATGTATTATGTAACAATTCTAAAAACGACTAGACCTGTGTTGACTTATCCAAATTGTTTCCAACATTATTCGAACCCAGAAAAAAATCCCATTTCATGTTGTACCACTGTAATCCCACTGTTGACAAGGTGGCTCATGTCAGCTGACTGAGTTGGACAAGAAACATCAATGTAAAAGATCACTGTCTCACAGTTTGGTTCAGTTGTACTGTCGACGCGATTATTTTACATGCAGAATGATCTACTATTGTCATATTGCTGTTGAAGAATGATACGTGTGACATCTGTCAGACTAAATATATATTTGATTGGAGCTTCAAATAACAGCTTTATTGTTGTATAGATCATTTACAGTGACAGATGTGATGTGCTCTTCCATAATGTAATAATCACATTATTACAACATATATGTGTTCAGTGCAGACGGGGGGTCAACAGGTGGTCCTGTATGTGATTAGATAGCATTCAAGTGCATCAAACACATTTTATTATGGTCTTTACTGAGTCACTGCTGGCTATTTGCAGTGCAACTAACCCCGAGAAGTAGATCACAGAGCTCTAAACACCTGAACCGAGTACAGAGGAATTCAACACAACAACAGATGTGAATAAATTGTAAATCACCATAATCGTGTTCCAAGAGGCCCAGAGAAATGGATGATGTCATTAGGTGCTCAGCCGGTGCCTGGTCCCAGAACAGCCTCTCAGGTGGAGTGTACTGCAGTCCCACTATTCCCCTGTCGAAAAGGTAATGTAGAGTCCAATATCTACTCTCTTCTCAGAGGGGGAGGCTGCTTTCTTGTTAAATAATTGAGACCCAGATAAAAGACCAATGGTTTTGCATTAGACAAGAGCGTGGCCTCGTTGGCTCTCACTCTCTTTTAAAAGCTGTGTTACTACACCTTTTGTACTGACTGCGTTTTCCCTTTCAGTCTCTTTCTGACCTGGTGTTTGACAAACTCGCACTACTTTCTCCAGGGATAATTTTCTACATTAATAATGAGGTACTGGTGTTTCCCTGGTTACCTTTTGGCAAGGCTTTCTTAGAGTTACTCATAGTACTGTCCTGTGAAAGATAAAGTGAGGTAATGTGTCAGTTAAAGCAATTCAGCCTCATCTGTTTGTTCTAAAGGTGGAGATATGGTCAGTAGCTTGGCAGAAGATGTTATCATCAAATTCACACCCAGCTTGTGATGATAGTAGAGCCTATTGCTCAGTTCCCTTCACCGGTGCATCGAATAGCAAAACACGCAGGTCGTGCACCAGCATCTCCCGTAGTAAATTGTTTATATGCATCACTGCATCAATTGGTCCTGCACCATCACACAGTCCTGTTCAGGGACTCCCTGTAACCCCCCAGCTGAATTTCAGGTCCTTTGATGATGCTTTAATGGATTTATGTCCGCAAGATGTAATTCAACATGCCAAGGTGGAAATAAGGATCCAAGCACAGTGAGGCATATTGAGAAATATGTTCTTTGATTTCTAATTTCTAGATTTCAGGTTTTGTGTTTGCACACTTCTTGGTTATATTATAATTTGTTTAATTTAAGCTGTGGCAAGCTGTAGTTAAACAGATATATAATAAACAAATACATTAACTCAATAACACTGAACAAATATAAACCCAAGTTTATATTGGATTCTGAAAATAGCATTTGCTGCGTTTTATTCAAAATGGTGCAGACCTCACACTTAAATTGTGGTAATACTTTCAACAGAAAACGTGATGCTTTAGAGAGAATGGGTAAAAACTCTATAGCCTTTATTGTACTCTACAGTATATGAGAAGGATCAGGATGGAGAGCACGTTAAGTGAAAGTAAAGAGTGCGCAATCACTACAAATTTAGTTACAAACCAGTAATATCTGACTAGTAATGGAATTTGGGGGCCAATTGTTTTAACTTAGCTTAAACAAAGCTAAAGAGTGTGCATACCTCAGCCAAGGCCAAAAGGACCAGTTTAATTCCGAACCAAATCTATTATGTTCATTTGGACATGGTTCGAAAACTATTGAAAACAAGATAAATGTTGACTCTCTCCTAAATCTGCCTCATCTAAGCTATAAATCAGGGGAAGTTACAGGTTTGCAGTCCTGTCTGTGACTGTACATTAGTTCAAAAAGTCTATGCCTGGATGAAACCACATTTAAATCTGCTCCATCTGCATTTTTAGTTTTTAATATTTATGGATGCATTTATCAGTCCTCTAAATATGCCAGATTTTTTCATCAAGATACATGATTTATTCCCTAAATCAATGAAAATGTCAATATCTCACAAAATGTAATAGGTTCTTTCTTGGCCCATGCTCCATCTTTTAACCAAATTTTGTTGAAAACCATTCTGAAGTTTTTCTATAATCTTGCTGACATACAAACAAGCAGAGCTAATGTTGGGTTTATTCTATACTAACTTTCCATAGCTGTGTAACAACAGTTGACTCTGAGTGTGATCTGCTTGTAGGCAATGGCACCATGTCCCAAATATCTTTGTGTTCTGTAATGGAAAAGTTTTCATATTGGACAACATACAGTATATGCTAGTAACTGCGATTGGCCAATATTGGTCTGGCTCTACTGTCTCTAACATGAGTCTGATGAGAAATTACCTTGAATTACCTCACTCGTGTTCACTAACTGAATTGGTGACAGAAGTCCAGATGGACTTGGTTTTCTATTTCCTCCACCATCTTACTTTCTTTTTCCTCGACTATTTATCTCTGCCATGGTGCCCTGGATTTGAAGTTGCTACTTAGTCACAGCTCAGTTTGTCTTTCTCTGGGTCAATCTTAGAAGTGCTGAAAGATGTGGTGTCACATTTAACCTGAGATTCAACTCTGGGCCTCATTGTCTGCTGCCTCTTGGATGACTCCTCTGTTGTTGGATAAAAAAGAGTTTGGGAAGGGAGGAAGAGTCGACAACTGATAAATATCTGGGACTGCACATCAACATTGAACCAGACTGGTCTAAAAACAGACACAAGAGAGAGAGAGAGGACACCGAGATGTCACAATAGTCTATTCTTCTTCAAGAGGCACTGGTCTGTTTGTGAATGCAGCCGGCTACATGCCCTGTGAATCAGTGGTCAGCACAGCAGTTTTGGAGTGATGTGCTTGGGTGGTGATGACAAACTGGTGCAGGCAGGTGGGATGAACAAAAAAAAATGGTAATAAAAAAAGGACTGGCTCAGCTGCGGGGTTGAGCTTTCACACAACTCGAGGGGAGCACGAGGACAAAGCTGAACAGCATTTGAGATTTCACAGCCCACCCGGTGGTGTGATGCAGCAGTAGAGCACATTCAGCCTCTCATATTCAGACAGTGCAAAGATTTATGCCCAGATGTCCACAGCTGGCGCGGTGCCTGTCAGCACCGTCTGCTTGGGCTACGCTGGACTGTCTTCTGATTTGTGTAGCATCAGTCCTTTTTGCAGTTTAATGCATGGTGGTACATACACAAGTTTTTCAAATGCATGCATATACATTACACTGTAATACATAATGTATTCGCATAAATATCAATTTTTGAAGTTGCACTTGCTGTAACATATTAGTTCAATATATTTTTCTTTATTCTCTCCTTAACCCTTTAGTTTGAAATATGTCAGTGTAATATATACAATATGCATGGCACTTATTTATTTAAATGCTTTTAAATGCACTTTTTATCAATATATAGTCTGCTAATCCAACTAGCTGATCTGATTTATTGTATTAAAAGTCTGTTTAGCCTCTGTGTCTACACATTATATACAGTGAAACCAGTTCAGGTAGTCAAGTTCCATTATACTCACATGTGACATTGTTACTCTACTTAGCTATAGCATTATTGAATGTATTCTTAAGGCTTTGATTGTATCCTAAATATGTGTCTTTCCCTGACATCCTGGCATATATGATAAAAAAGTGCCCTGTGGTCAGTTCTGTGTTAGTTTAGCATGAATGCCTGTTCCTGTTCTGTATAGTAGTGTATGTGAGGCCAATAAAACATCTAGCAGTTGGCTTGGAACTAGCAGGATGTTTCAACAGCTGAATACAGTTGAATATGTAAAGGTCTCTGTGAATCTATATCGCACAGATCTGGCTGTGGCAGATACATAAGACGCAATTCAAACATAAAACGTTTTCTGTTGTCATGTTACAGCAAACCTAGTTATCATGATGTGATGATCTCATGCTGCTTATGGCCATGTTGGAGAAAACATGAGTGCATAAGTGCATCTCACTGTTTTAGCCACGGACAGCGATGCGTGGCTGATTCTGGTGCTGAGAGCAAAAAGCACCAAAAACATGAATTTCCACAATGCACCATCTCGCATCTTTATACACACATAGTATGGCATTAATGGGTGTTGGCATTTATTATCAACCAGACCTCCCTGGGCTAAACCACATAACAGCTGTTATGTGTGTACACCTATTTTGGGAGCACATAAAGTCTGCAAAGTGATACATAATGATTCATGTGTTATTTGAAACAATGTTTTAAAAGATGAAATCACTATTTACATTTTGCTATTGAATGTTCTACATTTCTACATCTCACATAGCTGCGGTAGCTCATTTTGATATGTGATGAATAAAGTGAACTTAGAAACTGGATTTTTGCTTCAGGTTTGGAGATTTTTGTTATTTGTATGTAAGACCAGGCACTTTGCAAGCATCAAGCATTGTATCCTGTATTATATTATGTTGTATGTTATTATAATCAAGTCGATGACTTCAAGGTGGCCACTCAACATAGCTGGCGTTCACAGTGACAGCTTGACAGTTTGGAGGGAACGGTTTTGAACAAAGACTTGGTGCAGTTGTATTATGGCCAATCAAAGCACATTGATGTGAACATTGAACAATTCAAACCACCTACGCTGGCTTTTCAAAGAAAATCTGTCAAAAGGCAACAGAGCCTGTCTCTCTCTCCCCCCCTCTCTTCACTATTAGAACATCAAAAATAATTGCTAACAATTATCATAATTGGGTCCATTGAGTTTGCTTAGTGACTAACTGTTTTTACTGTTGAGAGGGCAGTAGAGAAAATGGGTTTATTCCCAAGTATTATGCTAGTGGTGACATTTATCAGTCAGATTAACAGTTTAACAGACAAAAACACTAACTGCTTATAGCAATTGTCCATTTTGTCTTTTCCCTTTAATAGATTGTGTATTTTGTAAATATAATTTTATATATATTTTTATTTTAAACAACATGATCAGGTGCACTCCATACTCAATCAAACTGACAAAATGCCTAAATCAGCTCTCTACAGTTCTTGAATTTCTTACATTACTATGAGGATATGTAAATATTCTTATTTGCTTTATTACAGAGAGTTAGATGATCTTACACAACTCTCACCTGAAGTTAAAGCAAAGGTACAACCCTGCGGCTAGCTTGTAACACAAAAAATCACAAAAGCAGTCACACCTTTAACAGTTTTGTTAGTTCTCAAGCATTTTACAGGCCTCAAAAGTCTGTTAAAAAATGAAAAATTAAGGGAACCATGGGTTACTTTCTATTCTGTAAACCTGATAGCAGGTCACTGCAAAAACTAGGGCCCCTTACAGAGAGGGGGAAAAAGAAGGATTTGGACTTTAAGTTCGCACTGAATGGCTCGCGGTAGAGTGCTTTGAGTAATCAGCAAATCTAGAAAGGTGCTGTATAAATATTGACCATTTACCCATAGTGCACTTAGGATCATCAACAGTCTTGGCAGTTTGTCAAACACCACAGAAATTGACATCATGTGCTACCAGTGTTATCCCGGATCAGACTGATAAAGAAATAAGCATTTCTCCTTTCACTGAATCTGGAGGACTCTGAATTTAACTCTTTCACGTTTGTGGAGATGTACGAGAACCAGTGGGTTTATCTGTAAGGCGGACACAGCCGAGATGGGACAAAGAGAACATTGCACCTAGTTTGGCCTTAAAGCAAAAAATCTGCAGATTTTTATATTACCTTCCTGCTCGGGTCTTCTGTTGTCAACCTGAAAGAACCACTCTTCCAGGTTAATCAAAGAATGATGGTGGACATAAAAAAAAAATGCTATGTGAGGATCAAAAACATTCTCAAAACCATGTCCAGACGGTGCCTTGATATGAATGTCTTTGCTGTGGCTGAGTAGGACCAGGGGGCAAACAAATCAGTACCGGAGCCAAGGAAACTGTGAGACCTTACAGACGTCTTCCGCACCCAATTTGTTGACAGTGTAGTTCTGAACTTGACCAAAGATTTGCAGATATGGAGCACCTGAGTTTTTAATATACACATTTCTTCATTCCCAGCAGTGAGTTGGCTCAGCTGATCAAGATGTATACATTCTTTGATTAGCTGCACATACTGCACAATCACAATTGATTTCTCCAGGAGAGCTTGCACAGGTTCCCACTGAGGATGACTTACAGGGCACACTGTCTACTGGCTGCTCCAGCCCAGTATAGAGAGTATAATGTTGATGTACTCATCAGCATTGTGTTCCCTGTTTAAAAGAGATACAAACCTCTCTGAGGAACATGTGTAGTCTGGACAGAGTTGTCAAGCTAAGCTACCAACTGATAGTGTTGTGGAGGAAGTAAAAACCAGTGGGAAACTCTACAACCACTTTGCCACAATGAAAGACAGGAGAATGGCTTTCCTCTTCAGCTAGGGTGAGTGTAATGCCTACACCCCTGTACACTCTCCACAGAGATATGGGTGCAATTTCTGATGTGGTTAAATTGCTTTTTGTGCCATTCTTGTCTGGATGTGTTAATCCATCCTCTGAAGTGTTTGTTTACACATAGAAAATTAGCACCACAGAAAGGACCCCAAAAGGTTAACATTATCTGTTTAATCAGGTTTGTGATTGTTTATAGCATCTGTAGGTCGGGTACTGGGTTGTTTGTCCTTCACATTACTATGAAAGTATAGCATGTGTCTGTATATGTTGAGCACATTCAGTAGGACTCGAAAGCCATGTGTTTGACACAATAATAGTTTTAATTTATAATGCACATGCACATTAATTCAACTTCCACAAGGGAAAGTGTCAAGATCATAACATCACTGGTATTTTCCATTCATTTATAAAACCGGTGCAACCTAGAATAGCCTGTACTGTATATCAGGGGGCTTACAGCTAACCATACAGTGAAACGACCAAGTGACCTCTAATCTGCACCTACATTGACACTGTGTGACATGTGGTTACTTACCACTGCTGTCATCGAACACAGCCAATATCAGACATGTGACTGATAAAGGCCACACCACAGTCTAATATATTTCAATTGAAGAGACTAATCTACTATGGGATGGTTGACTGATGGCGTAGCCTATGGCTTCTCACAGGACCTATGAATAATTTAGTGGAGCCAAGCTTAGGTATGACTTTAGCTCCAGCTGTAACAGCAATTGTGTTTTTCTGTGTCTCCCTGATCAGATTGAGACATTTTGTCACAAACCTTATGCCATATAGACAGAGCTCTGAAAATCCTTTAGTGAAGAGTGATCCTGCAGTTGAAAAAGAGAGATACTGAGATGGGCAATTTTCAACATAGTACCACATGAAGCCACTTCATACTCCTGAGCTATGAAGAGCAGAATCTCTTTTCTGAGAAATAACAATAGTTAATTTTCTACCTATTCAACGTAAAATGTTGTGATATATATTATAGTGCTGCAAACATGTTTTCTTCATGTGTGCTCCTTATAATCAAATTATTGTAAGAGGGAAAATGATTTCAAAATTAATGAATGGAAGACCTTACATTTTTTTTGCATTGAGCCATAAGTTCAATTTACTGAAAATTGATGCAATATATATTTAGAAGGAAAGCTCAGCAAAGTAGTCATGACAAGTTTAATTTTGGGGCCGCAGTTTTTTCAATTCAGGAATCTTACATGAGCAAAAATAGATCTATACATGTGATGAGCATTTTGTCATGTGCTATCTTTTATTTTATCATGTCTGGGCAGGATGCAGCATTCATTCATTTTAATCAGAGAGACACAAAGGTCACAGATGTATTATTGTCAGGGCGCCTGTCAAACTGCCTACGTGAGGTCGTCATGACACCAGATACTAAGTACAAACCTCAGTCTTACTTCTGTTCCTGAAATATGATATTACAGTGTTGTAGCCCACATGTATGAATATCAGCGATGTATCACTCTCTGGGCATCAATCATACCTGCTCTTGCTGTAAAACCATGTTAATTAGATCACTGCTTGTTGACTCTGTAGTGTAGGGTCATCCGGGACTGAGGCAAGATGTTGGGTCCCATTCAGAGGACTTTAGCTCATCTCATACATTTCCAGACCAACATTCAAGGTCAGAAAAATTGATAACAATTTCAGCTGTGGATTTGCTGTGTTGACACATGTACATACAGATTCAGATTGTATCGCTCAAAATCTAATCTGTACTATCTTCTGCACTGAATTCTGATGATGACTGGTCAATGTCAGTAATTCAAATTAACATTTAGTGCTGAATCAAGCTCAATTTACCTTTGGTTTTTAAATTAGTATACATTTAAGATAAATGCCTTAAAAGGACCATTTTGCCATTTTGCAGTGTGGTCTGAATGTCAAGTTGTGCATAGCTGCGGATGAGTTGGAATAGCAACAACAAGACGGGAGCATCCTGAAATATGTAAAAAGATCACTCTGATCGTGCCAACCGTAGACTGTATATTAGGATGGACGACATGACTGCTCTCCAAAAGCATCTTAACAGACCCTGGTGGCTGGACACAGTAGAGTTCATAAACCTCACCTCAACCATGTGTGGACGTGACATGAGTATAGGAGCCAAATTCTCAGTGAGTATTGTATGTTCTTTGTCCCATTAGATGAATACTGTTTATCTGTACTTTGTTTAGTAAACTTGATGTATTATATTTTTCAATGAAAAGCAAATATGGAGTCTTGCCTGGGTCCACACCCGTTTTTTCCCATGTTCCCCTCTCTGTTATCATGGCAGGTGAATTATTGCCCAGGTTGGCCTCAGGTAGAGCAGTTCTATAAAGTTTTAATCAGTCAGTGCAGCTATTGTGGCTTTTGTATTGAATTCATTTTGGCTCAAGTTTTTTAATTTCTTTTTTAAATCTTGTCTGATCTTTTGTTCATTGTTAATCCCAATTGGAGCGCGTCTGACTGCAATCGTCTCACCTGAATGTTGGTGCTTGTAATTGCCTTTATAATGGCCCAAACTAAAAAGTCAAAATAACATCCAACTCATGTATTTCAAAGATAGTTTCTGTCATTTTAGGTAGTTCTTATCACACTGATGTATGTTCAAGTCGAGCATTTGGTTTTAATTGGTTATTTGATGGTACCAAACAGGGTGAAACATCATGATTGACAGCTGAGACCGACTCGCGATTGGTCGAGTACATGTATCAGTGGGATCTCAATGCTTAGGCCCCATCCCTCTCCAATTGTCTACCGTGCAGACTCTCGCTCCAAATGTGTAAGATGGCCATGCTCGAATCTGGGGCTTAGTTTCTGTACCAATAAAGGATTGTATGTGCATCACTAGTAAAGGGAACAATTTTAGCCACAACCTGCTCCTTTGAGTTGATATAACTTAAAGTTCTGAAGCATTAAAACTGTAAAATTGATATTATTAATTCATAATCTCAAAATAATTTACACTGGTCTCAATGATTTTGATTTATTTCATATACAACAATCATAAACTAACCACATTCAAACTTTGATGTTTGTGGAGGGGGATAAATGAAAGAGAATACTATTATTAGAATTCAGAATAATTACATTTTTATAGTTTTACTTGGACTTTGTGTGTATGGGGGATTTGATAGGTGTCAATCTTGGCTAGTGAAGGATCCCCTGCTGAAATTCTCCAAAGCCTGTACTGATCTTTTGAGAGACAGACCAGTCCTCAGGTTTAACTCAACTCTGCTCCTCTCAGGGTGCTAACTGGAACCCTGGATTGGCTGGGGTAAGCCTCAACATCCTGAAGCTTTTGGAAATACACACGGGCGAACTGAAAACTGCCTGTGGGGGAAATATCTTGGCCTGACAGGTTTTATTCTGGTTCATCTACCCCTGGGCATGCACAGTCACAGGTCTCTTCTCTGCTACTGGGGTGAGGAGACCTGGCATGAATCACCCCAGACAGGTACAATCCTCATAACCATCTGACATATGAAGCAGAAAGTAGTTTTCCACTGATTCTTTCTTTGTATAGAAAGACTTGTGTTGATCAAAAAAGCCCCAAGAAATCCAACTGTGTCCATCTGACTCAAAACATAAATTTCACAAAATGTGTGAACTGCTTTGAACCCTGTAATAACTCCATGCATGGCCCGAGGTTGTGGAAAATCAAAGTGCTATACAACACGTCTGATTAATACCATGGTTGATTCAGCTCTATAGGTAAACCACCAAGATGTACCTCTAATCTACAGCTCAGGCCCGTTTAAGGAATTTCAAACATCCGTGCTTTAGTGTGTGAGGTGTAACTTATATATTCATGTCTCCGTGGAACACATGACAAAGAGCTGCTGAGGTTCCCAAAAAAAGGCCTCATAAGTTTGCCCAGTGAGCAACCTCAAGAATGAGCCTGTTTTCAACTTAAAAGTAACTGACTACAAATAGTTCAAATGATTGAGTTTAAAACGGCATTACTTCTTTAATAAATGGCTTAGAACTAAAATATCTATAAAGCTGTGATCTGTGTTGGCCGCTCAGACCACTCAGATCGACTGGGACTGGTTTAGTCAATGTCATGGCTTTTGACACAAGGCCTCGTGAGGTATCTTCCTTTTTTCTATGGATGTCATCTCAGACCAAACCACAGCTCCTCCAACTCTTATAAATCAAGAGTAAAAACCTTTCTCTGTGCAACTGTGCTTTATTAAATTTAGGCCTGTTTGTTTCTGCCCTGTAAACTGTACTTTATTACTTAGATGTTGTTTCTATCCGGTTGTATGCCTGATGCAAAGCACTTTAAATTGTCCTTTTTGTTTGCAAGATGCTAAACAAATACACTCGGCCTCACCTTGACTGTCAAGCTTGAGGAATCAAATTAGATAAACACTTATTAGCTCTTACTCCCCTGTAGTTTCCTCATAATGAAAGTAGATCTCACTTCATTGGAATGCTATCACTTATAACATGAATATGTCTGGGAATCATTGTCGTTACCTCCACCTAAGTTAGGTGCCATCCCTGTCTGTTTGTTGGTTGGTTTGTTTGCAGAAAAAGTACAGAAGGGATTTCTCAGAAAACGTGGTGGCACATGTTCTCAGATAGAACCCAATTAAATTTTGGCATGGATTTGGACAAAGGGGTATATCCACGAGCTGCTTTGATCGTTTTCTTCAACCCTCTGAGATTTTGATGCTTTTTTTGACAGTTACTCTGATTAACCAGGGAATTAGTCATGAAATCGTATATCTATGAGTGTGTACAATCAGGTGTGGATCCAAATAAAAATATGGATCTGGCAGATTTAAATATTTTTTTTTATTATTCGGCCATGGGCTCTACAATTCAAGTATTTCACATTGTTTTATTGAGCATTCAAATCAAGGTTCAAGATTAGTTACACCTAGAAATGATTCTACTACTGATTTCCAAACAACACTACATTTTAAGTAGATGACCGATTGAAATTGGCTTTGTTTTCCTTACAAACACTCCCAAATTGCATGTTAAGCTAACCTTTCTCTGTTCATCTGTCCCTGAGGAGCACACAGTTTGAGATAACTGAGCATCAGACTTCAGCTGCAGCAAGCAGGGGGAGACAAAAGGCTCTGTGACCATTCATCAACTCTAATAGGTCAGAGTTTACAACCTGACACTGAGCGTACATCATCAGTCAGACGCAGGGAATGGAGAAAAATGGAAGAAGAGGTATGATGGCACAGCAGGAGTCTGATGAGATTAGATTACATGATGTCAGCCACATTCAGTGGGAAATTAAATCCAAGAGCATCCTAGAAGATCAGGTACATTTCTAATCTGTTTAAGAATCCTTTTGCCAAAGATTAGAAAACAAAGCGGACCAAGGGGGATGAAGTCCTTGACAGTTCTACTTCTCCACCACCAGGACACAGTACACTGCACATGAGGAATATTTGGGAGTGTATCAGACTCCCCCAGATTTGCTTCAGGAAGAGTTTAAACATGAATGACTTTTGATCAAGCTCTTCCTGAAGCAAACCCTACTGAGTTTGGTTCTCTACAATATTGATTGTCTGCAGTGGCCTGTTGCTTTCTTCAAAGTGCTCTCCCATCTCTTCTTTCATTTCCTCTCTCCTTTTTCCTCAAAGCAATATGGATTCATCAAATCCAAGATCCAGTTTAATTCATTTACTAAATCCTGCTGTGTAATATGTGTGTAGCTATTAAGAATCTACCCTCTGCTCTTCATCTGTGCATCGAACAATGCATATCTGAGAAGGTAAACCCAACAGAGGCATGTGTCTGTGAACCGCAACATTTTATACGACTCTAAAATTTCCCTTTTCCCCGCAAATCTCAGATGGAAGATCACAGAGGGATCCATCCTGACAGGGGACCTTTTATTCTCCACTCTGTGGATTAAAGATTCTCTGTGTGGATGATTAGCTGAGCCCAACTCATGTTGACATCCAGGCAGGTTCCCACCTGTCATTAAGGTTTAAAAAGCGCATAGTTCCTCATTAATAGCTACACCACAGGGCACAGTCAGGACCTTTGCATAAAAAGGGAAGAGAGCGGCAGAAAAGAGGAGGTTAGATGACTTAAAAATAGGGAAAGAACACTTTCATATGGCCGTACTGATCTACATACTGTATGTATGTGGACACATACTGCCCATTTGTTAGTCTGTACAGTCCATCTCTGAGCTTCACTGCCTCTGAAATTTGAATTCAAACACCGACCAATTACAGCAATTTAAAGGAAAGAGTTTGAGACTCTCAGTCCAAATATTTGAACTGAGGAAGTGATTGGAGTTTTGGGAGTAAACACACTTTCTGTCTAGGCCTGATAATGTCAGGTGTGTGTGTGTGTGTGTGTGTGTGTGCACAGGACGGAGTATTTAGAAATAACACTAAATCAAAGGAAAGCGTTATACATCTACCCTCTAGATACTCACTAACTGCTGAACCTTTAAAAACATCAACTGCACCGCTCCTGAATCTAGCAGTACCCAGATTCTTTTATTATTTTTTTGTTTTGTTTATCCTGTTCATATGCGTGAATCTGCAATGCTGGGTGTTTGCTAAAAAGTTCAAAAAAGAGAGGGCAAAAAAACAAAAACAACAAATGTGATTGTTAACTGGCATCTGCGCTCTCTCTGTTGTTTCAGTGTGAATGGTTTGATATGTCTTTTATTACGAAAATGCTCAACGCTCACCTTATGTGACCCCCAATATCAGACTTTGTGCTGTTGCATTGCTGGGAAGGCTTCTGGGTGATGTGCACTGAGAAAGCATCACTGATTGTGGGGTGTGGAGTGTTTTAGGTATAAACAGAGCACAGGCATTAGAGTTGAAGGAGAAGCACTTAAGAGGCTCTCCCCTTCAGAGGCTGAGATCCGTGAAGGGTAAAAACATGTTAGGCACTGGAAGTGTAATAAAGACAATTGAGGGTATGCACGTCTTCTGTTGACTTCCTGATGGAGGGGGCGGCAAGGTCAGAATAACCCTGTTGTTGTTTTTTTAGATAACTAGAAGTAGCTACCTGTGTTTCTATTATAAATGAGATCTAGTTTTTCATAGACACAGTTTGAGGAGTCATCTTCAATAAGTAAGCAAAAGAAATGCAAAGGAGTTAAGTTTGTGACAACATACACGTAAAAGATCACTTTGCCAGGTTCTACATTCTTGCAACATTTGGAACTACTGGCAGCGACAGTGAGAATCAATCTGATTGGGTTAAGTGAGCCACTGACAGACGAGGATGGACAGACGGTCCATCCAATTACCCTCTGAGTACTTTTTTGAAAGCATCTACACTTTTCCAAAAGGATGACTTTCCAAATGTTTTTGTGTAACCAACCTTCTGGTGTATCAGGTTAAAGGAGAATGTGTATGTGTATATATATATATACATACTGTGATATTGCACAGTGTTGGCCCCACCAGTCTGCTTTTTGGTATAATGTGAGACACCAGCAGGTAAAACTATAGGAAAGTTAAAAAGACATTAATGCAAAGATGTTATGTTGGATGTGTTGGCAAACACTTACTTAATCACACAACCACCAGATGTAGAGAAACATTAGCATTCAGCTTGAGTTGTGTTTCTGTTATGAGCAATATTCTCTCTTATTCCTTCTGGCTTTATCTTGACCAAGTTGTAAGGGGAAGTACTTGGCTCTTTAGCTGTGAAGAGCTGCACTATGTTAAGCCCAGAATGCCAAATAATAATTATTGGATTTATAATGTGCCAGTGATGTAGTGTGCCCCTTATGTGGACAGATAATGCATCACACAGGAGAGCAGTGTCGGGCTCTGGACACAGATCAGCAATTAGTGTCTGTGTACTCATGAACTAGTAAAATATTGATCTTGTTGTCTGGTGAAGTCAGTCTGCCATTTAGTGTTGAGCAGGTAGAATACTGTGTGTTTACAAGAGTTTTTTTCCTTTGCTTAAAACATTATCCTGGACATGAGGTTGATGAGAGCACTGATTCCCATGCTGCACCATCCAATACTGCCAGAGGAGCTAAAGACAAGCATTAGTGCAAACCTATGGAACGATATGACACTTTCTACTGTGCATCCATGTGTCTGTACGATGGCTATATGTGTTTTTGTTGAGCTGCAAAATGCTTACAAAGCATTGGGGACACAGATTACCATTTGCATGTAGATGGAATATTACATGCAACAATACAGTTCCATGTAGACAATAGCACATGAGAACGAGTGGCTTGATGCACCATCCCCCCACACACACCATTCTTTTTCTCTGGAAACAAAATGTAAAAAAAAAAAAAAAAAACTCTGACAGGGACATATTATTTATATGCTATTGTAAAAACAAGTAAATATCTGCAAATATATACATAATCTGCTCTGAGACATCTTTGAATGAATGGGGCTTTAGTTTTTTCTGAGAAAGGACAATAGATGTAACATTATCAGATGGCGTCGAGACTGAAGCATGCAGAAGTGTGGGGGCGTGTGTGAATGACAAACCTGAAAGTGCTTTTTTAATTTTGAATGTCCTCTGCGTCTCACAGACCTGGTAGAATATAGTGTGATGCCAATTCTGCTGGAGACGTATGGGCATCACATTCTGAGCAGACTGTGGAGAGCAGATGAGAGAAATGTCATGTGCATATCTCACCTGAAAAGGCCAGTGCTGTTTCATTGCACTCTCCTGCAGATTAGACCCTCGTAACATTGTCATTATCACAACCAGAAGTCCGTCTGACAACATTACACTGTGTTCCTTCTTAACCTTGCATTAACTGGCACGTTATTTCCACTTTTTATGTGACTATCTCAGTTTGGATTTTTAAAAAACACAACCTTATGTTCTTTATTGCTTGATTAAAAAAAAAATGTTATTACATTTCTTATTATAGAGGAGTTTGTATGACTTAGAACAAATTTAAATCCCTCTATTAAATCTGCAGCCACATAGTGAGGACCTCTCTCAATCGATATTTTCTCCTCCTTATCAGTTCCAGGCGAGTGAGCGTGGTAGTGGCATACTATTAGGTTATTACAAAAGCAAATCAGACAGCAGAATTAATTTTCTTGAAAAATATGAGTCCGGCTAAAGGGAATGAATAACCACTGCCAGGCATGTAGATGCTGAATTTTGTGTCACTTCTCCCCAGACATTTCTCCACGTGTGCAGAGATCTGTCTAGATGATGACTGGCTGTCGTTTATCATGAGAGGTTCTATTTAGCGAGCAGCACAGTGAGGGTAAGTGTTCTAATACAAATTCTTGGAAGTCTGATAAAGAAGAAGAAGTAAATGTGAACTTATGAAGGACAGACATGAAAGGCATTTCACCTATGTGTTTGTTATTTAGGTTTTCAAAATCTGCTTTACTCCTTGTCACTGTGTGGAGCAGCGTGCATGCATACTGAAAACAATTTGTGCACTTGCTCAAGATGAATGTCTTTATCTCTTTTCTATGTACAAAGACATGGGGTGATCAGGCATGGAGCTGTGATGTTCAGGGAGATGAAAAGCGCGTGTGTTCGTCAGTGTGCAGTGGTGCTGAGAGCTAGTGAAGAGCTCTGGGTTTAAAGTGACCGGAATGACACAGGCACAGCACAGAGTGTCTGCTTATAAAACATCTTAACCATTCACAGAAGCCATCCACAGTGGCAGAATAATCCTGGATCTTTATCTATTCCGCTGACAAGCACTGGAATTTGAAATGGCTGTTGAAACATTGCTTTGTAAGTGCAGTGTTGGTTGTCAAGGAGACAATAGGTCATGTACATATTCAGCACTGCTTTATTTTTTTTTAAACACTGTGTTATAACCCCCAGATAATTAATTTCTTATTCCAACCTGCTTAATCAGATATAAAATGTAAGACAGCGTGAGAAAAAAAAGTGGTAGTTGAAAAGAAAACCATAATGACTTTGCAATTTAAAGGGAAAGTCATAATATTTATGAAAAATAAGGAAATAGCAGCCAGTCATTTAATTCGTTCTGGATCATAAATCTGAATCAAATATGATGTTGTTTCTTAAGAAATTATGAAATCCTTTTGAAAAGTACGCAGTCAACAACCGTGCACTCGAACACGACCAAGCATTTCCTCTTCAACAAAAGCGACAATTTGCTCCTGGTGAGTGATTGTGAGGTGAGTGATACATCATTTCCACATCCGGAGGTCCGCTGAGTTCCTTGTGACGTAAATATCACCATCCACCCATGTTGACTATAGGTACACCTACCACCACTATGCAGACACTTGCAGACACTATGCAGACACTTGCCAAAAATCGTGGGCAAGTGTGACCTTGAGTTGGCAACTTTTAGCAAACATGGAACACGAAAAATATGACCCTTAAGGAATAAACAGTTTGCTGCGCCAAAATATTCAGTATTTTGTGAAAGAGATTATGAAGCTTTACTTATCAAGATGCTACGTATTCAACATTTTAATGTAGGTGACAGAAAGACATTCTGATACTCACACCTCTAAAATGACACACTATCTGAATTAGCTTTTAATCTCATTATTAAGACTTTATTCCCATGATTGTTTTTTTTAATTGTTACAACTTAACTCTCATAAATTATGATTGTATTCTCATAATATCCCAATTTTTCCCTTTAATCATGAAATGCCCAAGTCTCTAGGACTTTCAGAAAAAAAGTTATTCAAAAATATCTTGTACTTTTTTTTTTAGATTTGGTGGTTTCACCATTTCCGAAGGTCGTAGAAGCTCGGGGATGGTCCCAATGGATCGGGCAGAGCCACATTAGTAGAGATGGACCCAACTTCCAAGTCTCTAGGACCTTCAGAAAAAAAGTTATTGAAGAATATCTTCAACTCCTATAGTTTTTCAACCCTAACCCTAACCCTAATCACAACCCAAAAACCAAACACTAATCACAACCCTAACCCTACCCCTTCCAAAGGTCGTAGAAGCTCGGGGGTGGTACCAATGGATCGGGCATACCCACATTAGTGTAGATGGAACCAACTTCCATGTCTCTATGACCTACAGAAAAAAAGTTATTAAAGAATATCTTGATCACCAATGGGTGTTCATCCCTCACCCTAACCCTAATCACAACCCTAACCCTAACCCTAACCCTAATCACAACCTTAACCCTAACCCTAACCCTAATTGCAACCCTAACCCATATTCACCATAGGGTGAATAACTCTGCGCTGCTTGCTCGAAACGTGCTGAAATTCGGTGTGGTTGCGTGGCAGGCTACCCTTTATTAATCATGAAATGCACAAGTCTCTAGGACTTTCAGAAAAAAAGTTATTCAAAAATATCTTGTACTTTTTTTTTTTAGATTTGGTGGTTTCACCATTTCCGAAGGTCGTAGAAGCTCGGGGATGGTCCCAATGGATCGGGCAGAGCCACATTAGTGGAGATGGACCCAACTTCCAAGTCTCTAGGACCTTCAGAAAAAAAGTTATTGAAGAATATCTTCAACTCCTATAGTTTTTCAACCCTAACCCTAACCCTAATCACAACCCAAAAACCAAACACTAATCACAACCCTAACCCTACCCCTTCCAAAGGTCGTAGAAGCTCGGGGGTGGTACCAATGGATCGGGCATACCCACATTAGTGTAGATGGAACCAACTTCCATGTCTCTATGACCTACAGAAAAAAAGTTATTAAATAATATCTTGATCTCCAATGGGTGTTCATCCCTAACCCTAACCCTAATCACAACCCTAACCCTAACCACAACCCTAACCCTAACCCTAATCACAACCCTAACCCTAACCCTAATCACAACCCTAACCCTAACCCTAATTGCAACCCTAACCCATATTCACCATAGGGTGAATAACTCTGCGCTGCTTGCTCGAAACGTGCTGAAATTCGGTGTGGTTGCGTGGCAGGCTACCCTTTATTAATCATGAAATGCCCAAGTCTCTAGGACTTTCAGAAAAAAAGTTATTCAAAAATATCTTGTACTTTTTTTTTTAGATTTGGTGGTTTCACCATTTCCGAAGGTCGTAGAAGCTCGGGGATGGTCCCTATGGATCGGGCAGAGCCACATTAGTAGAGATGGACCCAACTTCCAAGTCTCTAGGACCTTCAGAAAAAAAGTTATTGAAGAATATCTTCAACTCCTATAGTTTTTCAACCCTAACCCTAACCCTAATCACAACCCAAAAACCAAACACTAATCACAACCCTAACCCTACCCCTTCCAAAGGTCGTAGAAGCTCGGGGGTGGTACCAATGGATCGGGCATACCCACATTAGTGTAGATGGAACCAACTTCCATGTCTCTATGACCTACAGAAAAAAAGTTATTAAATAATATCTTGATCTCCAATGGGTGTTCATCCCTAATCACAACCCTAACCCTAACCACAACCCTAACCCTAACCCTAACCCTAATCACAACCCTAACCCTAACCCTAATCACAACCCTAACCCTAACCCTAATTGCAACCCTAACCCATATTCACCATAGGGTGAATAACTCTGCGCTGCTTGCTCGAAACGTGCTGAAATTCGGTGTGGTTGCGTGGCAGGCTACCCTTTATTAATCATGAAATGCACAAGTCTCTAGGACTTTCAGAAAAAAAGTTATTCAAAAATATCTTGTACTTTTTTTTTTAGATTTGGTGGTTTCACCATTTCCGAAGGTCGTAGAAGCTCGGGGATGGTCCCAATGGATCGGGCAGAGCCACATTAGTGGAGATGGAACAAACTTCCAAGTCTCTAGGACCTTCAGAAAAAAAGTTATTGAAGAATATCTTCAACTCCTATAGGTTTTCAACCCTAACCCTAACCCTAATCACAACCCAAAAACCAAACACTAATCACAACCCTAACCCTACCCCTTCCAAAGGTCATAGAAGCTCGGGGGTGGTACCAATGGATCGGGCATACCCACATTAGTGTAGATGGAACCACCTTCCATGTCTCTATGACCTACAGAAAAAAAGTTATTAAAGAATATCTTGATCTCCAATGGGTGTTCATCCCTAACCCTAATCACAACCCTAACCCTAACCCTAATCACAACCCTAACCCTAACCCTAACCCTAATCACAACCCTAACCCTAACCCTAACCCTAATTGCAACCCTAACCCATATTCACCATAGGGTGAATAACTCTGCGCTGCTTGCTCGAAACGTGCTGAAATTCGGTGTGGTTGCGTGGCAGGCTACCCTTTATTAATCATGAAATGCACAAGTCTCTAGGACTTTCAGAAAAAAAGTTATTCAAAAATATCTTGTACTTTTTTTTTTTAGATTTGGTGGTTTCACCATTTCCGAAGGTCGTAGAAGCTCGGGGATGGTCCCAATGGATCGGGCAGAGCCACATTAGTGGAGATGGACCCAACTTCCAAGTCTCTAGGACCTTCAGAAAAAAAGTTATTGAAGAATATCTTCAACTCCTATAGTTTTTCAACCCTAACCCTAACCCTAATCACAACCCAAAAACCAAACACTAATCACAACCCTAACCCTACCCCTTCCAAAGGTCGTAGAAGCTCGGGGGTGGTACCAATGGATCGGGCATACCCACATTAGTGTAGATGGAACCAACTTCCATGTCTCTATGACCTACAGAAAAAAAGTTATTAAAGAAAACTTCATCTCCAATGGGTGTTCATCCCTAACCCTAACCCTAATCACAACCCTAACCCTAACCCTAATTGCAACCCTAACCCATATTCACCATAGGGTGAATAACTCAGCGCTGCTTGCTCGAAACGTGCTGATATTCGGTGTGGTTGCGTGGCAGGCTACCCTTTATTAATCATGAAATGCACAAGTCTCTAGGACTTTCAGAAAAAAAGTTATTCAAAAATATCTTGTACTTTTTTTTTTAGATTTGATGGTTTCACCATTTCCGAAGGTCGTAGAAGCTCGGGGATGGTCCCAATGGATCGGGCAGAGCCACATTAGTGGAGATGGAACAAACTTCCAAGTCTCTAGGACCTTCAGAAAAAAAGTTATTGAAGAATATCTTCAACTCCTATAGTTTTTCAACCCTAACCCTAACCCTAATCACAACCCAAAAACCAAACACTAATCACAACCCTAACCCTACCCCTTCCAAAGGTCGTAGAAGCTCGGGGGTGGTACCAATGGATCGGGCATACCCACATTAGTGTAGATGGAACCACCTTCCATGTCTCTATGACCTACAGAAAAAAAGTTATTAAAGAATATCTTGATCTCCAATGGGTGTTCATCCCTAACCCTAATCACAACCCTAACCCTAACCCTAATCACAACCCTAACCCTAACCCTAATTGCAACCCTAACCCATATTCACCATAGGGTGAATAACTCTGCGCTGCTTGCTCGAAACGTGCTGAAATTCGGTGTGGTTGCGTGGCAGGCTACCCTTTATTAATCATGAAATGCACAAGTCTCTAGGACTTTCAGAAAAAAAGTTATTCAAAAATATCTTGTACTTTTTTTTTTTAGATTTGGTGGTTTCACCATTTCCGAAGGTCGTAGAAGCTCGGGGATGGTCCCAATGGATAGGGCAGAGCCACATTAGTAGAGATGGACCCAACTTTCAAGTCTCTAGGACCTTCAGAAAAAAAGTTATTGAAGAATATCTTCAACTCCTATAGGTTTTCAACCCTAACCCTAACCCTAATCACAACCCAAAAACCAAACACTAATCACAACCCTAAACTACCCCTTCCAAAGGTCGTAGAAGCTCGGGGGTGGTACCAATGGATCGGGCATACCCACATTAGTGTAGATGGAACCAACTTCCATGTCTCTATGACCTACAGAAAAAAAGTTATTAAAGAATATCTTGATCTCCAATGGGTGTTCATCCCTAACCCTAATCACAACCCTAACCCTAACCCTAATCACAACCCTAACCCTAACCCTAACCCTAATCACAACCCTAACCCTAACCCTAATTGCAACCCTAACCCATATTCACCATAGGGTGAATAACTCTGCGCTGCTTGCTCGAAACGTGCTGAAATTCGGTGTGGTTGCGTGGCAGGCTACCCTTTATTAATCATGAAATGCACAAGTCTCTAGGACTTTCAGAAAAAAAGTTATTCAAAAATATCTTGTACTTTTTTTTTTAGATTTGGTGGTTTCACCATTTCCGAAGGTCGTAGAAGCTCGGGGATGGTCCCAATGGATCGGGCAGAGCCACATTAGTGGAGATGGAACAAACTTCCAAGTCTCTAGGACCTTCAGAAAAAAAGTTATTGAAGAATATCTTCAACTCCTATAGGTTTTCAACCCTAACCCTAACCCTAATCACAACCCAAAAACCAAACACTAATCACAACCCTAACCCTACCCCTTCCAAAGGTCGTAGAAGCTCGGGGGTGGTACCAATGGATCGGGCATACCCACATTAGTGTAGATGGAACCAACTTCCATGTCTCTATGACCTACAGAAAAAAAGTTATTAAAGAATATCTTGATCTCCAATGGGTGTTCATCCCTAACCCTAATCACAACCCTAACCCTAACCCTAATCACAACCCTAACCCTAACCCTAATTGCAACCCTAACCCATATTCACCATAGGGTGAATAACTCTGCGCTGCTTGCTCGAAACGTGCTGAAATTCGGTGTGGTTGCGTAGCAGGCTACCCTTTATTAATCATGAAATGCACAAGTCTCTAGGACTTTCAGAAAAAAAGTTATTCAAAAATATCTTGTACTTTTTTTTTTTAGATTTGGTGGTTTCACCATTTCCAAAGGTCGTAGAAGCTCGGGGATGGTCCCAATGGATCGGGCAGAGCCACATTAGTAGAGATGGACCCAACTTTCAAGTCTCTAGGACCTTCAGAAAAAAAGTTATTGAAGAATATCTTCAACTCCTATAGGTTTTCAACCTTAACCCTAACCCTAATCACAACCCAAAAACCAAACACTAATCACAACCCTAACCCTACCCCTTCCAAAGGTCGTAGAAGCTCGGGGGTGGTACCAATGGATCGGGCATACCCACATTAGTGTAGATGGAACCACCTTCCATGTCTCTATGACCTACAGAAAAAAAGTTATTAAAGAATATCTTGATCTCCAATGGGTGTTCATCCCTAACCCTAATCACAACCCTAACCCTAACCCTAACCCTAATCACAACCCTAACCCTAACCCTAATTGCAACCCTAACCCATATTCACCATAGGGTGAATAACTCTGCGCTGCTTGCTCGAAACGTGCTGAAATTCGGTGTGGTTGCGTGGCAGGCTACCCTTTATTAATCATGAAATGCACAAGTCTCTAGGACTTTCAGAAAAAAAGTTATTCAAAAATATCTTGTACTTTTTTTTTTTAGATTTGGTGGTTTCACCATTTCCAAAGGTCGTAGAAGCTCGGGGATGGTCCCAATGGATCGGGCAGAGCCACATTAGTAGAGATGGACCCAACTTTCAAGTCTCTAGGACCTTCAGAAAAAAAGTTATTGAAGAATATCTTCAACTCCTATAGGTTTTCAACCTTAACCCTAACCCTAATCACAACCCAAAAACCAAACACTAATCACAACCCTAACCCTACCCCTTCCAAAGGTCGTAGAAGCTCGGGGGTGGTACCAATGGATCGGGCATACCCACATTAGTGTAGATGGAACCACCTTCCATGTCTCTATGACCTACAGAAAAAAAGTTATTAAAGAATATCTTGATCTCCAATGGGTGTTCATCCCTAACCCTAATCACAACCCTAACCCTAACCCTAATCACAACCCTAACCCTAACCCTAACCCTAATCACAACCCTAACCCTAACCCTAATTGCAACCCTAACCCATATTCACCATAGGGTGAATAACTCTGCGCTGCTTGCTCGAAACGTGCTGAAATTCGGTGTGGTTGCGTGGCAGGCTACCCTTTATTAATCATGAAATGCACAAGTCTCTAGGACTTTCAGAAAAAAAGTTATTCAAAAATATCTTGTACTTTTTTTTTTTAGATTTGGTGGTTTCACCATTTCCAAAGGTCGTAGAAGCTCGGGGATGGTCCCAATGGATCGGGCAGAGCCACATTAGTAGAGATGGACCCAACTTTCAAGTCTCTAGGACCTTCAGAAAAAAAGTTATTGAAGAATATCTTCAACTCCTATAGGTTTTCAACCCTAACCCTAACCCTAATCACAACCCAAAAACCAAACACTAATCACAACCCTAACCCTACCCCTTCCAAAGGTCGTAGAAGCTCGGGGGTGGTACCAATGGATCGGGCATACCCACATTAGTGTAGATGGAACCAACTTCCATGTCTCTATGACCTACAGAAAAAAAGTTATTAAAGAATATCTTGATCTCCAATGGGTGTTCATCCCTAACCCTAATCACAACCCTAACCCTAACCCTAATCACAACCCTAACCCTAACCCTAACCCTAATCACAACCCTAACCCTAACCCTAATTGCAACCCTAACCCATATTCACCATAGGGTGAATAACTCTGCGCTGCTTGCTCGAAACGTGCTGAAATTCGCTGTGGTTGCGTGGCAGGCTACCCTTTATTAATCATGAAATGCACAAGTCTCTAGGACTTTCAGAAAAAAAGTTATTCAAAAATATCTTGTACTTTTTTTTTTTTTGGTGGTTTCACCATTTCCCAAGGTCGTAGAAGCTCGGGGATGGTCCCAATGGATCGGGCAGAGCCACATTAGTGGAGATGGAACCAACTTCCAAGTCTCTAGGACCTTCAGAAAAAAAGTTATTGAAGAATATCTTCAACTCCTATAGTTTTTCAACCCTAACCCTAACCCTAATCACAACCCAAAAACCAAACACTAATCACAACCCTAACCCTACCCCTTCCAAAGGTCGTAGAAGCTCGGGGGTGGTACCAATGGATCGGGCATACCCACATTAGTGTAGATGGAACCAACTTCCATGTCTCTATGACCTACAGAAAAAAAGTTATTAAAGAATATCTTGATCTCCAATGGGTGTTCATCCCTAACCCTAATCACAACCCTAACCCTAACCCTAATCACAACCCTAACCCTAACCCTAATCACAACCCTAACCCTAACCCTAACCCTAATTGCAACCCTAACCCATATTCACCATAGGGTGAATAACTCAGCGCTGCTTGCTCGAAACGTGCTGATATTCGGTGTGGTTGCGTGGCAGGCTACCCTTTATTAATCATGAAATGCACAAGTCTCTAGGACTTTCAGAAAAAAAGTTATTCAAAAATATCTTGTACTTTTTTTTTTAGATTTGGTGGTTTCACCATTTCCGAAGGTCGTAGAAGCTCGGGGATGGTCCCAATGGATCGGGCAGAGCCACATTAGTGGAGATGGAACAAACTTCCAAGTCTCTAGGACCTTCAGAAAAAAAGTTATTGAAGAATATCTTCAACTCCTATAGGTTTTCAACCCTAACCCTAATCACAACCCAAAAACCAAACACTAATCACAACCCTAACCCTACCCCTTCCAAAGGTCGTAGAAGCTCGGGGGTGGTACCAATGGATCGGGCATACCCACATTAGTGTAGATGGAACCAACTTCCATGTCTCTATGACCTACAGAAAAAAAGTTATTAAATAATATCTTGATCTCCAATGGGTGTTCATCCCTAACCCTAACCCTAATCACAACCCTAACCCTAACCCTAACCCTAATCACAACCCTAACCCTAACCCTAACCCTAATTGCAACCCTTACCCATATTCACCATAGGGTGAATAACTCTGCGCTGCTTGCACGAAACGTGCTGAAATTCGGTGTGGTTGCGTGGCAGGCTACCCTTTATTAATCATGAAATGCACAAGTCTCTAGGACTTTCAGAAAAAAAGTTATTCAAAAATATCTTGTACTTTTTTTTTTTAGATTTGGTGGTTTCACCATTTCCAAAGGTCGTAGAAGCTCGGGGATGGTCCCAATGGATCGGGCAGAGCCACATTAGTAGAGATGGACCCAACTTTCAAGTCTCTAGGACCTTCAGAAAAAAAGTTATTGAAGAATATCTTCAACTCCTATAGGTTTTCAACCCTAACCCTAACCCTAATCACAACCCAAAAACCAAACACTAATCACAACCCTAACCCTACCCCTTCCAAAGGTCGTAGAAGCTCGGGGGTGGTACCAATGGATCGGGCATACCCACATTAGTGTAGATGGAACCAACTTCCATGTCTCTATGACCTACAGAAAAAAAGTTATTAAAGAATATCTTGATCTCCAATGGGTGTTCATCCCTAACCCTAATCACAACCCTAACCCTAACCCTAATCACAACCCTAACCCTAACCCTAACCCTAATCACAACCCTAACCCTAACCCTAACCCTAATTGCAACCCTAACCCATATTCACCATAGGGTGAATAACTCAGCGCTGCTTGCTCGAAACGTGCTGATATTCGGTGTGGTTGCGTGGCAGGCTACCCTTTATTAATCATGAAATGCACAAGTCTCTAGGACTTTCAGAAAAAAAGTTATTCAAAAATATCTTGTACTTTTTTTTTTAGATTTGATGGTTTCACCATTTCCGAAGGTCGTAGAAGCTCAGGGATGGTCCCAATGGATCGGGCAGAGCCACATTAGTGGAGATGGAACAAACTTCCAAGTCTCTAGGACCTTCAGAAAAAAAGTTATTGAAGAATATCTTCAACTCCTATAGGTTTTCAACCCTAACCCTAATCACAACCCAAAAACCAAACACTAATCACAACCCTAACCCTACCCCTTCCAAAGGTCGTAGAAGCTCGGGGGTGGTACCAATGGATCGGGCATACCCACATTAGTGTAGATGGAACCAACTTCCATGTCTCTATGACCTACAGAAAAAAAGTTATTAAATAATATCTTGATCTCCAATGGGTGTTCATCCCTAACCCTAACCCTAATCACAACCCTAACCCTAACCCTAACCCTAATCACAACCCTAACCCTAACCCTAACCCTAATTGCAACCCTAACCCATATTCACCATAGGGTGAATAACTCTGCGCTGCTTGCTCGAAACGTGCTGAAATTCGGTGTGGTTGCGTGGCAGGCTACCCTTTATTAATCATGAAATGCACAAGTCTCTAGGACTTTCAGAAAAAAAGTTAGTCAAAAATATCTTGTACTTTTTTTTTTAGATTTGGTGGTTTCACCATTTCCGAAGGTCGTAGAAGCTCGGGGATGGTCCCAATGGATCGGGCAGAGCCACATTAGTAGAGATGGACCCAACTTCCAAGTCTCTAGGACCTTCAGAAAAAAAGTTATTGAAGAATATCTTCAACTCCTATAGGTTTTCAACCCTAACCCTAATCACAACCCAAAAACCAAACACTAATCACAACCCTAACCCTACCCCTTCCAAAGGTCGTAGAAGCTCGGGGGTGGTACCAATGGATCGGGCATACCCACATTAGTGTAGATGGAACCAACTTCCATGTCTCTATGACCTACAGAAAAAAAGTTATTAAAGAATATCTTGATCTCCAATGGGTGTTCATCCCTAACCCTAATCACAACCCTAACCCTAACCCTAATCACAACCCTAACCCTAACCCTAACCCTAATCACAACCCTAACCCTAACCCTAAACCTAATCACAACCCTAACCCATATTCACCATAGGGTGAATAACTCTGCGCTGCTTGCTCGAAACGTGCTGAAATTCGGTGTGGTTGCGTGGCAGGCTACCCTTTATTAATCATGAAATGCACAAGTCTCTAGGACTTTCAGAAAAAAAGTTATTCAAAAATATCTTGTACTTTTTTTTTTAGATTTGGTGGTTTCACCATTTCCGAAGGTCGTAGAAGCTCGGGGATGGTCCCAATGGATCGGGCAGAGCCACATTAGTAGAGATGCACCCAACTTCCAAGTCTCTAGGACCTTCAGAAAAAAAGTTATTGAAGAATATCTTCAACTCCTATAGTTTTTCAACCCTAACCCTAACCCTAATCACAACCCAAAAACCAAACACTAATCACAACCCTAACCCTACCCCTTCCAAAGGTCGTAGAAGCTCGGGGGTGGTACCAATGGATCGGGCATACCCACATTAGTGTAGATGGAACCAACTTCCATGTCTCTATGACCTACAGAAAAAAAGTTATTAAAGAATATCTTCATCTCCAATGGGTGTTCATCCCTAACCCTAACCCTAATCACAACCCTAACCCTAACCCTACCCCTTCCAAAGGTCGTAGAAGCTCGGGGGTGGTACCAATGGATCGGGCATACCCACATTAGTGTAGATGGAACCAACTTCCATGTCTCTATGACCTACAGAAAAAAAGTTATTAAAGAATATCTTGATCTCCAATGGGTGTTCATCCCTAACCCTAATCACAACCCTAACCCTAACCCTAATCACAACCCTAACCCTAACCCTAACCCTAATCACAACCCTAACCCTAACCCTAATTGCAACCCTAACCCATATTCACCATAGGGTGAATAACTCTGCGCTGCTTGCTCGAAACGTGCTGAAATTCGGTGTGGTTGCGTGGCAGGCTACCCTTTATTAATCATGAAATGCACAAGTCTCTAGGACTTTCAGAAAAAAAGTTATTCAAAAATATCTTGTACTTTTTTTTTTTTTGGTGGTTTCACCATTTCCCAAGGTCGTAGAAGCTCGGGGATGGTCCCAATGGATCGGGCAGAGCCACATTAGTGGAGATGGAACCAACTTCCAAGTCTCTAGGACCTTCAGAAAAAAAGTTATTGAAGAATATCTTCAACTCCTATAGTTTTTCAACCCTAACCCTAACCCTAATCACAACCCAAAAACCAAACACTAATCACAACCCTAACCCTACCCCTTCCAAAGGTCGTAGAAGCTCGGGGGTGGTACCAATGGATCGGGCATACCCACATTAGTGTAGATGGAACCAACTTCCATGTCTCTATGACCTACAGAAAAAAAGTTATTAAAGAATATCTTGATCTCCAATGGGTGTTCATCCCTAACCCTAATCACAACCCTAACCCTAACCCTAATCACAACCCTAACCCTAACCCTAACCCTAATCACAACCCTAACCCTAACCCTAACCCTAATTGCAACCCTAACCCATATTCACCATAGGGTGAATAACTCAGCGCTGCTTGCTCGAAACGTGCTGATATTCGGTGTGGTTGCGTGGCAGGCTACCCTTTATTAATCATGAAATGCACAAGTCTCTAGGACTTTCAGAAAAAAAGTTATTCAAAAATATCTTGTACTTTTTTTTTTAGATTTGATGGTTTCACCATTTCCGAAGGTCGTAGAAGCTCAGGGATGGTCCCAATGGATCGGGCAGAGCCACATTAGTGGAGATGGAACAAACTTCCAAGTCTCTAGGACCTTCAGAAAAAAAGTTATTGAAGAATATCTTCAACTCCTATAGGTTTTCAACCCTAACCCTAATCACAACCCAAAAACCAAACACTAATCACAACCCTAACCCTACCCCTTCCAAAGGTCGTAGAAGCTCGGGGGTGGTACCAATGGATCGGGCATACCCACATTAGTGTAGATGGAACCAACTTCCATGTCTCTATGACCTACAGAAAAAAAGTTATTAAATAATATCTTGATCTCCAATGGGTGTTCATCCCTAACCCTAACCCTAATCACAACCCTAACCCTAACCCTAACCCTAATCACAACCCTAACCCTAACCCTAACCCTAATTGCAACCCTAACCCATATTCACCATAGGGTGAATAACTCTGCGCTGCTTGCTCGAAACGTGCTGAAATTCGGTGTGGTTGCGTGGCAGGCTACCCTTTATTAATCATGAAATGCACAAGTCTCTAGGACTTTCAGAAAAAAAGTTAGTCAAAAATATCTTGTACTTTTTTTTTTAGATTTGGTGGTTTCACCATTTCCGAAGGTCGTAGAAGCTCGGGGATGGTCCCAATGGATCGGGCAGAGCCACATTAGTAGAGATGGAACAAACTTCCAAGTCTCTAGGACCTTCAGAAAAAAAGTTATTGAAGAATATCTTCAACTCCTATAGGTTTTCAACCCTAACCCTAATCACAACCCAAAAACCAAACACTAATCACAACCCTAACCCTACCCCTTCCAAAGGTCGTAGAAGCTCGGGGGTGGTACCAATGGATCGGGCATACCCACATTAGTGTAGATGGAACCAACTTCCATGTCTCTATGACCTACAGAAAAAAAGTTATTAAAGAATATCTTGATCTCCAATGGGTGTTCATCCCTAACCCTAACCCTAATCACAACCCTAACCCTAACCCTAACCCTAATCACAACCCTAACCCTAACCCTAACCCTAATTGCAACCCTTACCCATATTCACCATAGGGTGAATAACTCTGCGCTGCTTGCTCGAAACGTGCTGAAATTCGGTGTGGTTGCGTGGCAGGCTACCCTTTATTAATCATGAAATGCACAAGTCTCTAGGACTTTCAGAAAAAAAGTTATTCAAAAATATCTTGTACTTTTTTTTTTAGATTTGGTGGTTTCACCATTTCCGAAGGTCGTAGAAGCTCGGGGATGGTCCCAATGGATCGGGCAGAGCCACATTAGTAGAGATGGACCCAACTTCCAAGTCTCTAGGACCTTCAGAAAAAAAGTTATTGAAGAATATCTTCAACTCCTATAGTTTTTCAACCCTAACCCTAACCCTAATCACAACCCAAAAACCAAACACTAATCACAACCCTAACCCTACCCCTTCCAAAGGTCGTAGAAGCTCGGGGGTGGTACCAATGGATCGGGCATACCCACATTAGTGTAGATGGAACCAACTTCCATGTCTCTATGACCTACAGAAAAAAAGTTATTAAAGAATATCTTCATCTCCAATGGGTGTTCATCCCTAACCCTAACCCTAATCACAACCCTAACCCTAACCCTACCCCTTCCAAAGGTCGTAGAAGCTCGGGGGTGGTACCAATGGATCGGGCATACCCACATTAGTGTAGATGGAACCAACTTCCATGTCTCTATGACCTACAGAAAAAAAGTTATTAAAGAATATCTTGATCTCCAATGGGTGTTCATCCCTAACCCTAATCACAACCCTAACCCTAACCCTAATCACAACCCTAACCCTAACCCTAACCCTAATCACAACCCTAACCCTAACCCTAATTGCAACCCTAACCCATATTCACCATAGGGTGAATAACTCTGCGCTGCTTGCTCGAAACGTGCTGAAATTCGGTGTGGTTGCGTGGCAGGCTACCCTTTATTAATCATGAAATGCACAAATCTCTAGGACCTTCAGAAAAAAAGTTATTAAAGAATATCTTGATCACCAATGGGTGTTCATCCCTAACCCTAACCCTAATCACAACCCTAACCCTAACCCTAATCACAACCCTAACCCTAACCCTAATCACAACCCTAACCCTAACCCTAACCCTAATCACAACCCTAACCCTAACCCTAACCCTAATTGCAACCCTAACCCATATTCACCATAGGGTGAATAACTCTGCGCTGCTTGCTCGAAACGTGCTGAAATTCGGTGTGGTTGCGTGGCAGGCTACCCTTTATTAATCATGAAATGCACAAGTCTCTAGGACTTTCAGAAAAAAAGTTATTCAAAAATATCTTGTACTTTTTTTTTTAGATTTGGTGGTTTCACCATTTCCCAAGGTCGTAGAAGCTCGGGGATGGTCCCAATGGATCGGGCAGTGCCACATTAGTGGAGATGGAACCAACTTCCAAGTCTCTAGGACCTTCAGAAAAAAAGTTATTGAAGAATATCTTCAACTCCTATAGTTTTTCAACCCTAACCCTAACCCTAATCACAACCCAAAAACCAAACACTAATCACAACCCTAACCCTACCCCTTCCAAAGGTCGTAGAAGCTCGGGGGTGGTACCAATGGATCGGGCATACCCACATTAGTGTAGATGGAACCAACTTCCATGTCTCTATGACCTACAGAAAAAAAGTTATTAAAGAATATCTTCATCTCCAATGGGTGTTCATCCCTAACCCTAACCCTAATCACAACCCTAACCCTAACCCTAATCACAACCCTAACCCTAACCCTAACCCTAATCACAACCCTAACCCTAACCCTAATCCTAATTGCAACCCTAACCCATATTCACCATAGGGTGAATAACTCTGCGCTGCTTGCTCGAAACGTGCTGAAATTCGGTGTGGTTGCGTGGCAGGCTACCCTTTATTAATCATGAAATGCACAAGTCTCTAGGACTTTCAGAAAAAAAGTTATTCAAAAATATCTTGTACTTTTTTTTTTAGATTTGGTGGTTTCACCATTTCCGAAGGTCGTAGAAGCTCGGGGATGGTCCCAATGGATCGGGCAGAGCCACATTAGTGGAGATGGACCCAACTTCCAAGTCTCTAGGACCTTCAGAAAAAAAGTTATTGAAGAATATCTTCAACTCCTATAGTTTTTCAACCCTAACCCTAACCCTAATCACAACCCAAAAACCAAACACTAATCACAACCCTAACCCTACCCCTTCCAAAGGTCGTAGAAGCTCGGGGGTGGTACCAATGGATCGGGCATACCCACATTAGTGTAGATGGAACCAACTTCCATGTCTCTATGACCTACAGAAAAAAAGTTATTAAAGAATATCTTGATCACCAATGGGTGTTCATCCCTAACCCTAACCCTAATCACAACCCTAACCCTAACCCTAATCACAACCCTAACCCTAACCCTAACCCTAATCACAACCCTAACCCTAACCCTAACCCTAATTGCAACCCTAACCCATATTCACCATAGGGTGAATAACTCTGCGCTGCTTGCTCGAAACGTGCTGAAATTCGGTGTGGTTGCATGGCAGGCTACCCTTTATTAATCATGAAATGCACAAGTCTCTAGGACTTTCAGAAAAAAAGTTATTCAAAAATATCTTGTACTTTTTTTTTTAGATTTGGTGGTTTCACCATTTCCGAAGGTCGTAGAAGCTCGGGGATGGTCCCAATGGATCGGGCAGAGCCACATTAGTTGAGATGGAACAAACTTCCAAGTCTCTAGGACCTTCAGAAAAAAAGTTATTGAAGAATATCTTCAACTCCTATAAGTTTTCAACCCTAACCCTAATCACAACCCAAAAACCAAACACTAATCACAACCCTAACCCTACCCCTTCCAAAGGTCGTAGAAGCTCGGGGGTGGTACCAATGGATCGGGCATACCCACATTAGTGTAGATGGAACCAACTTCCATGTCTCTATGACCTACAGAAAAAAAGTTATTAAATAATATCTTGATCTCCAATGGGTGTTCATCCCTAACCCTAACCCTAATCACAACCCTAACCCTAACCCTAACCCTAATCACAACCCTAACCCTAACCCTAACCCTAATTGCAACCCTAACCCATATTCACCATAGGGTGAATAACTCTGCGCTGCTTGCTCGAAACGTGCTGAAATTCGGTGTGGTTGCGTGGCAGGCTACCCTTTATTAATCATGAAATGCACAAGTCTCTAGGACTTTCAGAAAAAAAGTTATTCAAAAATATCTTGTACTTTTTTTTTTAGATTTGGTGGTTTCACCATTTCCCAAGGTCGTAGAAGCTCAGGGATGGTCCCAATGGATCGGGCAGTGCCACATTAGTGGAGATGGAACCAACTTCCAAATCTCTAGGACCTTCAGAAAAAAAGTTATTAAAGAATATCTTGATCACCAATGGGTGTTCATCCCTAACCCTAACCCTAATCACAACCCTAACCCTAACCCTAATCACAACCCTAACCCTAACCCTAATCACAACCCTAACCCTAACCCTAACCCTAATCGCAACCCTAACCCTAACCCTAACCCTAATTGCAACCCTAACCCATATTCACCATAGGGTGAATAACTCTGCGCTGCTTGCTCGAAACGTGCTGAAATTCGGTGTGGTTGCGTGGCAGGCTACCCTTTATTAATCATGAAATGCACAAGTCTCTAGGACTTTCAGAAAAAAAGTTATTCAAAAATATCTTGTACTTTTTTTTTTAGATTTGGTGGTTTCACCATTTCCGAAAGTCGTAGAAGCTCGGGGATGGTCCCAATGGATCGGGCAGAGCCACATTAGTAGAGATGGACCCAACTTCTAAGTCTCTAGGACCTTCAGAAAAAAAGTTATTGAAGAATATCTTCAACTCCTATAGTTTTTCAACCCTAACCCTAACCCTAATCACAACCCAAAAACCAAACACTAATCACAACCCTAACCCTACCCCTTCCAAAGGTCGTAGAAGCTCGGGGGTGGTACCAATGGATCGGGCATACCCACATTAGTGTAGATGGAACCAACTTCCATGTCTCTATGACCTACAGAAAAAAAGTTATTAAAGAATATCTTCATCTCCAATGGGTGTTCATCCCTAACCCTAACCCTAATCACAACCCTAACCCTAACCCTAATCACAACCCTAACCCTAACCCTAACCCTAATCACAACCCTAACCCTAACCCTAATCCTAATTGCAACCCTAACCCATATTCACCATAGGGTGAATAACTCTGCGCTGCTTGCTCGAAACGTGCTGAAATTCGGTGTGGTTGCGTGGCAGGCTACCCTTTATTAATCATGAAATGCACAAGTCTCTAGGACTTTCAGAAAAAAAGTTATTCAAAAATATCTTGTACTTTTTTTTTTAGATTTGGTGGTTTCACCATTTCCGAAGGTCGTAGAAGCTCGGGGATGGTCCCAATGGATCGGGCAGAGCCACATTAGTGGAGATGGACCCAACTTCCAAGTCTCTAGGACCTTCAGAAAAAAAGTTATTGAAGAATATCTTCAACTCCTATAGTTTTTCAACCCTAACCCTAACCCTAATCACAACCCAAAAACCAAACACTAATCACAACCCTAACCCTACCCCTTCCAAAGGTCGTAGAAGCTCGGGGGTGGTACCAATGGATCGGGCATACCCACATTAGTGTAGATGGAACCAACTTCCATGTCTCTATGACCTACAGAAAAAAAGTTATTAAAGAATATCTTGATCACCAATGGGTGTTCATCCCTAACCCTAACCCTAATCACAACCCTAACCCTAACCCTAATCACAACCCTAACCCTAACCCTAACCCTAATCACAACCCTAACCCTAACCCTAACCCTAATTGCAACCCTAACCCATATTCACCATAGGGTGAATAACTCTGCGCTGCTTGCTCGAAACGTGCTGAAATTCGGTGTGGTTGCATGGCAGGCTACCCTTTATTAATCATGAAATGCACAAGTCTCTAGGACTTTCAGAAAAAAAGTTATTCAAAAATATCTTGTACTTTTTTTTTTAGATTTGGTGGTTTCACCATTTCCGAAGGTCGTAGAAGCTCGGGGATGGTCCCAATGGATCGGGCAGAGCCACATTAGTTGAGATGGAACAAACTTCCAAGTCTCTAGGACCTTCAGAAAAAAAGTTATTGAAGAATATCTTCAACTCCTATAAGTTTTCAACCCTAACCCTAATCACAACCCAAAAACCAAACACTAATCACAACCCTAACCCTACCCCTTCCAAAGGTCGTAGAAGCTCGGGGGTGGTACCAATGGATCGGGCATACCCACATTAGTGTAGATGGAACCAACTTCCATGTCTCTATGACCTACAGAAAAAAAGTTATTAAATAATATCTTGATCTCCAATGGGTGTTCATCCCTAACCCTAACCCTAATCACAACCCTAACCCTAACCCTAACCCTAATCACAACCCTAACCCTAACCCTAACCCTAATTGCAACCCTAACCCATATTCACCATAGGGTGAATAACTCTGCGCTGCTTGCTCGAAACGTGCTGAAATTCGGTGTGGTTGCGTGGCAGGCTACCCTTTATTAATCATGAAATGCACAAGTCTCTAGGACTTTCAGAAAAAAAGTTATTCAAAAATATCTTGTACTTTTTTTTTTAGATTTGGTGGTTTCACCATTTCCCAAGGTCGTAGAAGCTCAGGGATGGTCCCAATGGATCGGGCAGTGCCACATTAGTGGAGATGGAACCAACTTCCAAATCTCTAGGACCTTCAGAAAAAAAGTTATTAAAGAATATCTTGATCACCAATGGGTGTTCATCCCTAACCCTAACCCTAATCACAACCCTAACCCTAACCCTAATCACAACCCTAACCCTAACCCTAATCACAACCCTAACCCTAACCCTAACCCTAATCGCAACCCTAACCCTAACCCTAACCCTAATTGCAACCCTAACCCATATTCACCATAGGGTGAATAACTCTGCGCTGCTTGCTCGAAACGTGCTGAAATTCGGTGTGGTTGCGTGGCAGGCTACCCTTTATTAATCATGAAATGCACAAGTCTCTAGGACTTTCAGAAAAAAAGTTATTCAAAAATATCTTGTACTTTTTTTTTTAGATTTGGTGGTTTCACCATTTCCGAAAGTCGTAGAAGCTCGGGGATGGTCCCAATGGATCGGGCAGAGCCACATTAGTAGAGATGGACCCAACTTCTAAGTCTCTAGGACCTTCAGAAAAAAAGTTATTGAAGAATATCTTCAACTCCTATAGTTTTTCAACCCTAACCCTAACCCTAATCACAACCCAAAAACCAAACACTAATCACAACCCTAACCCTACCCCTTCCAAAGGTCGTAGAAGCTCGGGGGTGGTACCAATGGATCGGGCATACCCACATTAGTGTAGATGGAACCAACTTCCATGTCTCTATGACCTACAGAAAAAAAGTTATTAAAGAATATCTTGATCACCAATGGGTGTTCATCCCTAACCCTAACCCTAATCACAACCCTAACCCTAACCCTAATCACAACCCTAACCCTAACCCTAACCCTTATCACAACCCTAACCCTAACCCTAACCCTAATTGCAACCCTAACCCATATTCACCATAGGGTGAATAACTCTGCGCTGCTTGCTCGAAACGTGCTGAAATTCAGTGTGGTTGCGTGGCAGGCTACCCTTTATTAATCATGAAATGCACAAGTCTCTAGGACTTTCAGAAAAAAAGTTATTCAAAAATATCTTGTACTTTTTTTTTTAGATTTGGTGGTTTCACCATTTCCGAAGGTCGTAGAAGCTCGGGGATGGTCCCAATGGATCGGGCAGAGCCACATTAGTGGAGATGGACCCAACTTCCAAGTCTCTAGGACCTTCAGAAAAAAAGTTATTGAAGAATATCTTCAACTCCTATAGTTTTTCAACCCTAACCCTAACCCTAATCACAACCCAAAAACCAAACACTAATCACAACCCTAACCCTACCCCTTCCAAAGGTCGTAGAAGCTCGGGGGTGGTACCAATGGATCGGGCATACCCACATTAGTGTAGATGGAACCAACTTCCATGTCTCTATGACCTACAGAAAAAAAGTTATTGAAGAATATCTTCAACTCCTATAGTTTTTCAACCCTAACCCTAACCCTAATCACAACCCAAAAACCAAACACTAATCACAACCCTAACCCTACCCCTTCCAAAGGTCGTAGAAGCTCGGGGGTGGTACCAATGGATCGGGCATACCCACATTAGTGTAGATGGAACCAACTTCCATGTCTCTATGACCTACAGAAAAAAAGTTATTAAATAATATCTTGATCTCCAATGGGTGTTCATCCCTAACCCTAACCCTAATCACAACCCTAACCCTAACCCTAACCCTAATCACAACCCTAACCCATATTCACCATAGGGTGAATAACTCTGCGCTGCTTGCTCGAAACGTGCTGAAATTCGGTGTGGTTGCGTGGCAGGCTACCCTTTATTAATCATGAAATGCACAAGTCTCTAGGACTTTCAGAAAAAAAGTTATTCAAAAATATCTTGTACTTTTATTTTTAGATTTGGTGGTTTCACCATTTCCGAAGGTCGTAGAAGCTCGGGGATGGTCCCAATGGATCGGGCAGAGCCACATTAGTAGAGATGGACCCAACTTCCAAGTCTCTAGGACCTTCAGAAAAAAAGTTATTGAAGAATATCTTCAACTCCTATAGTTTTTCAACCCTAACCCTAACCCTAATCACAACCCAAAAACCAAACACTAATCACAACCCTAACCCTACCCCTTCCAAAGGTCGTAGAAGCTCGGGGGTGGTACCAATGGATCGGGCATACCCACATTAGTGTAGATGAAACCAACTTCCATGTCTCTATGACCTACAGAAAAAAAGTTATTAAAGAATATCTTGATCTCCAATGGGTGTTCATCCCTAACCCTAATCACAACCCTAACCCTAACCCTAATCACAACCCTAACCCTAACCCTAACCCTAATCACAACCCTAACCCTAACCCTAACCCTAACCCTAATTGCAACCCTAACCCATATTCACCATAGGGTGAATAACTCTGCGCTGCTTGCTTGAAACGTGCTGAAATTCGGTGTGGTTGCGTGGCAGGCTACCCTTTATTAATCATGAAATGCACAAGTCTCTAGGACTTTCAGAAAAAAAGTTATTCAAAAATATCTTGTACTTTTTTTTTTAGATTTGGTGGTTTCACCATTTCCGAAGGTCGTAGAAGCTCGGGGATGGTCCCAATGGATCGGGCAGAGCCACATTAGTAGAGATGGACCCAACTTCCAAGTCTCTAGGACCTTCAGAAAAAAAGTTATTGAAGAATATCTTCAACTCCTATAGTTTTTCAACCCTAACCCTAACCCTAATCACAACCCAAAAACCAAACACTAATCACAACCCTAACCCTACCCCTTCCAAAGGTCGTAGAAGCTCGGGGGTGGTACCAATGGATCGGGCATACCCACATTAGTGTAGATGAAACCAACTTCCATGTCTCTATGACCTACAGAAAAAAAGTTATTAAAGAATATCTTGATCTCCAATGGGTGTTCATCCCTAACCCTAATCACAACCCTAACCCTAACCCTAATCACAACCCTAACCCTAACCCTAACCCTAATCACAACCCTAACCCTAACCCTAACCCTAATTGCAACCCTAACCCATATTCACCATAGGGTGAATAACTCTGCGCTGCTTGCTCGAAACGTGCTGAAATTCGGTGTGGTTGCGTGGCAGGCTACCCTTTATTAATCATGAAATGCACAAGTCTCTAGGACTTTCAGAAAAAAAGTTATTCAAAAATATCTTGTACTTTTTTTTTTAGATTTGGTGGTTTCACCATTTCCGAAGGTCGTAGAAGCTCGGGGATGGTCCCAATGGATCGGGCAGAGCCACATTAGTAGAGATGGACCCAACTTCCAAGTCTCTAGGACCTTCAGAAAAAAAGTTATTGAAGAATATCTTCAACTCCTATAGTTTTTCAACCCTAACCCTAACCCTAATCACAACCCAAAAACCAAACACTAATCACAACCCTAACCCTACCCCTTCCAAAGGTCGTAGAAGCTCGGGGGTGGTACCAATGGATCGGGCATACCCACATTAGTGTAGATGGAACCAACTTCCATGTCTCTATGACCTACAGAAAAAAAGTTATTAAAGAATATCTTGATCACCAATGGGTGTTCATCCCTAACCCTAACCCTAATCACAACCCTAACCCTAACCCTAATCACAACCCTAACCCTAACCCTAACCCTAATTGCAACCCTAACCCATATTCACCATAGGGTGAATAACTCTGCGCTGCTTGCTCAAAACGTGCTGAAATTCGGTGTGGTTGCGTGGCAGGCTACACTTTATTAATCATGAAATGCACAAGTCTCTAGGACTTTCAGAAAAAAAGTTATTCAAAAATATCTTGTACTTTTTTTTTTAGATTTGGTGGTTTCACCATTTCCGAAGGTCGTAGAAGCTCGGGGATGGTCCCAATGGATCGGGCAGAGCCACATTAGTAGAGATGGACCCAACTTCCAAGTCTCTAGGACCTTCAGAAAAAAAGTTATTGAAGAATATCTTCAACTCCTATAGTTTTTCGACCCTAACCCTAACCCTAATCACAACCCAAAAACCAAACACTAATCACAACCCTAACCCTACCCCTTCCAAAGGTCGTAGAAGCTCGGGGGTGGTACCAATGGATCGGGCATACCCACATTAGTGTAGATGAAACCAACTTCCATGTCTCTATGACCTACAGAAAAAAAGTTATTAAAGAATATCTTGATCTCCAATGGGTGTTCATCCCTAACCCTAATCACAACCCTAACCCTAACCCTAATCACAACCCTAACCCTAACCCTAACCCTAATCACAACCCTAACCCTAACCCTAACCCTAACCCTAATTGCAACCCTAACCCATATTCACCATAGGGTGAATAACTCTGCGCTGCTTGCTCGAAACGTGCTGAAATTCGGTGTGGTTGCGTGGCAGGCTACCCTTTATTAATCATGAAATGCACAAGTCTCTAGGACTTTCAGAAAAAAAGTTATTCAAAAATATCTTGTACTTTTTTTTTTAGATTTGGTGGTTTCACCATTTCCGAAGGTCGTAGAAGCTCGGGGATGGTCCCAATGGATCGGGCAGAGCCACATTAGTAGAGATGGACCCAACTTCCAAGTCTCTAGGACCTTCAGAAAAAAAGTTATTGAAGAATATCTTCAACTCCTATAGTTTTTCAACCCTAACCCTAACCCTAATCACAACCCAAAAACCAAACACTAATCACAACCCTAACCCTACCCCTTCCAAAGGTCGTAGAAGCTCGGGGGTGGTACCAATGGATCGGGCATACCCACATTAGTGTAGATGGAACCAACTTCCATGTCTCTATGACCTACAGAAAAAAAGTTATTAAAGAATATCTTGATCACCAATGGGTGTTCATCCCTAACCCTAACCCTAATCACAACCCTAACCCTAACCCTAATCACAACCCTAACCCTAACCCTAACCCTAATTGCAACCCTAACCCATATTCACCATAGGGTGAATAACTCTGCGCTGCTTGCTCAAAACGTGCTGAAATTCGGTGTGGTTGCGTGGCAGGCTACACTTTATTAATCATGAAATGCACAAGTCTCTAGGACTTTCAGAAAAAAAGTTATTCAAAAATATCTTGTACTTTTATTTTTAGATTTGGTGGTTTCACCATTTCCGAAGGTCGTAGAAGCTCGGGGATGGTCCCAATGGATCGGGCAGAGCCACATTAGTAGAGATGGACCCAACTTCCAAGTCTCTAGGACCTTCAGAAAAAAAGTTATTGAAGAATATCTTCAACTCCTATAGTTTTTCAACCCTAACCCTAACCCTAATCACAACCCAAAAACCAAACACTAATCACAACCCTAACCCTACCCCTTCCAAAGGTCGTAGAAGCTCGGGGGTGGTACCAATGGATCGGGCATACCCACATTAGTGTAGATGAAACCAACTTCCATGTCTCTATGACCTACAGAAAAAAAGTTATTAAAGAATATCTTGATCTCCAATGGGTGTTCATCCCTAACCCTAATCACAACCCTAACCCTAACCCTAATCACAACCCTAACCCTAACCCTAACCCTAATCACAACCCTAACCCTAACCCTAACCCTAACCCTAATTGCAACCCTAACCCATATTCACCATAGGGTGAATAACTCTGCGCTGCTTGCTTGAAACGTGCTGAAATTCGGTGTGGTTGCGTGGCAGGCTACCCTTTATTAATCATGAAATGCACAAGTCTCTAGGACTTTCAGAAAAAAAGTTATTCAAAAATATCTTGTACTTTTTTTTTTAGATTTGGTGGTTTCACCATTTCCGAAGGTCGTAGAAGCTCGGGGATGGTCCCAATGGATCGGGCAGAGCCACATTAGTAGAGATGGACCCAACTTCCAAGTCTCTAGGACCTTCAGAAAAAAAGTTATTGAAGAATATCTTCAACTCCTATAGTTTTTCAACCCTAACCCTAACCCTAATCACAACCCAAAAACCAAACACTAATCACAACCCTAACCCTACCCCTTCCAAAGGTCGTAGAAGCTCGGGGGTGGTACCAATGGATCGGGCATACCCACATTAGTGTAGATGAAACCAACTTCCATGTCTCTATGACCTACAGAAAAAAAGTTATTAAAGAATATCTTGATCTCCAATGGGTGTTCATCCCTAACCCTAATCACAACCCTAACCCTAACCCTAATCACAACCCTAACCCTAACCCTAACCCTAATCACAACCCTAACCCTAACCCTAACCCTAACCCTAATTGCAACCCTAACCCATATTCACCATAGGGTGAATAACTCTGCGCTGCTTGCTCGAAACGTGCTGAAATTCGGTGTGGTTGCGTGGCAGGCTACCCTTTATTAATCATGAAATGCACAAGTCTCTAGGACTTTCAGAAAAAAAGTTATTCAAAAATATCTTGTACTTTTTTTTTTAGATTTGGTGGTTTCACCATTTCCGAAGGTCGTAGAAGCTCGGGGATGGTCCCAATGGATCGGGCAGAGCCACATTAGTAGAGATGGACCCAACTTCCAAGTCTCTAGGACCTTCAGAAAAAAAGTTATTGAAGAATATCTTCAACTCCTATAGTTTTTCAACCCTAACCCTAACCCTAATCACAACCCAAAAACCAAACACTAATCACAACCCTAACCCTACCCCTTCCAAAGGTCGTAGAAGCTCGGGGGTGGTACCAATGGATCGGGCATACCCACATTAGTGTAGATGGAACCAACTTCCATGTCTCTATGACCTACAGAAAAAAAGTTATTAAAGAATATCTTGATCACCAATGGGTGTTCATCCCTAACCCTAACCCTAATCACAACCCTAACCCTAACCCTAATCACAACCCTAACCCTAACCCTAACCCTAATCACAACCCTAACCCTAACCCTAACCCTAATTGCAACCCTAACCCATATTCACCATAGGGTGAATAACTCTGCGCTGCTTGCTCGAAACGTGCTGAAATTCGGTGTGGTTGCATGGCAGGCTACCCTTTATTAATCATGAAATGCACAAGTCTCTAGGACTTTCAGAAAAAAAGTTATTCAAAAATATCTTGTACTTTTTTTTTTAGATTTGGTGGTTTCACCATTTCCGAAGGTCGTAGAAGCTCGGGGATGGTCCCAATGGATCGGGCAGAGCCACATTAGTTGAGATGGAACAAACTTCCAAGTCTCTAGGACCTTCAGAAAAAAAGTTATTGAAGAATATCTTCAACTCCTATAAGTTTTCAACCCTAACCCTAATCACAACCCAAAAACCAAACACTAATCACAACCCTAACCCTACCCCTTCCAAAGGTCGTAGAAGCTCGGGGGTGGTACCAATGGATCGGGCATACCCACATTAGTGTAGATGGAACCAACTTCCATGTCTCTATGACCTACAGAAAAAAAGTTATTAAATAATATCTTGATCTCCAATGGGTGTTCATCCCTAACCCTAACCCTAATCACAACCCTAACCCTAACCCTAACCCTAATCACAACCCTAACCCTAACCCTAACCCTAATTGCAACCCTAACCCATATTCACCATAGGGTGAATAACTCTGCGCTGCTTGCTCGAAACGTGCTGAAATTCGGTGTGGTTGCGTGGCAGGCTACCCTTTATTAATCATGAAATGCACAAGTCTCTAGGACTTTCAGAAAAAAAGTTATTCAAAAATATCTTGTACTTTTTTTTTTAGATTTGGTGGTTTCACCATTTCCCAAGGTCGTAGAAGCTCAGGGATGGTCCCAATGGATCGGGCAGTGCCACATTAGTGGAGATGGAACCAACTTCCAAATCTCTAGGACCTTCAGAAAAAAAGTTATTAAAGAATATCTTGATCACCAATGGGTGTTCATCCCTAACCCTAACCCTAATCACAACCCTAACCCTAACCCTAATCACAACCCTAACCCTAACCCTAATCACAACCCTAACCCTAACCCTAACCCTAATCGCAACCCTAACCCTAACCCTAACCCTAATTGCAACCCTAACCCATATTCACCATAGGGTGAATAACTCTGCGCTGCTTGCTCGAAACGTGCTGAAATTCGGTGTGGTTGCGTGGCAGGCTACCCTTTATTAATCATGAAATGCACAAGTCTCTAGGACTTTCAGAAAAAAAGTTATTCAAAAATATCTTGTACTTTTTTTTTTAGATTTGGTGGTTTCACCATTTCCGAAAGTCGTAGAAGCTCGGGGATGGTCCCAATGGATCGGGCAGAGCCACATTAGTAGAGATGGACCCAACTTCTAAGTCTCTAGGACCTTCAGAAAAAAAGTTATTGAAGAATATCTTCAACTCCTATAGTTTTTCAACCCTAACCCTAACCCTAATCACAACCCAAAAACCAAACACTAATCACAACCCTAACCCTACCCCTTCCAAAGGTCGTAGAAGCTCGGGGGTGGTACCAATGGATCGGGCATACCCACATTAGTGTAGATGGAACCAACTTCCATGTCTCTATGACCTACAGAAAAAAAGTTATTAAAGAATATCTTGATCACCAATGGGTGTTCATCCCTAACCCTAACCCTAATCACAACCCTAACCCTAACCCTAATCACAACCCTAACCCTAACCCTAACCCTTATCACAACCCTAACCCTAACCCTAACCCTAATTGCAACCCTAACCCATATTCACCATAGGGTGAATAACTCTGCGCTGCTTGCTCGAAACGTGCTGAAATTCAGTGTGGTTGCGTGGCAGGCTACCCTTTATTAATCATGAAATGCACAAGTCTCTAGGACTTTCAGAAAAAAAGTTATTCAAAAATATCTTGTACTTTTTTTTTTAGATTTGGTGGTTTCACCATTTCCGAAGGTCGTAGAAGCTCGGGGATGGTCCCAATGGATCGGGCAGAGCCACATTAGTGGAGATGGACCCAACTTCCAAGTCTCTAGGACCTTCAGAAAAAAAGTTATTGAAGAATATCTTCAACTCCTATAGTTTTTCAACCCTAACCCTAACCCTAATCACAACCCAAAAACCAAACACTAATCACAACCCTAACCCTACCCCTTCCAAAGGTCGTAGAAGCTCGGGGGTGGTACCAATGGATCGGGCATACCCACATTAGTGTAGATGGAACCAACTTCCATGTCTCTATGACCTACAGAAAAAAAGTTATTAAAGAATATCTTGATCTCCAATGGGTGTTCATCCCTAACCCTAATCACAACCCTAACCCTAACCCTAATCACAACCCTAACCCTAACCCTAACCCTAATCACAACCCTAACCCTAACCCTAACCCTAACCCTAATTGCAACCCTAACCCATATTCACCATAGGGTGAATAACTCTGCGCTGCTTGCTTGAAACGTGCTGAAATTCGGTGTGGTTGCGTGGCAGGCTACCCTTTATTAATCATGAAATGCACAAGTCTCTAGGACTTTCAGAAAAAAAGTTATTCAAAAATATCTTGTACTTTTTTTTTTAGATTTGGTGGTTTCACCATTTCCGAAGGTCGTAGAAGCTCGGGGATGGTCCCAATGGATCGGGCAGAGCCACATTAGTAGAGATGGACCCAACTTCCAAGTCTCTAGGACCTTCAGAAAAAAAGTTATTGAAGAATATCTTCAACTCCTATAGTTTTTCAACCCTAACCCTAACCCTAATCACAACCCAAAAACCAAACACTAATCACAACCCTAACCCTACCCCTTCCAAAGGTCGTAGAAGCTCGGGGGTGGTACCAATGGATCGGGCATACCCACATTAGTGTAGATGAAACCAACTTCCATGTCTCTATGACCTACAGAAAAAAAGTTATTAAAGAATATCTTGATCTCCAATGGGTGTTCATCCCTAACCCTAATCACAACCCTAACCCTAACCCTAATCACAACCCTAACCCTAACCCTAACCCTAATCACAACCCTAACCCTAACCCTAACCCTAACCCTAATTGCAACCCTAACCCATATTCACCATAGGGTGAATAACTCTGCGCTGCTTGCTCGAAACGTGCTGAAATTCGGTGTGGTTGCGTGGCAGGCTACCCTTTATTAATCATGAAATGCACAAGTCTCTAGGACTTTCAGAAAAAAAGTTATTCAAAAATATCTTGTACTTTTTTTTTTAGATTTGGTGGTTTCACCATTTCCGAAGGTCGTAGAAGCTCGGGGATGGTCCCAATGGATCGGGCAGAGCCACATTAGTGGAGATGGAACAAACTTCCAAGTCTCTATGACCTTCAGAAAAAAAGTTATTGAAGAATATCTTCAACTCCTATAGGTTTTCAACCCTAACCCTAATCACAACCCAAAAACCAAACACTAATCACAACCCTAACCCTACCCCTTCCAAAGGTCGTAGAAGCTCGGGGGTGGTACCAATGGATCGGGCATACCCACATTAGTGTAGATGGAACCAACTTCCATGTCTCTATGACCTACAGAAAAAAAGTTATTAAAGAATATCTTCATCTCCAATGGGTGTTCATCCCTAACCCTAACCCTAATCACAACCCTAACCCTAACCCTAACCCTAATCACAACCCTAACCCTAACCCTAACCCTAATTGCAACCCTAACCCATATTCACCATAGGGTGAATAACTCTGCGCTGCTTGCTCGAAACGTGCTGAAATTCGGTGTGGTTGCGTGGCAGGCTACCCTTTATTAATCATGAAATGCACAAGTCTCTAGGACTTTCAGAAAAAAAGTTATTCAAAAATATCTTGTACTTTTTTTTTTAGATTTGGTGGTTTCACCATTTCCCAAGGTCGTAGAAGCTCGGGGATGGTCCCAATGGATCGGGCAGTGCCACATTAGTGGAGATGGAACCAACTTCCAAGTCTCTAGGACCTTCAGAAAAAAAGTTATTGAAGAATATCTTCAACTCCTATAGTTTTTCAACCCTAACCCTAACCCTAATCACAACCCAAAAACCAAACACTAATCACAACCCTAACCCTACCCCTTCCAAAGGTCGTAGAAGCTCGGGGGTGGTACCAATGGATCGGGCATACCCACATTAGTGTAGATGGAACCAACTTCCATGTCTCTATGACCTACAGAAAAAAAGTTATTAAAGAATATCTTCATCTCCAATGGGTGTTCATCCCTAACCCTAACCCTAATCACAACCCTAACCCTAACCCTAATCACAACCCTAACCCTAACCCTAACCCTAATCACAACCCTAACCCTAACCCTAATCCTAATTGCAACCCTAACCCATATTCACCATAGGGTGAATAACTCTGCGCTGCTTGCTCGAAACGTGCTGAAATTCGGTGTGGTTGCGTGGCAGGCTACCCTTTATTAATCATGAAATGCACAAGTCTCTAGGACTTTCAGAAAAAAAGTTATTCAAAAATATCTTGTACTTTTTTTTTTAGATTTGGTGGTTTCACCATTTCCGAAGGTCGTAGAAGCTCGGGGATGGTCCCAATGGATCGGGCAGAGCCACATTAGTGGAGATGGACCCAACTTCCAAGTCTCTAGGACCTTCAGAAAAAAAGTTATTGAAGAATATCTTCAACTCCTATAGTTTTTCAACCCTAACCCTAACCCTAATCACAACCCAAAAACCAAACACTAATCACAACCCTAACCCTACCCCTTCCAAAGGTCGTAGAAGCTCGGGGGTGGTACCAATGGATCGGGCATACCCACATTAGTGTAGATGGAACCAACTTCCATGTCTCTATGACCTACAGAAAAAAAGTTATTAAAGAATATCTTGATCACCAATGGGTGTTCATCCCTAACCCTAACCCTAATCACAACCCTAACCCTAACCGTAATCACAACCCTAACCCTAACCCTAACCCTAATCACAACCCTAACCCTAACCCTAACCCTAATTGCAACCCTAACCCATATTCACCATAGGGTGAATAACTCTGCGCTGCTTGCTCGAAACGTGCTGAAATTCGGTGTGGTTGCATGGCAGGCTACCCTTTATTAATCATGAAATGCACAAGTCTCTAGGACTTTCAGAAAAAAAGTTATTCAAAAATATCTTGTACTTTTTTTTTTAGATTTGGTGGTTTCACCATTTCCGAAGGTCGTAGAAGCTCGGGGATGGTCCCAATGGATCGGGCAGAGCCACATTAGTTGAGATGGAACAAACTTCCAAGTCTCTAGGACCTTCAGAAAAAAAGTTATTGAAGAATATCTTCAACTCCTATAAGTTTTCAACCCTAACCCTAATCACAACCCAAAAACCAAACACTAATCACAACCCTAACCCTACCCCTTCCAAAGGTCGTAGAAGCTCGGGGGTGGTACCAATGGATCGGGCATACCCACATTAGTGTAGATGGAACCAACTTCCATGTCTCTATGACCTACAGAAAAAAAGTTATTAAATAATATCTTGATCTCCAATGGGTGTTCATCCCTAACCCTAACCCTAATCACAACCCTAACCCTAACCCTAACCCTAATCACAACCCTAACCCTAACCCTAACCCTAATTGCAACCCTAACCCATATTCACCATAGGGTGAATAACTCTGCGCTGCTTGCTCGAAACGTGCTGAAATTCGGTGTGGTTGCGTGGCAGGCTACCCTTTATTAATCATGAAATGCACAAGTCTCTAGGACTTTCAGAAAAAAAGTTATTCAAAAATATCTTGTACTTTTTTTTTTAGATTTGGTGGTTTCACCATTTCCCAAGGTCGTAGAAGCTCAGGGATGGTCCCAATGGATCGGGCAGTGCCACATTAGTGGAGATGGAACCAACTTCCAAATCTCTAGGACCTTCAGAAAAAAAGTTATTAAAGAATATCTTGATCACCAATGGGTGTTCATCCCTAACCCTAACCCTAATCACAACCCTAACCCTAACCCTAATCACAACCCTAACCCTAACCCTAATCACAACCCTAACCCTAACCCTAACCCTAATCGCAACCCTAACCCTAACCCTAACCCTAATTGCAACCCTAACCCATATTCACCATAGGGTGAATAACTCTGCGCTGCTTGCTCGAAACGTGCTGAAATTCGGTGTGGTTGCGTGGCAGGCTACCCTTTATTAATCATGAAATGCACAAGTCTCTAGGACTTTCAGAAAAAAAGTTATTCAAAAATATCTTGTACTTTTTTTTTTAGATTTGGTGGTTTCACCATTTCCGAAAGTCGTAGAAGCTCGGGGATGGTCCCAATGGATCGGGCAGAGCCACATTAGTAGAGATGGACCCAACTTCTAAGTCTCTAGGACCTTCAGAAAAAAAGTTATTGAAGAATATCTTCAACTCCTATAGTTTTTCAACCCTAACCCTAACCCTAATCACAACCCAAAAACCAAACACTAATCACAACCCTAACCCTACCCCTTCCAAAGGTCGTAGAAGCTCGGGGGTGGTACCAATGGATCGGGCATACCCACATTAGTGTAGATGGAACCAACTTCCATGTCTCTATGACCTACAGAAAAAAAGTTATTAAAGAATATCTTGATCACCAATGGGTGTTCATCCCTAACCCTAACCCTAATCACAACCCTAACCCTAACCCTAATCACAACCCTAACCCTAACCCTAACCCTTATCACAACCCTAACCCTAACCCTAACCCTAATTGCAACCCTAACCCATATTCACCATAGGGTGAATAACTCTGCGCTGCTTGCTCGAAACGTGCTGAAATTCAGTGTGGTTGCGTGGCAGGCTACCCTTTATTAATCATGAAATGCACAAGTCTCTAGGACTTTCAGAAAAAAAGTTATTCAAAAATATCTTGTACTTTTTTTTTTAGATTTGGTGGTTTCACCATTTCCGAAGGTCGTAGAAGCTCGGGGATGGTCCCAATGGATCGGGCAGAGCCACATTAGTGGAGATGGACCCAACTTCCAAGTCTCTAGGACCTTCAGAAAAAAAGTTATTGAAGAATATCTTCAACTCCTATAGTTTTTCAACCCTAACCCTAACCCTAATCACAACCCAAAAACCAAACACTAATCACAACCCTAACCCTACCCCTTCCAAAGGTCGTAGAAGCTCGGGGGTGGTACCAATGGATCGGGCATACCCACATTAGTGTAGATGGAACCAACTTCCATGTCTCTATGACCTACAGAAAAAAAGTTATTGAAGAATATCTTCAACTCCTATAGTTTTTCAACCCTAACCCTAACCCTAATCACAACCCAAAAACCAAACACTAATCACAACCCTAACCCTACCCCTTCCAAAGGTCGTAGAAGCTCGGGGGTGGTACCAATGGATCGGGCATACCCACATTAGTGTAGATGGAACCAACTTCCATGTCTCTATGACCTACAGAAAAAAAGTTATTAAATAATATCTTGATCTCCAATGGGTGTTCATCCCTAACCCTAACCCTAATCACAACCCTAACCCTAACCCTAACCCTAATCACAACCCTAACCCATATTCACCATAGGGTGAATAACTCTGCGCTGCTTGCTCGAAACGTGCTGAAATTCGGTGTGGTTGCGTGGCAGGCTACCCTTTATTAATCATGAAATGCACAAGTCTCTAGGACTTTCAGAAAAAAAGTTATTCAAAAATATCTTGTACTTTTATTTTTAGATTTGGTGGTTTCACCATTTCCGAAGGTCGTAGAAGCTCGGGGATGGTCCCAATGGATCGGGCAGAGCCACATTAGTAGAGATGGACCCAACTTCCAAGTCTCTAGGACCTTCAGAAAAAAAGTTATTGAAGAATATCTTCAACTCCTATAGTTTTTCAACCCTAACCCTAACCCTAATCACAACCCAAAAACCAAACACTAATCACAACCCTAACCCTACCCCTTCCAAAGGTCGTAGAAGCTCGGGGGTGGTACCAATGGATCGGGCATACCCACATTAGTGTAGATGAAACCAACTTCCATGTCTCTATGACCTACAGAAAAAAAGTTATTAAAGAATATCTTGATCTCCAATGGGTGTTCATCCCTAACCCTAATCACAACCCTAACCCTAACCCTAATCACAACCCTAACCCTAACCCTAACCCTAATCACAACCCTAACCCTAACCCTAACCCTAACCCTAATTGCAACCCTAACCCATATTCACCATAGGGTGAATAACTCTGCGCTGCTTGCTTGAAACGTGCTGAAATTCGGTGTGGTTGCGTGGCAGGCTACCCTTTATTAATCATGAAATGCACAAGTCTCTAGGACTTTCAGAAAAAAAGTTATTCAAAAATATCTTGTACTTTTTTTTTTAGATTTGGTGGTTTCACCATTTCCGAAGGTCGTAGAAGCTCGGGGATGGTCCCAATGGATCGGGCAGAGCCACATTAGTAGAGATGGACCCAACTTCCAAGTCTCTAGGACCTTCAGAAAAAAAGTTATTGAAGAATATCTTCAACTCCTATAGTTTTTCAACCCTAACCCTAACCCTAATCACAACCCAAAAACCAAACACTAATCACAACCCTAACCCTACCCCTTCCAAAGGTCGTAGAAGCTCGGGGGTGGTACCAATGGATCGGGCATACCCACATTAGTGTAGATGAAACCAACTTCCATGTCTCTATGACCTACAGAAAAAAAGTTATTAAAGAATATCTTGATCTCCAATGGGTGTTCATCCCTAACCCTAATCACAACCCTAACCCTAACCCTAATCACAACCCTAACCCTAACCCTAACCCTAATCACAACCCTAACCCTAACCCTAACCCTAACCCTAATTGCAACCCTAACCCATATTCACCATAGGGTGAATAACTCTGCGCTGCTTGCTCGAAACGTGCTGAAATTCGGTGTGGTTGCGTGGCAGGCTACCCTTTATTAATCATGAAATGCACAAGTCTCTAGGACTTTCAGAAAAAAAGTTATTCAAAAATATCTTGTACTTTTTTTTTTAGATTTGGTGGTTTCACCATTTCCGAAGGTCGTAGAAGCTCGGGGATGGTCCCAATGGATCGGGCAGAGCCACATTAGTAGAGATGGACCCAACTTCCAAGTCTCTAGGACCTTCAGAAAAAAAGTTATTGAAGAATATCTTCAACTCCTATAGTTTTTCAACCCTAACCCTAACCCTAATCACAACCCAAAAACCAAACACTAATCACAACCCTAACCCTACCCCTTCCAAAGGTCGTAGAAGCTCGGGGGTGGTACCAATGGATCGGGCATACCCACATTAGTGTAGATGGAACCAACTTCCATGTCTCTATGACCTACAGAAAAAAAGTTATTAAAGAATATCTTGATCACCAATGGGTGTTCATCCCTAACCCTAACCCTAATCACAACCCTAACCCTAACCCTAATCACAACCCTAACCCTAACCCTAACCCTAATTGCAACCCTAACCCATATTCACCATAGGGTGAATAACTCTGCGCTGCTTGCTCAAAACGTGCTGAAATTCGGTGTGGTTGCGTGGCAGGCTACACTTTATTAATCATGAAATGCACAAGTCTCTAGGACTTTCAGAAAAAAAGTTATTCAAAAATATCTTGTACTTTTTTTTTTAGATTTGGTGGTTTCACCATTTCCGAAGGTCGTAGAAGCTCGGGGATGGTCCCAATGGATCGGGCAGAGCCACATTAGTTGAGATGGAACAAACTTACAAGTCTCTAGGACCTTCAGAAAAAAAGTTATTAAATAATATCTTGATCTCCAATGGGTGTTCATCCCTAACCCTAACCCTAATCACAACCCTAACCCTAACCCTAATCACAACCCTAACCCTAACCCTAACCCTAATTGCAACTCTAACCCATATTCACCATAGGGTGAATAACTCTGCGCTGCTTGCTCGAAACGTGCTGAAATTCGGTGTGGTTGCGTGGCAGGCTACACTTTATTAATCATGAAATGCACAAGTCTCTAGGACTTTCAGAAAAAAAGTTATTCAAAAATATCTTGTACTTTTTTTTTTAGATTTGGTGGTTTCACCATTTCCCAAGGTCGTAGAAGCTCAGGGATGGTCCCAATGGATCGGGCAGTGCCACATTAGTGGAGATGGAACCAACTTCCAAATCTCTAGGACCTTCAGAAAAAAAGTTATTAAAGAATATCTTGATCACCAATGGGTGTTCATCCCTAACCCTAACCCTAATCACAACCCTAACCCTAACCCTAATCACAACCCTAACCCTAACCCTAACCCTAATCACAACCCTAACCCATATTCACCATAGGGTGAATAACTCTGCGCTGCTTGCTCGAAACGTGCTGAAATTCGGTGTGGTTGCGTGGCAGGCTACCCTTTATTAATCATGAAATGCACAAGTCTCTAGGACTTTCAGAAAAAAAGTTATTCAAAAATATCTTGTACTTTTTTTTTTAGATTTGGTGGTTTCACCATTTCCGAAAGTCGTAGAAGCTCGGGGATGGTCCCAATGGATCGGGCAGAGCCACATTAGTAGAGATGGACCCAACTTCTAAGTCTCTAGGACCTTCAGAAAAAAAGTTATTGAAGAATATCTTCAACTCCTATAGTTTTTCAACCCTAACCCTAACCCTAATCACAACCCAAAAACCAAACACTAATCACAACCCTAACCCTACCCCTTCCAAAGGTCGTAGAAGCTCGGGGGTGGTACCAATGGATCGGGCATACCCACATTAGTGTAGATGGAACCAACTTCCATGTCTCTATGACCTACAGAAAAAAAGTTATTGAAGAATATCTTCAACTCCTATAGTTTTTCAACCCTAACCCTAACCCTAATCACAACCCAAAAACCAAACACTAATCACAACCCTAACCCTACCCCTTCCAAAGGTCGTAGAAGCTCGGGGGTGGTACCAATGGATCGGGCATACCCACATTAGTGTAGATGGAACCAACTTCCATGTCTCTATGACCTACAGAAAAAAAGTTATTAAAGAATATCTTGATCTCCAATGGGTGTTCATCCCTAACCCTAATCACAACCCTAACCCTAACCCTAATCACAACCCTAACCCTAACCCTAACCCTAATCACAACCCTAACCCTAACCCTAACCCTAATTGCAACCCTAACCCATATTCACCATAGGGTGAATAACTCTGCGCTGCTTGCTCGAAACGTGCTGAAATTCGGTGTGGTTGCGTGGCAGGCTACCCTTTATTAATCATGAAATGCACAAGTCTCTAGGACTTTCAGAAAAAAAGTTATTCAAAAATATCTTGTACTTTTTTTTTTAGATTTGGTGGTTTCACCATTTCCGAAGGTCGTAGAAGCTCGGGGATGGTCCCAATGGATCGGGCAGAGCCACATTAGTGGCGATGGACCCAACCTCCAAGTCTCTAGGACCTTCAGAAAAAAAGTTATTGAAGAATATCTTCAACTCCTATAGTTTTTCAACCCTAACCCTAACCCTAATCACAACCCAAAAACCAAACACTAATCACAACCCTAACCCTACCCCTTCCAAAGGTCGTAGAAGCTCGGGGGTGGTACCAATGGATCGGGCATACCCACATTAGTGTAGATGGAACCAACTTCCATGTCTCTATGACCTACAGAAAAAAAGTTATTGAAGAATATCTTCAACTCCTATAGTTTTTCAACCCTAACCCTAACCCTAATCACAACCCAAAAACCAAACACTAATCACAACCCTAACCCTACCCCTTCCAAAGGTCGTAGAAGCTCGGGGGTGGTACCAATGGATCGGGCATACCCACATTAGTGTAGATGGAACCAACTTCCATGTCTCTATGACCTACAGAAAAAAAGTTATTAAAGAATATCTTGATCTCCAATGGGTGTTCATCCCTAACCCTAATCACAACCCTAACCCTAACCCTAATCACAACCCTAACCCTAACCCTAACCCTAATCACAACCCTAACCCTAACCCTAACCCTAATTGCAACCCTAACCCATATTCACCATAGGGTGAATAACTCTGCGCTGCTTTCTCGAAACGTGCTGAAATTCGGTGTGGTTGCGTGGCAGGCTACCCTTTATTAATCATGAAATGCACAAGTCTCTAGGACTTTCAGAAAAAAAGTTATTCAAAAATATCTTGTACTTTTTTTTTTAGATTTGGTGGTTTCACCATTTCCGAAGGTCGTAGAAGCTCGGGGATGGTCCCAATGGATCGGGCAGAGCCACATTAGTGGAGATGGACCCAACTTCCAAGTCTCTAGGACCTTCAGAAAAAAAGTTATTGAAGAATATCTTCAACTCCTATAGTTTTTCAACCCTAACCCTAACCCTAATCACAACCCAAAAACCAAACACTAATCACAACCCTAACCCTACCCCTTCCAAAGGTCGCAGAAGCTCGGGGGTGGTACCAATGGATCGGGCATACCCACATTAGTGTAGATGGAACCAACTTCCATGTCTCTATGACCTACAGAAAAAAAGTTATTAAAGAATATCTTGATCTCCAATGGGTGTTCATCCCTAACCCTAATCACAACCCTAACCCTAACCCTAATCACAACCCTAACCCTAACCCTAACCCTAATCACAACCCTAACCCTAACCCTAAACCTAATCACAACCCTAACCCATATTCACCATAGGGTGAATAACTCTGCGCTGCTTGCTCGAAACGTGCTGAAATTCGGTGTGGTTGCGTGGCAGGCTACCCTTTATTAATCATGAAATGCACAAGTCTCTAGGACTTTCAGAAAAAAAGTTATTCAAAAATATCTTGTACTTTTTTTTTTAGATTTGGTGGTTTCACCATTTCCGAAGGTCGTAGAAGCTCGGGGATGGTCCCAATGGATCGGGCAGAGCCACATTAGTAGAGATGCACCCAACTTCCAAGTCTCTAGGACCTTCAGAAAAAAAGTTATTGAAGAATATCTTCAACTCCTATAGTTTTTCAACCCTAACCCTAACCCTAATCACAACCCAAAAACCAAACACTAATCACAACCCTAACCCTACCCCTTCCAAAGGTCGTAGAAGCTCGGGGGTGGTACCAATGGATCGGGCATACCCACATTAGTGTAGATGGAACCAACTTCCATGTCTCTATGACCTACAGAAAAAAAGTTATTAAAGAATATCTTGATCACCAATGGGTGTTCATCCCTAACCCTAACCCTAATCACAACCCTAACCCTAACCCTAACCCTAATCACAACCCTAACCCTAACCCTAACCCTAATTGCAACCCTAACCCATATTCACCATAGGGTGAATAACTCTGCGCTGCTTGCTCGAAACGTGCTGAAATTCGGTGTGGTTGCGTGGCAGGCCACCCTTTATTAATCATGAAATGCACAAGTCTCTAGGACTTTCAAAAAAAAAGTTATTCAAAAATATCTTGTACTTTTTTTTTTAGATTTGGTGGTTTCACCATTTCCGAAGGTCGTAGAAGCTCGGGGATGGTCCCAATGGATCGGGCAGAGCCACATTAGTAGAGATGGACCCAACTTCCAAGTCTCTAGGACCTTCAGAAAAAAAGTTATTGAAGAATATCTTCAACTCCTATAGTTTTTCAACCCTAACCCTAACCCTAATCACAACCCAAAAACCAAACATTAATCACAACCCTAACCCTACCCCTTCCAAAGGTCGTAGAAGCTCGGGGGTGGTACCAATGGATCGGGCATACCCACATTAGTGTAGATGGAACCAACTTCCATGTCTCTATGACCTACAGAAAAAAAGTTATTGAAGAATATCTTCAACTCCTATAGTTTTTCAACCCTAACCCTAACCCTAATCACAACCCAAAAACCAAACACTAATCACAACCCTAACCCTAACCCTAACCCTAATCACAACCCTAACCCTAACCCTAATTGCAACCCTAACCCATATTCACCATAGGGTGAATAACTCTGCGCTGCTTGCTCGAAACGTGCTGAAATTCGGTGTGGTTGCGTGGCAGGCCACCCTTTATTAATCATGAAATGCACAAGTCTCTAGGACTTTCAGAAAAAAAGTTATTCAAAAATATCTTGTACTTTTTTTTTTAGATTTGGTGGTTTCACCATTTCCGAAGGTCGTAGAAGCTCGGGGATGGTCCCAATGGATCGGGCAGAGCCACATTAGTGGAGATGGACCCAACTTCCAAGTCTCTAGGACCTTCAGAAAAAAAGTTATTGAAGAATATCTTCAACTCCTATAGGTTTTCAACCCTAACCCTAACCCTAATCACAACCCAAAAACCAAACACTAATCACAACCCTAACCCTACCCCTTCCAAAGGTCGTAGAAGCTCGGGGGTGGTACCAATGGATCGGGCATACCCACATTAGTGTAGATGGAACCAACTTCCATGTCTCTATGACCTACAGAAAAAAAGTTATTAAAGAATATCTTGATCTCCAATGGGTGTTCATCCCTAACCCTAATCACAACCCTAACCCTAACCCTAATCACAACCCTAACCCTAACCCTAACCCTAACCCTAATTGCAACCCTAACCCATATTCACCATAGGGTGAATAACTCTGCGCTGCTTGCTCGAAACGTGCTGAAATTCGGTGTGGTTGCGTGGCAGGCTACCCTTTATTAATCATGAAATGCACAAGTCTCTAGGACTTTCAGAAAAAAAGTTATTCAAAAATATCTTGTACTTTTTTTTTTAGATTTGGTGGTTTCACCATTTCCGAAGGTCGTAGAAGCTCGGGGATGGTCCCAATGGATCGGGCAGAGCCACATTAGTGGAGATGGACCCAACTTCCAAGTCTCTAGGACCTTCAGAAAAAAAGTTATTGAAGAATATCTTCAACTCCTATAGTTTTTCAACCCTAACCCTAACCCTAATCACAACCCAAAAACCAAACACTAATCACAACCCTAACCCTACCCCTTCCAAAGGTCGTAGAAGCTCGGGGGTGGTACCAATGGATCTGGCATACCCACATTAGTGTAGATGGAACCAACTTCCATGTCTCTATGACCTACAGAAAAAAAGTTATTAAAGAATATCTTGATCTCCAATGGGTGTTCATCCCTAACCCTAATCACAACCCTAACCCTAACCCTAATCACAACCCTAACCCTAACCCTAACCCTAATCACAACCCTAACCCTAACCCTAACCCTAATTGCAACAATAACCCATATTCACCATAGGGCGAATAACTCTGCGCTGCTTGCTCGAAACGTGCTGAAATTCGGTGTGGTTGCGTGGCAGGCCACCCTTTATTAATCATGAAATGCACAAGTCTCTAGGACTTTCAGAAAAAAAGTTATTCAAAAATATCTTGTACTTTTTTTTTTAGATTTGGTGGTTTCACCATTTCCGAAGGTCGTAGAAGCTCGGGGATGGTCCCAATGGATCGGGCAGAGCCACATTAGTAGAGATGGACCCAACTTCCAAGTCTCTAGGACCTTCAGAAAAAAAGTTATTGAAGAATATCTTCAACTCCTATAGTTTTTCAACCCTAACCCTAACCCTAATCACAACCCAAAAACCAAACACTAATCACAACCCTAACCCTACCCCCTCCAAAGGTCGTAGAAGCTCGGGGGTGGTACCAATGGATCGGGCATACCCACATTAGTGTAGATGGAACCAACTTCCATGTCTCTATGACCTACAGAAAAAAAGTTATTAAAGAATATCTTGATCACCAATGGGTGTTCATCCCTAACCGTAACCCTAATCACAACCCTAACCCTAACCCTAATCACAACCCTAACCCTAACCCTAACCCTAATCACAACCCTAACCCTAACCCTAACCCTAATTGCAACCCTAACCCATATTCACCATAGGGTGAATAACTCTGCGCTGCTTGCTCGAAACGTGCTGAAATTCGGTGTGGTTGCGTGGCAGGCTACCCTTTATTAATCATGAAATGCACAAGTCTCTAGGACTTTCAGAAAAAAAGTTATTCAAAAATATCTTGTACTTTTTTTTTTAGATTTGGTGGTTTCACCATTTCCGAAGGTCGTAGAAGCTCGGGGATGGTCCCAATGGATCGGGCAGAGCCACATTAGTGGAGATGGACCCAACTTCCAAGTCTCTAGGACCTTCAGAAAAAAAGTTATTGAAGAATATCTTCAACTCCTATAGTTTTTCAACCCTAACCCTAACCCTAATCACAACCCAAAAACCAAACACTAATCACAACCCTAACCCTACCCCTTCCAAAGGTCGTAGAAGCTCGGGGGTGGTACCAATGGATCGGGCATACCCACATTAGTGTAGATGGAACCAACTTCCATGTCTCTATGACCTACAGAAAAAAAGTTATTAAAGAATATCTTGATCACCAATGGGTGTTCATCCCTAACCCTAACCCTAATCACAACCCTAACCCATATTCACCATAGGGTGAATAACTCTGCGCTGCTTGCTCAAAACGTGCTGAAATTCAGTGTGGTTGCGTGGCAGGCTACCCTTTATTAATCATGAAATGCAAAAGTCTCTAGGCCTTTCAGAAAAAAAGTTATTCAAAAATATCTTGTACTTTTTTTTTTAGATTTGGTGGTTTCACCATTTCCGAAGGTCGTAGAAGCTCAGGGATGGTCCCAATGGATCGGGCAGAGCCTGATTAGTGGAGATGGAACCAACTTCCAAGTCTCTAGGACCTTCAGAAAAAAAGTTATTGAAGAATATCTTCAACTCCTATAGGTTTTCAACCCTAACCGTAACCCTAATCACAACCCAAAAACCAAACACTAATCACAACCCTAACCCTACCCCTTCCAAAGGTCGTAGAAGCTCGGGGGTGGTACCAATGGATCGGGCATACCCACATTAGTGTAGATGGAACCAACTTCCATGTCTCTATGACCTACAGAAAAAAAGTTATTAAAGAATATCTTGATCTCCAATGGGTGTTCATCCCTAACCCTAACCCTAATCACAACCCTAACCCTAACCCTAATCACAACCCTAACCCTAATCACAACCCTAACCCTAACCCTAACCCTAATTGCAACCCTAACCCATATTCACCATAGGGTGAATAACTCTGCGCTGCTTACTCGAAACGTGCTGAAATTCGGTGTGGTTGCGTGGCAGGCTACCCTTTATTAATCATGAAATGCACAAGTCTCTAGGACTTTCAGAAAAAAAGTTATTCAAAAATATCTTGTACTTTTCTTTTAGATTTGGTGGTTTTACCATTTCCGAAGGTCGTAGAAGCTCGGGGATGGTCCCAATGGATCGGGCATACCCACATTAGTGTAGATGGAACCAACTTCCATCTCTCTATGACCTACAGAAAAAAAGTTATTGAAGAATATCTTCAACTCCTATAGTTTTTCAACCCTAACCCTAACCCTAATCACAACCCAAAAACCAAACACTAATCACAACCCTAACCCTACCCCTTCCAAAGGTCGTAGAAGCTCGGGGGTGGTACCAATGGATCGGGCATACCCACATTAGTGTAGATGGAACCAACTTCCATCTCTCTATGACCTACAGAAAAAAAGTTATTAAAGAATATCTTGATCACCAATGGGTGTTCATCCCTAACCGTAACCCTAATCACAACCCTAACCCTAACCCTAATCACAACCCTAACCCTAACCCTAACCCTAATCACAACCCTAACCCTAACCCTAACCCTAATTGCAACCCTAACCCATATTCACCATAGGGTGAATAACTCTGCGCTGCTTGCTCGAAACGTGCTGAAATTCGGTGTGGTTGCGTGGCAGGCTACCCTTTATTAATCATGAAATGCACAAGTCTCTAGGACTTTCAGAAAAAAAGTTATTCAAAAATATCTTGTACTTTTTTTTTTAGATTTGGTGGTTTCACCATTTCCGAAGGTCGTAGAAGCTCGGGGATGGTCCCAATGGATCGGGCAGAGCCACATTAGTGGAGATGGACCCAACTTCCAAGTCTCTAGGACCTTCAGAAAAAAAGTTATTGAAGAATATCTTCAACTCCTATAGTTTTTCAACCCTAACCCTAACCCTAATCACAACCCAAAAACCAAACACTAATCACAACCCTAACCCTACCCCTTCCAAAGGTCGTAGAAGCTCGGGGGTGGTACCAATGGATCGGGCATACCCACATTAGTGTAGATGGAACCAACTTCCATGTCTCTATGACCTACAGAAAAAAAGTTATTAAAGAATATCTTGATCACCAATGGGTGTTCATCCCTAACCCTAACCCTAATCACAACCCTAACCCATATTCACCATAGGGTGAATAACTCTGCGCTGCTTGCTCAAAACGTGCTGAAATTCAGTGTGGTTGCGTGGCAGGCTACCCTTTATTAATCATGAAATGCAAAAGTCTCTAGGCCTTTCAGAAAAAAAGTTATTCAAAAATATCTTGTACTTTTTTTTTTAGATTTGGTGGTTTCACCATTTCCGAAGGTCGTAGAAGCTCAGGGATGGTCCCAATGGATCGGGCAGAGCCTGATTAGTGGAGATGGAACCAACTTCCAAGTCTCTAGGACCTTCAGAAAAAAAGTTATTGAAGAATATCTTCAACTCCTATAGGTTTTCAACCCTAACCGTAACCCTAATCACAACCCAAAAACCAAACACTAATCACAACCCTAACCCTACCCCTTCCAAAGGTCGTAGAAGCTCGGGGGTGGTACCAATGGATCGGGCATACCCACATTAGTGTAGATGGAACCAACTTCCATGTCTCTATGACCTACAGAAAAAAAGTTATTAAAGAATATCTTGATCTCCAATGGGTGTTCATCCCTAACCCTAACCCTAATCACAACCCTAACCCTAACCCTAATCACAACCCTAACCCTAATCACAACCCTAACCCTAACCCTAACCCTAATTGCAACCCTAACCCATATTCACCATAGGGTGAATAACTCTGCGCTGCTTACTCGAAACGTGCTGAAATTCGGTGTGGTTGCGTGGCAGGCTACCCTTTATTAATCATGAAATGCACAAGTCTCTAGGACTTTCAGAAAAAAAGTGATTCAAAAATATCTTGTACTTTTTTTTTAGATTTGGTGGTTTTACCATTTCCGAAGGTCGTAGAAGCTCGGGGATGGTCCCAATGGATCGGGCATACCCACATTAGTAAAGATGGACCCAACTTCCAAGTCTCTAGGACCTTCAGAAAAAAAGTTATTGAAGAATATCTTCAACTCCTATAGTTTTTCAACCCTAACCCTAACCCTAATCACAACCCAAAAACCAAACACTAATCACAACCCTAACCCTACCCCTTCCAAAGGTCGTAGAAGCTCGGGGGTGGTACCAATGGATCGGGCATACCCACATTAGTGTAGATGGAACCAACTTCCATGTCTCTATGACCTACAGAAAAAAAGTTATTAAAGAATATCTTGATCACCAATGGGTGTTCATCCCTAACCGTAACCCTAATCACAACCCTAACCCTAACCCTAATCACAACCCTAACCCTAACCCTAACCCTAATCACAACCCTAACCCTAACCCTAACCCTAATTGCAACCCTAACCCATATTCACCATAGGGTGAATAACTCTGCGCTGCTTGCTCGAAACGTGCTGAAATTCGGTGTGGTTGCGTGGCAGGCTACCCTTTATTAATCATGAAATGCACAAGTCTCTAGGACTTTCAGAAAAAAAGTTATTCAAAAATATCTTGTACTTTTTTTTTTAGATTTGGTGGTTTCACCATTTCCGAAGGTCGTAGAAGCTCGGGGATGGTCCCAATGGATCGGGCATACCCACATTAGTGTAGATGGAACCAACTTCCATGTCTCTATGACCTACAGAAAAAAAGTTATTAAAGAATATCTTGATCACCAATGGGTGTTCATCCCTAACCCTAACCCTAATCACAACCCTAACCCTAACCCTAATCACAACCCTAACCCTAACCCTAACCCTAATTGCAACCCTAACCCATATTCACCATAGGGTGAATAACTCTGCGCTGCTTGCTCAAAACGTGCTGAAATTCAGTGTGGTTGCGTGGCAGGCTACCCTTTATTAATCATGAAATGCAAAAGTCTCTAGGCCTTTCAGAAAAAAAGTTATTCAAAAATATCTTGTACTTTTTTTTTTAGATTTGGTGGTTTCACCATTTCCGAAGGTCGTAGAAGCTCAGGGATGGTCCCAATGGATCGGGCAGAGCCTGATTAGTGGAGATGGAACCAACTTCCAAGTCTCTAGGACCTTCAGAAAAAAAGTTATTGAAGAATATCTTCAACTCCTATAGGTTTTCAACCCTAACCGTAACCCTAATCACAACCCAAAAACCAAACACTAATCACAACCCTAACCCTACCCCTTCCAAAGGTCGTAGAAGCTCAGGGGTGGTACCAATGGATAGGGCATACCCACATTAGTGTAGATGGAACCAACTTCCATGTCTCTATGACCTACAGAAAAAAAGTTATTAAAGAATATCTTGATCTCCAATGGGTGTTCATCCCTAACCCTAACCCTAATCACAACCCTAACCCTAACCCTAATCACAACCCTAACACTAACCCTAATCACAACCCTAACCCTAACCCTAATTGCAACCCTAACCCTAACCCTAATTGCAACCCTAACCCATATTCACCATAGGGTGAATAACTCTGCGCTGCTTGCTCAAAACGTGCTGAAATTCAGTGTGGTTGCGTGGCAGGCTACCCTTTATTAATCATGAAATGCAAAAGTCTCTAGGACTTTCAGAAAAAAAGTGATTCAAAAATATCTTGTACTTTTTTTTTTAGATTTGGTGGTTTCACCATTTCTGAAGGTCGTAGAAGCTCAGGGATGGTCCCAATGGATCGGGCAGAGCCTGATTAGTGGAGATGGAACCAACTTCCAAGTCTCTAGGACCTTCAGAAAAAAAGTTATTGAAGAATATCTTCAACTCCTATAGGTTTTCAACCCTAACCCTAACCCTAATCACAACCCAAAAACCAAACACTAATCACAACCCTAACCCTACCCCTTCCAAAGGTCGTAGAAGCTCGGGGGTGGTACCAATGGATCGGGCATACCCACATTAGTGTAGATGGGACCAACTTCCATGTCTCTATGACCTACAGAAAAAAAGTTATTAAAGAATATCTTCATCTCCAATGGGTGTTCATCCCTAACCCTAACCCTAATCACAACCCTAACACTAACCCTAATCACAACCCTAACCCTAACCCTAATCACAACCCTAACCCTAACCCTAATTGCAACCCTAACCCATATTCACCATAGGGTGAATAACTCTGCGCTGCTTGCTTGAAACGTGCTGAAATTCGGTGTGGTTGCGTGGCAGGCTACCCTTTATTAATCATGAAATGCACAAGTCTCTAGGACTTTCAGAAAAAAAGTTATTCAAAAATATCTTGTACTTTTTTTTTTAGATTTGGTGGTTTTACCATTTCCGAAGGTCGTAGAAGCTCAGGGATGGTCCCAATGGATCGGGCAGAGCCTGATTAGTGGAGATGGAACCAACTTCCAAGTCTCTAGGACCTTCAGAAAAAAAGTTATTGAAGAATATCTTCAACTCCTATAGGTGTTCATCCCTAACCCTAACCCTAATCACAACCCAAAAACCAAACACTAATCACAACCCTAACCCTACCCCTTCCAAAGGTCGTAGAAGCTCGGGGGTGGTACCAATGGATCGGGCATACCCACATTAGTGTAGATGGAACCAACTTCCATGTCTCTATGACCTACAGAAAAAAAGTTATTAAAGAATATCTTGATCTCCAATGGGTGTTCATCCCTAACCCTAACCCTAATCACAACCCTAACCCTAACCCTAATCACAACCCTAACCCTAACCCTAATCACAACCCTAACCCTAACCCTAACCCTAATTGCAACCCTAACCCATATTCACCATAGGGTGAATAACTCTGCGCTGCTTACTCGAAACGTGCTGAAATTCGGTGTGGTTGCGTGGCAGGCTACCCTTTATTAATTATGAAATGCACAAGTCTCTAGGACTTTCAGAAAAAAAGTTATTCAAAAATATCTTGTACTTTTTTTTTAGATTTGGTGGTTTTACCATTTCCGAAGGTCGTAGAAGCTCGGGGATGGTCCCAATGGATCGGGCATACCCACATTAGTGTAGATGGAACCAACTTCCATCTCTCTATGACCTACAGAAAAAAAGTTATTAAAGAATATCTTGATCTCCAATGGGTGTTCATCCCTAACCCTAATCACAACCCTAACCCTAACCCTAATCACAACCCTAACCCTAACCCTAACCCTAATCACAACCCTAACCCTAACCCTAACCCTAATTGCAACCCTAACCCATATTCACCATAGGGTGAATAACTCTGCGCTGCTTGCTCGAAACGTGCTGAAATTCGGTGTGGTTGCGTGGCAGGCTACCCTTTATTAATCATGAAATGCACAAGTCTCTAGGACTTTCAGAAAAAAAGTGATTCAAAAATATCTTGTACTTTTTTTTTTAGATTTGGTGGTTTCACCATTTCCGAAGGTCGTAGAAGCTCGGGGATGGTCCCAATGGATCGGGCAGAGCCACATTAGTGGAGATGGACCCAACTTCCAAGTCTCTAGGACCTTCAGAAAAAAAGTTATTGAAGAATATCTTCAACTCCTATAGGTTTTCAACCCTAACCCTAACCCTAATCACAACCCAAAAACCAAACACTAATCACAACCCTAACCCTACCCCTTCCAAAGGTCGTAGAAGCTCGGGGGTGGTACCAATGGATCGGGCATACCCACATTAGTGTAGATGGAACCAACTTCCATGTCTCTATGACCTACAGAAAAAAAGTTATTAAAGAATATTTTGATCTCCAATGGGTGTTCATCCCTAACCCTAACCCTAATCACAACCCTAACCCTAACCCTAATCACAACCCTAACCCTAATCACAACCCTAACCCTAACCCTAACCCTAATTGCAACCCTAACCCATATTCACCATAGGGTGAATAACTCTGCGCTGCTTACTCGAAACGTGCTGAAATTCGGTGTGGTTGCGTGGCAGGCTACCCTTTATTAATCATGAAATGCACAAGTCTCTAGGACTTTCAGAAAAAAAGTGATTCAAAAATATCTTGTACTTTTTTTTTAGATTTGGTGGTTTTACCATTTCCGAAGGTCGTAGAAGCTCGGGGATGGTCCCAATGGATCGGGCATACCCACATTAGTAAAGATGGACCCAACTTCCAAGTCTCTAGGACCTTCAGAAAAAAAGTTATTGAAGAATATCTTCAACTCCTATAGTTTTTCAACCCTAACCCTAATCACAACCCAAAAACCAAACACTAATCACAACCCTAACCCTACCCCTTCCAAAGGTCGTAGAAGCTCGGGGGTGGTACCAATGGATCGGGCATACCCACATTAGTGTAGATGGAACCAACTTCCATGTCTCTATGACCTACAGAAAAAAAGTTATTAAAGAATATCTTGATCTCCAATGGGTGTTCATCCCTAACCCTAACCCTAATCACAACCCTAACCCTAACCCTAATCACAACCCTAACCCTAACCCTAATCACAACCCTAACCCTAACCCTAACCCTAATTGCAACCCTAACCCATATTCACCATAGGGTGAATAACTCTGCGCTGCTTACTCGAAACGTGCTGAAATTCGGTGTGGTTGCGTGGCAGGCTACCCTTTATTAATCATGAAATGCACAAGTCTCTAGGACTTTCAGAAAAAAAGTTATTCAAAAATATCTTGTACTTTTCTTTTAGATTTGGTGGTTTTACCATTTCCGAAGGTCGTAGAAGCTCGGGGATGGTCCCAATGGATCGGGCATACCCACATTAGTGTAGATGGAACCAACTTCCATCTCTCTATGACCTACAGAAAAAAAGTTATTAAAGAATATCTTGATCTCCAATGGGTGTTCATCCCTAACCCTAATCACAACCCTAACCCTAACCCTAATCACAACCCTAACCCTAACCCTAACCCTAATCACAACCCTAACCCTAACCCTAATCACAACCCTAACCCTAACCCTAATCACAACCCTAACCCTAACCCTAATTGCAACCCTAACCCATATTCACCATAGGGTGAATAACTCTGCGCTGCTTGCTCGAAACGTGCTGAAATTCGGTGTGGTTGCGTGGCAGGCTACCCTTTATTAATCATGAAATGCACAAGTCTCTAGGACTTTCAGAAAAAAAGTTATTCAAAAATATCGTGTACTTTTTTTTTTAGATTTGGTGGTTTCACCATTTCCGAAGGTCGTAGAAGCTTGGGGATGGTCCCAAATGGATCGGGCAGAGCCACATTAGTGGAGATGGAACCAACTTCCAAGTCTCTAGGACCTTCAGAAAAAAAGTTATTGAAGAATATCTTCAACTCCTACAGGTTTTCAACCCTAACCCTAACCCTAATCACAACCCAAAAACCAAACACTAATCACAACCCTAACCTTACCCCTTCCAAAGGTCGTACAAGCTCGGGGGTGTTACCAATGGATCGGGCATACCCACATTAGTGTAGATGGAACCAACTTCCATGTCTCTATGACCTACAGAAAAAAAGTTATTAAAGAATATCTTCATCTCCAATGGGTGTTCATCCCTAACCCTAACCCTAATCACAACCCTAACCCTAACCCTAATTGCAACCCTAACCCATATTCACCATAGGGTGAATAACTCTGCGCTGCTTGCTCAAAACGTGCTGAAATTCGGTGTGGTTGCGTGGCAGGCTACCCTTTATTAATCATGAAATGCAAAAGTCTCTAGGCCTTTCAGAAAAAAAGTTATTCAAAAATATCTTGTACTTTTTTTTTTATTGGTGGTTTCACCATTTCCGAAGGTCGTAGAAGCTCAGGGATGGTCCCAATGGATCGGGCAGAGCCTGATTAGTGGAGATGGAACCAACTTCCAAGTCTCTAGGACCTTCAGAAAAAAAGTTATTGAAGAATATCTTCAACTCCTATAGGTTTTCAACCCTAACCCTAACCCTAATCACAACCCAAAAACCAAACACTAATCACAACCCTAACCCTACCCCTTCCAAAGGCCGTAGAAGCTCGGGGGTGGTACCAATGGATCGGGCATACCCACATTAGTGTAGATGGAACCAACTTCCATGTCTCTATGACCTACAGAAAAAAAGTTATTAAAGAATATCTTCATCTCCAATGGGTGTTCATCCCTAACCCTAACCCTAATCACAACCCTAACCCTAACCCTAATTGCAACCCTAACCCATATTCACCATAGGGTGAATAACTCTGCGCTGCTTGCTTGAAACGTGCTGAAATTCGGTGTGGTTGCGTGGCAGGCTACCCTTTATTAATCATGAAATGCACAAGTCTCTAGGACTTTCAGAAAAAAAGTTATTCAAAAATATCTTGTACTTTTTTTTTTAGATTTGGTGGTTTCACCATTTCCCAAGGTCGTAGAAGCTCGGGGATGGTCCCAATGGATCGGGCATACCCACATTAGTGTAGATGGAACCAACTTCCATGTCTCTATGACCTACAGAAAAAAAGTTATTAAAGAATATCTTCATCTCCAATGGGTGTTCATCCCTAACCCTAACCCTAATTGCAACCCTAACCCATATTCACCATAGGGTGAATAACTCTGCGCTGCTTGCTCGAAACGTGCTGAAATTCGGTGTGGTTGCGTGGCAGGCTACCCTTTATTAATCATGAAATGCACAAGTCTCTAGGACTTTCAGAAAAAAAGTTATTCAAAAATATCTTGTACTTTTTTTTTTAGATTTGGTGGTTTCACCATTTCCGAAGGTCGTAGAAGCTCGGGGATGGTCCCAATGGATCGGGCAGAGCCACATTAGTGGCGATGGAACCAACTTCCAAGTCTCTAGGACCTTCAGAAAAAAAGTTATTGAAGAATATCTTCAACTCCTATAGGTTTTCAACCCTAACCCTAACCCTAATCACAACCCAAAAACCAAACACTAATCACAACCCTAACCCTACCCCTTCCAAAGGTCGTAGAAGCTCGGGGGTGGTACCAATGGATCGGGCATACCCACATTAGTGTAGATGGAACCAACTTCCATGTCTCTATGACCTACAGAAAAAAAGTTATTAAAGAATATCTTCATCTCCAATGGGTGTTCATCCCTAACCCTAACCACAACCCTAACACTAACCCTAATCACAACCCTAACCCTAACCCTAATCACAACCCTAACCCTAACCCTAATCACAACCCTAACCCTAACCCTAATTGCAACCCTAACCCTAACCACAACCCTAACCCTAACCCTAATTGCAATCCTAACCCATATTCACCATAGGGTGAATAACTCTGCGCTGCTTGCTCGAAACGTGCTGAAATTCAGTGTGGTTGCGTGGCAGGCTACCCTTTATTGATCATGAAATGCACAAGTCTCTAGGACTTTCAGAAAAAAAGTTATTCAAAAATATCTTGTACTTTTTTTTTTAGATTTGGTGGTTTCACCATTTCCGAAGGTCGTAGAAGCTCGGGGATGGTCCCAATGGATCGGGCAGAGCCACATTAGTGGAGATGGAACCAACTTCCAAGTCTCTAGGACCTTCAGAAAAAAAGTTATTGAAGAATATCTTCAACTCCTATAGGTTTTCAACCCTAACCCTAACCCTAATCACAACCCAAAAACCAAACACTAATCACAACCCTAACCTTACCCCTTCCAAAGGTCGTAGAAGCTCGGGGGTGGTACCAATGGATCGGGCATACCCACATTAGTGTAGATGGGACCAACTTCCATGTCTCTATGACCTACAGAAAAAAAGTTATTAAAGAATATCTTCATCTCCAATGGGTGTTCATCCCTAACCCTAACCCTAATCACAACCCTAACACTAACCCTAATCACAACCCTAACCCTAACCCTAACCCTAATTGCAACCCTAACCCATATTCACCATAGGGTGAATAACTCTGCGCTGCTTGCTTGAAACGTGCTGAAATTCGGTGTGGTTGCGTGGCAGGCTACCCTTTATTAATCATGAAATGCACAAGTCTCTAGGACTTTCAGAAAAAAAGTTATTCAAAAATATCTTGTACTTTTTTTTTTAGATTTGGTGGTTTCACCATTTCCCAAGGTCGTAGAAGCTCGGGGATGGTCCCAATGGATCGGGCATACCCACATTAGTGTAGATGGAACCAACTTCCATGTCTCTATGACCTACAGAAAAAAAGTTATTAAAGAATATCTTCATCTCCAATGGGTGTTCATCCCTAACCCTAACCCTAATCACAACCCTAACCCTAACCCTAATTGCAACCCTAACCCATATTCACCATAGGGTGAATAACTCTGCGCTGCTTGCTCGAAACGTGCTGAAATTCGGTGTGGTTGCGTGGCAGGCTACCCTTTATTAATCATGAAATGCACAAGTCTCTAGGACTTTCAGAAAAAAAGTTATTCAAAAATATCTTGTACTTTTTTTTTTAGATTTGGTGGTTTCACCATTTCCCAAGGTCGTAGAAGCTCGGGGATGGTCCCAATGGATCGGGCAGTGCCACATTAGTGAGATGGAACCAACTGTCAAGTCTCTAGGACCTTCAGAAAAAAAGTTATTGAAGAATATCTTCAACTCCTATAGGTTTTCAATCCTAACCCTAACCCTAATCACAACCCAAAAACCAAACACTAATCACAACCCTAACCCTACCCCTTCCAAAGGTCGTAGAAGCTCGGGGGTGGTACCAATGGATCGGGCATACCCACATTAGTGTAGATGGAACCAACTTCCATGTCTCTATGACCTACAGAAAAAAAGTTATTAAAGAATATCTTGATATCCAATGGGTGTTCATCCCTAACCCTAGTGGAGATGGAACCAACTTCCAAAAAAAAAGTTATTGAAGAATATCTTGATCTCCAATGGGTATTCATCCCTAATCACAACCCTAACCCTAATTGCAACCCTAACCCATATTCACCATAGGGTGAATAACTCTGCGCTGCTTGCTCGAAACGTATTGAAATTCGGTTTGGTTGCGTGGCTGGCTCCCCTTTATTAAATGCCGCTAACACTCAGTAAAAATGATCACAGAAGCTCAGAGGCTGTTCCACTTGAGAACCAGGTAACATTTATTCAAATCATTCATGTACTTAATTTTAATTAAACTATTAAGTCTTGCATTATTGTGCATATTTCACTCAAGCAGCTGGGCACTCTACATTGTAGAAATTCTATAAGATTATGTGTAGGTTTGAAATATGTGCATGTTTTAGCCCATGACTAAAACAAGCACATATTTGGTGTTGGTGAGTATTTACAGCAGCAGAACAGTGCATGTGGAATTCACTCAGAATAAACTGCAATACCCCAGTTTGTTCTAATGAGGGCACATTTCACCCGGTGCCACCACCACATCCTTGTTAGTGGGTTATGGTCATTTGTTATTGTCATTTTGTGACAGTAAGAAAAATAGAGAACATCAGCCTTATCCTTAAGTTTAAATTGATGTACACATGCACATGTGATTAGATGCATGTTTACTACATGTATTTGAACTGTCAAAAGAAAAAAAAGAGGTTGCTCCATACATTATGCTAAAAAATGCAGAAAAATATAAACAAAGTCTACGAGGCCAAAACAACTTGGCTCCTAATTTCAGACACTGCATTTTAAAGATGGAGAATAATCTGTTTTATGGGTCTTATCTTATCTGTGGAGGAAATAATGGAGGTCAGATAGTGTGGTGTAGTCAACATTTCCACTTCTGTCAGAGCCTTCGACTTCAAACACTGACTATCAGACTATGAAACAGTGTAGAAAGCACTGTACCTGAGGTCAAACTCATTAACCAAATGGGAATATTACTATGCAAGCTGCATAGGTAAGTAATGTTTAGGCTTGGGGGATACTACAGGGCTCTGATTAAATGTGCTCATGTGTACTGTCCTCATCTCTATCATACAGATGAGGACTGTGTAAATATGGATGCAACGCCACGCTCTCGCTGCTCCTGTGGATGGTGTGAGTGGGACAAGGGTGAATTTGCATTCAACAGAGGCAGATGTTGTCATATGCTTAAGTTCACTTAATCACCTCTGTAGAGTTATGCAAAACTATTGCTTATATGGAGATCAGAGAGTGACACATCCTGTCCCCCCAAAACCAAAAAGGACAATTTATTCCTTCCTCCCTGGTGGGAATTATTTGTCTCTTGTGTTCTTCACTGTAGCTTTTGTATATTTCCTGAACCCAGACACCTAACTGTAGAAAGATTTAATGACTACATTTACATACATGCAGTGTGTATTGATCTTCCTCTGGTCCTACGCAGTCAGCAGATTCTGAATCACCACCATCAACATTAATGTCATAACATGCCAGTTTTAGAGACAGTCCTGTAATGGCGCCACAAACAACTTTAATAGCACACTTAGCTTTTAGCTACTGTGCATACAAAACAAGCCACAGCGTTGTCATCAGCTCACAAAGGGGTTGTGTGTGGATCTTATACTGTAGCATGAGGAGTTTTATTTGTGGAGGTTAAGTTTGTTGCGCGGAACTTAATTTACAAATCGCAAACTGATTATGGAGAAGAAAACGTCCACTGGTGTTTGTCATTATGTTGTTGTTTTTTGTGCTCCTTTTGAAGTTGATTTTCTTTTCTTACCCCATAAAAATTGAAATAAGTTATGGAGCCACGTTCCCCTTAAAGCTTCAGAAAATCAAATTAATCACAACTCTGTGAGAATTAGAGTTTACGGCTCAGCCAATAGAGGTGAACCATGTCTGTAATTGCCATATAATACTGAAGCATGACTCGTTGGAAGTGAAATGTGAAAACTGCCTAGCCATCATTTTCTCTCTCATATATGTGATTTCATGCAAATGTTCTAAACCCTTAAAAAAAGAGGTAATGGCTCAGTTTGTATAATGACTTTTTATGCCACATTTCACTATTAGAGATAGGAGAGGAGGTGGCCTGGGCTTTCAGCGCCTTAACGCCATGCAGGCTCCAAGGTAGGTAATCTTATGTATGCACAGTATGTATTCAAAATATCTGCTGCTGAACTACTGCATATTCAATGTTTTTGTTTAAAAAACTGCTTTAAGGTATTTATCTTGACCATAGAGACATGGCTTTTCATGCCTTAGGCAAACTTGGTAAAAAGTCAATTTTTTAGTAATGTCTCACTGGATGTTTGCAGTTTTTTGGAAGGGGTTTGACATTAGTCCACACTGAGTCTCCCACAATAGAAGTTGAGGTAAAATACATACAGTACATAGTGGTTGTGAAACAAAGAAAATCAAACAATTGCACTGAAAAAACTAATCTGTGGTGATTCGTCACATATTGTTGATGCAGGATCATAAAGACATTGCTGTTAATAGACCTCAGTATTCACAATGGAGAAGTACCCTGTTGTTCTGAATGGAAATTTTCACATTGAGGACATAACCTTGTGTGACTGCTTGTCTCAAAGCAGAGGGAGCAGAGACAATGTTTTTGATACAAAAACAACTTTTCATCCGCGTCAGTTCTGTTGAAATGGTGACAGCAGAAGAAACTCAAAGACCTTGTCAAAAAAAGTGCTATATTATTATTATTATTATTATCAGGGCATTCGGTGAGAAAATATAATTTTTATTTTTTAAGTTAATCGTAGTCAATGGTCAGTGCACTAACATGTTGTGTTTTGGCTGAAAGATAAAATATTTCTCATTTAATCCTGCAAAAATGTAACGTGAAGAACATAACAACCTATTTCAAAGTGCTCTTTCCCTCTCTCCTCCGTGTATTTGTGACGTCCATCAGTTGTGGGAACGTCCCGTGCAGAGTGGCTGTTTAGTCACATTTTAAACAATCTCTCCATCTCTCCTCTGGTCAATCTATCAGGTTGCCCGCTCGTGTCAGGCTGTCATGTGGCAGCGGCCTCATGAATGACTGATGACGGTCTGAGGTGCGTGGAGAGGGAGGTGCTGCCAACACAGACCCCTCCGTGGCAAAGGCAGTAGCCGTGCACGTCAATCAGAGCTCCGCCCGACCTTGTGTCACATTAAACAGCTCCACTGCTGTTCCACAGGGGACACGCAGCGAAGGCCCTTTCACCACAGCGTTTTCTTTTCCTACAATGGACCTCAGAGGTAGAGATGAGGCGTCCATTATCCTTCCCAACCCACATGCATGTTATTTCACATTTTCCAAACATATTAAGCTATCCGGCCATAACTCCGCCACACCTTCACCCATGTTATATAGGTCTACATGCCAGGTTTAATTATGGCTTTGGGCTACTGCAGCGACAGCAGTAATTAGCTGTCATGACCATATTAGCTGTGCCCCATGAAAAAACCTGTCTCTTTAGTCAGCACATGAATCACCTTGTTTTATAAATTATACCACAATCATGTGGAGTGTTGATTGTTTGACAGACATTACATTAGTGTGTATAACTACTGTATAGAATAAGTACCGGATTATCTTTGCTTTCTTAAAATACATTTGACCACATTCTTAAACCCAACAAATAATTTAAAAAAAGATACCAACCACACTGTAATAACATTCATCATGGGTGAAGAAGAAAAGCTAAATTGTAAAACTAACTGCAGAATTGTTTTCTGTGCCCAATGAGCCCTGACTTGCTCATTCTCCTTTCAGTGCATTCCACGGTTATTTTAAGATCAATGCATGATTTCAAAGTCAGGTTTATTATTGCTTTTCAATCATTTGCCAAGAAAATGTATGTGAAAACGCAGCGTCCATACAAAGAGTTAAGATAGAGAGTTTAGAACCGAGACCATCTGCAATTCAATATTTATACTTAGTGTGTCCCTGGTATATAAATAACTAACTATATGTACAAAGATAATATAGGAACGTGGTAGAATATTGCTCTTTCCTCATTCATGAGCTGTGGATCTATAGTAGAACTGAACCATGAACACAAAAGCTGATATTTCCTCCTCACACATTCTTAAGCTCTCAGTGCAATAGACTGGTGTGCGATAAATTGCCTCAGTGTTATGAACAGGCCCTCCCCTTCCCCTTCACATACACAATGTAATGCAATGCCTTGGTAATATTATAGGACTAAAGAAACTCTCTTTGGAGAAATAACTGGATTTTACCCCCCAGTATAATGTCTCGGAGGGGTGCAGAGAAAGATTAATGTGGTAAATATGAAAGACTATTTTTAGGTCTCCTGGACTGCTCAGTATTGAGTCAGCCCAGTTTCTGCTCCACTGTGTGCGGCAAACGTACATTAAGTCTGATGAGAATCATACTTCGCTCCTCGTATCCACATTAAATGTGTGAATTCTTGATTGGTGCCCAGGCTCCTTTATTTCCCCTCACTGAATTCACAGATTCAAATTGCATGTGACGCTGCGCTCCAGCGTTGTTTAGGCGAATGAACGGATGCAGATGAGCAGCAGCGACACAGAATCTGTAGATAGCTTCAACTGGCAGGCTTTCTCTTAAAGAGATCCCACTGACTGCACAGAGATAGAATCAAATCAGCGCAGATTATCAAGTGCTGGCACTTTACAACCCCTGCTGAGGGACTGTGATCTAGCTGTGGGCAATGAGAGTCTCAGTGATATCTGAAAGTCTTTTCTACCCACATGCTGCAGAGCATGAGCACAGAGATAGGAGCTGATTCACTTCAGATGTTTGTCAAATCAGGACCAGATAACCGGGCTTTCCTGGAGTCTGAGGAAAACACTGGGAAACACTGGGACAGCTTGATTTGTGTACGCCCATGTTTTACTGATTCATAGGTTGATTACATCCCTATATGCCTAAATGCAAGCATGAAATTATAAATATAGCATTAATAAGCATTTTTCATATTTTTCTCACATCTCTATGATTTAAAATTTGATACTGATAGTTGGTGTTTTTCGGTCTCTGGTGTATGTTTAAACTCTGTCTTTCTGACCTGGCTTTTCTTTGTTACCACTGTGTCTCTTAAACTCAATGATAAAAATTAGAGCCTGACTTGATTATTTGGCTGAACACTTTCACAGACATATTGGTACCTGTGCTTATGTGATGTTATTAGGTTTGAGGTGAAAGCGTAAAATATCAAGCCTCAATAAAATTCTGAGATGATATATCAGAATTATTTAAAACAATTTTAATGTATCTTTATCAAACATTTTTTACACATTTTGGTCGTTCTAATGAAAATTATACAATAGCGTCCACCCCTATATATCATCTTACTTTTTGTATTGAAATGAATAAAACATGTGGTAAGTTTGTAAATCGGAGGGTTAAAACAAGCTAAATGAGAAACAAAAGATCTCGTACAGATACCAACGGGAAAAACTCTCAACCCAAAACCACGACACACTGAAGCACCAAATGCATTGTAAAGGGTTTACTGCAAGTAGATGGTACTTACTTGAAATACACATGGTAAAACACGGATGATGCAGTATTGATTGGAGCCTCTGTCTCTGATCTCTCAAAAGTGAGACGGGTATGTCTGGCAGGTGTGCTGATTTTAAACCAGGGCCTGCAGCTCGCTCACACAGCTAAGAAAACACTCCAGTGCAACTATGGATAGAATCTGTGAAGACTGAAGAGCTGCAGGTTGCTTTTGCTCCACTTTGTGTGAGCATCACTATCTTGTTTTAATCCATCATGGCATCTGAGATATTTATTTATGCTTGATAATTGCATCCCTGTTCTTCTTGGGATTTTTGGCTTTGTTGTTAGTGTGCGACTGAGTTTTTTATCCACTTCATGATCATGACGTGTACAGCTAATTGTTCTTATACATTCGTGATTGGAAATAATAAAACATAATCTAATTTCAGTATTTCAAAGTAGGTAGACGTTAGTAAGAATTCAGCGTCTGTGTGTAAGTGTTCTGTGAATTGGTAACCCTTTATATTCCTAATGCGTTCATGTTGTTTAAATGTATTTTCTATCCACTGTGAAAACTTGCCTGCAGGGATAAATAAAGTTTATTGGATTGAATTAAATTTAATTGAAATGGCTCTGCAATGACTATAGAGTGAACATTCAATGAATCAAAGCCCTCCTAATTTGACACACAGCATAGATAGATCTTTATTAAATTAAAAAAGTGATGGAGTTGGTGTTGCGAGTGTTGTGCTGTAAGGAAACAGTGCTGCTCATTCTAAAGCTTAAATGTTGCTCATACTTGTCTAAACTAATGCTTTTATCACATTTATAATTTTTCTTTCATACATTGCTGTTGTTTATATTCTTCTTCAAGCCAACAGCATTTTTTTTTTTTATCAAATCACCAATGACTTCTTCTTTAACTTTAAATTTGTTTATTTATATTTTTTGCAGTAATATATTTCTTTTTGTCGGTTAAGGTGTTTATATATTTTTTGACCCGAATTTTCTTCTGACGAAGAATGTCCTACTCTCCACACCTTCCCTTCGAACCTATTCTTTAATTTTATGCTTCTTTGTCATTTTTAAACAGAGAATTATAAAGAGAATTTGAGATGTACGATGTTAATTTTTAAATATTGCTTCTAGACTTCTTTGTCTATAACTGTGGCCACCCAGAGGAAGCGCACTGGGGTGGATAGAGAAGTCACTGTCGGCTACGACTCTACGGATGACTTCCTATGTCATCATAAGAGAAGAAATTCTGTTTGGTGGAGTGAGGTTGTATGAATAACTCATGCAGTCCAGGAGAATAATATGGGATAGGCTTTAATTTAGCTCTTTCCAACAGTGCTTCGTTTGGAGATGATGAGTCGTCCACGGTTCTAATATGGGGTCAGCTTTAAAGCAGCTCCGTCATGCTGCTGGGGAATGTGGAACTGTCCGTGCTTCTGATTTGAGATCTGCTTTGAAGCAATGACTTCCCACACTACTCTGTAGGAACTGTACATGAGGCTGGTTTCAGATCTGTTTTTTAAGTCCTACACATTTGTGTATGAACGTGATGAGCTCCATCAGGAAATATAGAGCTGTCCCTGGTGCTGATTTTGGATCAGCTATAATGTAGTTCTCATCAGTAAACATTCTGTGTCAGGAAACAACTCACGGTAATTTCATATTCAGTGCAAAGAAGTTAATAGTCGAGGCCCCAAGTTTGCTGAATTAAATGTCATTCCTCACTCAGAGTTTTGCAATATTTAATTTTGATTTTACACAACTCAACATATTTTTTTTTTATCCTCTAACCTTTAGATTATTTTGTTTGAAATGTTTAGAGATTTTCAGTTTGGTCTCTTTAGACTTCACTTTCAATTTCAGGAGAACATGTCGTTACTGGGAAAGATTGCTTCAGTTACATTAGACTGGTGTATTCCTTCACAGTCAGTTTACACATACAGTATACAGGTGAAGTGGCTTGGTAACACCACAACCATTACAACCTAATGACCTTTTACCCATGGTCCTTCATCCCTCTCTTTCCCACCCTCTCTCTGGCCAGTATTGATCTGTTGCTGGTCGTGTCTTACAGTACTATTCCCACACATATTTATGTTTGTAGCTGCTGGTCTCCGGTTCCCATTACAGGCTTGAGCGATGGGCACGGGCAGTGTTTCAACACCTCGCTGCTGAAGAAAAATGTAATATTAAACAGACGTGCCCTTAGTCAGCACTTCCAGCCCCCTCCCCAAGAGACGGCTATGTAAAATGACCAGGGACAGCCAGTACACGGAGGCACACTGGAAAGGTTGAGCTGTTCAAGGAAAAAGTTGATTACACGACAAAACCTCTGTTTGACTGTGTTCGTCAAATTAATTCAGTACTTTACTTATTTATCATGTTGGGGGGGGGGAATACATCAAAAAGGCAAAATGCATCAATAATGGGGAAAGAACAGTGATGACAGGATAAAACTGATAATCCAGTATCAACACAGCAGACATTATGCCAAGGGATTTCTAAGTGGCAAGGTGAGCACCTCATGAAAAACTAATATTAATGCTTACAGGACCATCTTTGCTCATGTGATACAGTTCCAACCTGTAGCTCTTTACCTGTGGGTAGACATGAAGTTATTGATTTGCTACCTGTCTGACATAAAGCCCTGGATTTGGGATGCAAATAAGAACAAATATTTTTTTTTCACTTTCTCTGTTACTTCCCCTTTTCCCCCTCTCTCTCTGGGTCACCCTTCATCCCCTCAGTGGCTCAGCGCTTTGTGAACAGTGGCTTTTAAAATCCTTGTTGGTACATCAGCTTCCTAACCCCCCAACTTTGCTTACTGAGCCTCGGAGAGACTCCGGCTGCTTGTGGGTAATGTGCATCCAAAATCCTCCCTCCATCGCTTCTCCTCTCCCTTTGTCACAATCGTATTTCTCAGGCACACACACACACACACACACACACACACACACACACACACACACACTGATTAGCAGGTGAGCCACTTCAAAGAAGCAGGCGCACTTGATATTATCACCCTCTCCATTGTCCAAAGAAGATTCATCTGAATACCATGTACAGACCACTACAAAGTCTTTTCAATTAGGTGAGGAGTTGAGGGACATGGGCGAGTATCAAAATAGAATTAGAGAACAAAGCAGACAACTTCCCCTTCGCTTGAGCTCTGAAAGTTAAGGAATCAGTTGATTTTTGCACTTGGTTTGTTTTGTTCTGTCAGAATATATAAAAATGAATAAACTATATTTTATGTTATGGATGAATACACAGTGCTCATGAATTTATGCCAAAATCCTGAGGCTGTAGGTGAAGAGTCCATTTGAGAGTTTACACACCTCTTTTACGCAAGCACACAAACACACACACACACTCACTCTCTCTCTTTCCCCCGACCCCCCCTCTCCCTTGTAGGTTCCCTCCATCACCACCAGGGGCTTTCCACTCCGCGCCGTGCCGAGTACGCGGCATGGTTTGGCCGTCCCCTCTCCCTCATGCGTTCCTGTCTGAACGGAGCCTCCAGACGCGCAGCGCGGTGGCAGACGAGGCGCACGGAGCGTCCGTCCTTGTGATTTCCATCACACGGAGGATCCTATACATTTCATCCGGGTAGAAGCGGCAACTTGAGTACGCGTCCCCGCGTCCCCTCAGCAACTTGTCACGCCTGAGGCGTCTGTTCCCCTCGCTGAATAAGAAAGGTAAGACTTTGGAGGGGGTGTTTTAATTTAAGGAGAAAGTTGCACCGTGCAGCGGCGTGGCCTCAGAGCATGCAACTCCACCGGACGTGCACACTGCCCGGCGAAACAGCTCCGTGGGGACTTCAGTGTGCAGAGCATTAGAGGAAAATTGCATGAATGCACACAGGGATTTTTGTGCGCTAGTATTGTGCGTGCGTGTAAGTGCATGATGAGACAGAATGCTTTTGCTTTTACCGAATCCTCCTCATCCTCACCTCATGGCACCACCACCGAACTTGTTGCCACTTGTGCCAAAATTAACAGCAGGTTGGTGGATGATACGCGTTGTTCCGCAGTCGTGATCACGTTAAACCGTTTAGTTGCATCTTGAAGTATCATATTGATCACACACACACACGCGCACACACACTGTGGCTGCACGTTTATCAAAGCGTCATATCATTTTTACTGTTGCAACATTTCAGTCAGATATCCTCTGTGTGGTTGTGCAGCACGTGTGCGCACGCATGTCTTTGTACATTTAAACAAATGTTATATGACCAAGAGTAGAAATGTGTGTAAATATGTATATAGTTTGTGTAATATTAGCAGCGCCTACTCTCCTAAATGGAATTACCAGGGTGTAAAGTGATTGAACGCATCTCCTGCACAGTGGGATGCGTCTGCGAGGACTGCGGCCACTTGATGCGCTAGCAGGATGCATTTGGAAGTTGGATGTGTGCCACTTTGCTCTGAAGCCACGCTGCTGAATGACTGAATGCAGACTTAAGAGCACACTGCCATCAGAACTGTTTCATATCTGGGAACAATACCATACTGGATTCCGTGTATATCCGGCTTAGTGATGATAATCCTTCACAGATTCAGTAGTTGTAGATTAAAAAAAAACGTTTAAAGTGTCATTAGAGAGAATGTGTGGTGCAAATAACCGTCGTTTCTTTTTAATTATGTCGATCTCTGCTGAGAAGGTATTCACATTAACACAGATTACTGTAGGTTTTAGTCACATACATTTAATATTCGAATCATTTTTTAATCTAATAGATATTCACAGATCAAATGAGCATCCACGGATATTTCTAGTCTGTTTGTTCAAAACGTTTTGCTGGACAAGATCCAAATTATGTATTTCAGCAGTTACTGTTTCTTTGCCTATTGCTTCTCCCTCACAACCTTTTTCATTGTGCTTTGTTGCCAATAATTTCTCTTTCCAAATTATTTGTAGATGTGACATTTAGATTTACTTAAATACCATCTGGCATTTGTGTGGCTCATGAAACAATCATTGACGAGACAAAGAAACAATTGCTCCTGGTTTTATTATAGATGAAGCTCCATTGTGCTGTGATTTTATTTTCCCGTATATAACCTCAAAGACACATGCACTGTCACACGTATATCACAGCTACAAGATTTATCAAATTCTATCCATTCCAACGTAATATTTGTTTTGTTGGGAGGCAGACTCTTCATCTCTGTGGAATCCAGATGAAATACAACCTACTCCCAACAGGACGACTTGTGTGTGTGTTTGTGTGTGTGTGTGTGCCGGCTTCATATTAACAGAATATGATTTGTGACCGGGGGGTTACAGTACTTTAAGCTTGGATATTACCGAGTGACCTTGGCTGAGGTTAGAAATGCTCAAGTTTACTCCTGTAGGATGTGTGATCTTGTAGATCGAGTGTATTGGCGTGTCCATGCACGTGTCTGACTATATCGGAGGTGTGTGTGTGTGTGTGTGTGTGTGTGTGTGTGTGTGTGTGTGTGTGTGTGTGTGGCTGAGACTGCTGGAATGCCTCAGTTTACGATTTATCCTGAGCTAATTGGTGTTTGGGAAAGTGAGAGAAATGCCTCTTGTCCCAATAGCCAATCAATGACTTTAATTTTCCAATTAGATGCGGATCTGTACAGGAATCGGTCAAAGAGGCAGGACCTCTGGGTGAGGGCGGTGACCTTTATTGACCCTGGGTTTAGAAAATTGATTTTGCAGGTTGCAGGTTGAACATTGGTCGGTGTAGAGATCAGCAAAACTTGGAGGGCAGAATTAATTTAAAGTCTCCCATATAATTAATTGTTCTTGTCTTTGTGCAATAAATGTGGTAATGATAAGTCATACTTTTTTGTGGTAACTAGCATTCAGTCATTATTTAAACATAAATCATGTTGCGATCAAGACGTATGCTGGGCTACAAATTTACCACATCTACCATTGGTTGTCTGTTATTATATTTTATTCATGTCCAATTACTTCTTTATTTACCAAACCCATCTTTTGTCTGCTTTCCTACCATAACACTGCACTCCATTGTATTGTGGATTATGTTACAAGGCTTTATAGCCATGTCAGCTGAGATACACATATGTGCACATATAGCTGCAATAGAATAGAATATATAAAATATAAAACTTTTCTCTCTGCAAGGAGGAAAAAAATACTGTCCATTACAGACATGTTTCTGCTTTGTATCCTGGACTGCTCATTTATTCAGCTGGTGGTCTAACCAGCGTGTACATTACAAGGGCCATGTAGCAGTAACCCAGATGGCAGAATGGGCTGATTGTGATTTATGTACCAAAAGTGAATGCATTACTGTGGGCTTCTGGAGTCAGTGCCAATTCCAGGCAGGCATTTTCACACATTTTCAACAAACATACACACACACACACACACACACACACACACACACACACACACACACACACACAGCCCTGCAAACCATGGATGCACAAAGAATTGTAGCTGCATATAAAACTTTAATACTGATGAATTTACAAAATAGGGATATTACCTAGTGATTTAAAATAAATTTAAAAACAGTAAATAATGAACATAATTTAATCTATGAGGTTCACTGTTGTTTAATGTATTTAAAGGTTCAGTTTGTAATATTTAGGTGAAAGGGATCTATTGTCAGAAATTTTATATAAAATAATCCTTGTGATGTTTTCACTACTGTGTTTAATCTAAATTGTAAAAATTGCTGTTGTCTGTACTCTAATGAGCCTTTTATATTTACATCCGGAGCATGTCCTCTCTATCGGAGGCCACCATGGTTTTTACAGCAGCCCAAACTGGACATACCCAACACTGCAACACTGCCACCTCACCACTAGAGGTCCCTAAATTCTACACACTGAACCTTTAAGAGCAATTTAGACACATTCTTCAATAACCAAATCAGAATTGAAATGCCAGTAAAATGTTTGGCCCTTGTGTGCAACATCCATTATAAACATTTCACATTACTGTATAAAAACCGACAGTTACTTTGTGTGGTTATATGTCAGTTTACGCTCACACAGCCTGTATACATCCTTATTTTCAGACTCAGAATCAGGGTTTATTGTCAACTAAGTTAAAAAGGAAATTTCTGTGCTGTGTTTTGTGCAAGCATAAATATAGATAAAATAAAGATATTATCTGTATCTTCTAGATCAAACCATCTGCCAAACCACACTGGTTTTGTGAGACCTCGCCCGCCCTACCTCTCACCTCGCTGCAGCTGGGGGTATCAAGTGATTAATTGATTTAATCTAATTAATATCATGCTTTGGAATTAATCTAAATCAATCACATATATAATTTGTAAGTTATGTGATGCTGTGGTTTAGGCTTCATGCTGTCTGTCCAGCAGCAGCACATGTGCACCTCATGACATTCCTTTCACCCCAGTATCTCAGCTGTGAAACTGCGTGAGATGTTCCTGTTGGAAAGGTTTTTGTCTGAGGCTGGAACTGAAAGATCTATTTTCTTAAATGAATCAAAAGTTTTTCCAACAAGATAGAGGTAGGGAAGATGAGATCCTATGAAGAATGGTTTTAATCCCTTTTGGGGTCGGGGGGCATCGTAGAGTGTGATTAATCAGTGTTTACTTTTTTTGACACATTATTTACTGTGATTAATTAATCAAAATTAATGTGTTATTTTGACAACCCTGTTCCTAACATCCAGGCGTGCAGGGAGGAGGAGGTCAGTGTCTGCAATAGATGATCGACGTTGCACATTAATAAAATGTGATAGTTCAACTAATGAGTATTATCAGTTTTTAATCATTTCACAGAAAAATCAGGCACATCCCCAGTACAAAGAGTAAAAGCTGTATCTCTCGTCTCTGATTTTTGCCCTTTGTCTCTCTTTTTTACTCAAACACACACACACACATTTGTACTTCTGTCTTAGAGAGGACACTAATTGGCATAATGCATTCCTTAGCCCTTTACCCTAACCTTAACCATCACTACAACATACCTCACCCTAACCTAAACCTAAAACTAAGTCTTAACCCTCAAACAGTCCAATAAAGGTCAGAAACTGAAGACTGGCCGAAATGTCCTCACTTCCCCAAAATGTCTTCACTCCATAGGTTTTAGGCTTAAAATGGTCCTCACAAAGATATGTGTACAAGAGCACACACACGCACACACACACACACACACACACACACACACACACACACACACCTCCTGAAAAATCGTTTAGATGAAGCAGTCCTCTGTTGTGAGACATTGATTACCGTTTACCAAGCTGGAGCATAAACATGGTGTGAACGGAGAGATGGCTTGGATAGACAGAGAGATAGAGAATGAGGGAGAGAAAGAGAAATGGAGAGAGAGAAAGAGGCTGACAGATGGCAGTAGTGTGGCAATAAAGATGACAGATACAGGGGTAAACCAGAGGATCTTTATGGCCAACAGAGGGGAGCGATTAGGCCAACTAACTGATCTGGACCCGTGGTTAGGTGCCTGGTTCATCCTCAGCAAACTTAGTACACACATACACATACTCTCCCTCTCTCACACACACATTTTCACTGTCACACTCCTCACTCCTGCTGTCTTGTCGCCGGTCAGGGACGGTCAGCCCTTAGCCACTTCATTACCCCCTCTGGGCAGGGACTGCATCAAGCACTCCTAAGCTCTGTGATGGAGTCGCCAGGTGGGAGGAGACAGAGGAGCTCAGGGCTGTGGACAGACTCCATGGTTGATTTTCCAGTCCTGTTTGCACCTGATTTCAAGGAGAAGGTTGCAGGCAACACTTTGATCAAACAATTTTCAAACACTGTGGCTTTTTCTGAGGAAACTCTACCAGTTTTTGTGATGCTTTTACTTGTGATGAAACAGGCTACGAATACAGAGCTCTTTTTGTCATTGTTGCAGCTGTGCTGGAAATTAAACGGCTGTGAGGCTGAGTTGGAAGGTAGCGAGCAACTGTCCTGGGAGAAGCAGTTTTACACACATCATCATGGTTGTAGGTTATCAACAGTAATTCAAGTTAAAAGGCAGCAGCTCTAAATTTTACAAATTAACATTATACCTGTTCAATTTATTAAATTTAAATAAATCTGTCAAAGAGAATTGGAAAAAATAATAAGTTGTGGTTTACAAAGGGATATAGAACCATAGTCTAGAAATAAATATGGAAAAAATGTCTCCACTTCCTCCCACTACCCAGAAATGAAGTCAAAACATCCTGGATAAGAAACCTGTCATCTTGCACCAATAACATTATTTGGAGTAAAAGATTAATTAAAAGAAAATGAACACCAGGACATTATTATAGTTTGCCCCATGTCCCATCCTTTGACATGGAGCAGGTGGGGGTTTTGAAATATACTGCAGCCAACCAAATATACCCGTAGTATAGATCATCTAGGATTCACTTTGGAAGAGCTGTCATATTTTCCATCTTTATATACAGTCTATGAACTAATGTAGAGGTGCTAGTTGGAATAGTTAGCTAGGTGAGCTGTTTCACTCGTCTTCCTTAAGCTGATCCTGCTCATCTTAATTCACTAGTTTAAATACAAAAACATAAAATAACTAAATAGGTTTGCAGTCATTTTACACTGTGTCAAAAAAAACCACAGTGTAAACATCCATAATAAGAGTCATGTCATTGTCCCATTATTTTTTGGTTAATTTAGACAGTTCAGTCATGTCGACACCACAAATGCCCACCATATTATTTTATGTTCATCTGCTGCTCACATGAGTGCTTTGATGATGATATATTTACATTTGAAAGCATATCAAAGGTTTGTCCTATTTTTTCGGCCAAATAACTGCATCACACAGATAGATTCACATTTTTAAATGTTTTAGGCACCACGATGCTGTAATTCCCAATGCAACAAAAACAACAAAGTACTAATAGCAAGAGGAGAACATGGACAATAACAAGCTGCAGACAGCTGTTGGGTTCATCTGGCCTTGTGATGCAGTGAAACTGGTTGATGTGTAATCAGCATCAGCCATGCCATTTGAAGCCAAATGAGTGATATCGAATGGAGAGTTCAAACAAAATCTGAATTCATGCATTCAAATATACAGTAAATGAAAAAATCAAAGGACAGTCAGTGATCTGTAGAAGAGACCTTTCAGCAAACTAATGTAATTGCCAAGATATGGAAATATATTTAAAGCATGAAATTGAAATAGAAAAAAAGAAATGCTATCTAGGTTAACAGCATACAAACATAACATGTTTTTAGTCTGGACATTTATTCTTGACAATATCAAAGGCATTGTGATTGTAGTTGCCTTTATTATTAGCATGGCAACATATGAATGAACATTAATGATACTCTGATCGTCGTTGATAGCTGAAGAAGAATATTTCATGCTCAGTTCTCCTATTCTGCTGTTTTTTGTTTGTTCCACTGTCTTTCTACATAATGTGCATGAATTCCTGGAGGCGTCTCTGCTGATGGGACCCAGGTAGTCAGTCTGCCTTCTGTAGCTAGTCTGCTGGTCTTGGTTTGTGCCTCCTGCACTGGAGTGGGAAGAACAACTGACTTGTAAACAGGCAGTTCTTCACCTGGATGTCACGGTTCACAAAGATTCTTCCTCGGAGTTTGGAGTAACCCCACTGGCAGAGCTTATGCGGTGGTGTATTTCTGCATCAGTGTCGGCTTTTGGAGGGATGAAGGCTGCCAAGGTAGGGAAAGTCATCCACATTTTTGAAGCTGAAATATTTGATGTGCACTGAGACACACAAACACAGTGAATCACAGCACACATACTTTACACGCTCACGCACACATGTACACACACACAGACATGTGCACTGCTACAAAGGGATTTTTTTCTGTACACGAGGAGATTGAAATGAACAAAGGATTAGAGGTGATGGAAAAAATAATAAGTTATTATCATATTGTTTTGTTTGCTCTTCTCAAATTTATGCATGCGACCCAGTGTGAGATGATGCTTTGGGGTCATTTTAATAAGTAAACACTCTACATTCAGTTGTAGTTAATTTCATTCTCCGCTCGGCGAGTGACTGTAATGCCAGTAAATATGAGTTTCATTCTGTTTGACAGGGGAAGCTCGTGTTTTTTCAGCTCTTGTCTCATCTCCGATTATCTACTGGCAGTAGAAGGTGACATTTTTCCAGACTGAAGATGCTCATTGACAACGAGTGTCCCTGAAATGAGATTTATGATGGGCTGTCTGCTTCAAAGACTCGCAGAGTGATTCAGGTACAGCCATGAAAGAAAGAGAAAATCTCTCTATCGTTTAGTTAGTTTCTATACCATGAAATGCTGGATTATTAAAACAAGCCTTTCTAATGACTTAATCTTTTTCTGTACGGTAAAAATTAAACAATTGTCAGGAGATAAAGTGGCAGACGTGAATTCCAGATATTTTACCTTTGTGATGAAAAATAAACTTTGTATTTTTTTTTTTGTGAGTAAATTAGGTATTTTCTGTAGTTTTAAAACTGTGTTTGGATATATAATGTGTCACAACAGAGCAGCACTGTGGCTCAGTAGTTACAACTGGTGCTTAGAGCAACAGCACTCATTGGTTTCCTGCAGCTGTCCCAGTTACCTGCTACAGTAGAGCAAGTGAGTGTCTATCTATGTAAGTCCATCTGTGAACTGGCAACTTGTCAAGCTTATTTTCCTTCCTGCCTCCTGCTCAATCTATGCTGGGACAGGTTCCAGCACCGTGTGACCCAAAGCAGGATTAAGTGAATAAGACAATGGATTGCATGACGAGACATCAATAAATAATTTGTGTATTGTCAGAATCCCCCCTTAAAGCCTTTCATTGAATGTCCAGCAATGAAATCTAGCAACAGACAGTTGGCGATAGGGAAATACAGGCTTTGGCTACTTTTCTTTGTCTTGGTCTTGCTCTTTCTCATTCTGGTCTCTCTCTGGTGGGATTTTTATCTTGTGGCTGGTGAATTGCTCTATGACTTTCGGTGTGTAACACGGAACTGATCAGTAATATTTACTCAGCATCTTTTGTCAAAAAGCACAGTATCTCATAACTGTAATAGGTAGCAAATAAAATAAGATTCATAGGTGAAGTTAAAGGAGACATATGCTTTTTCATTTTCTCTTTCCTCTAGTGTGTATTGAAGTTTTTTTTATACTGTCGATGCCCGACATTCGTCTAATGCATGCGAGCCTACCCCCTAACAAAGCCAGGCAAAGCAAGTACGGAGGCAGAATTATCCTATATGCGCTAGAAGTGGTTGCCCAATCAGAGCAGAGGGTGCCAGCTGGCCAATCAGAGCAGACTGGGCTTTACGAGTGTTTCAGACAGAGCCTGAAAAGAGGAGCTGCAGCAATATGTATGACAAAAGTGTTTCTGAACATTAGACTGTTGTAATGTAAAACTTTTCAAGTAATTAAAATTCCGAACCTGAATGAGTATAATATGGTTCCTCTAAGTGTTAAAGGGACTATTTTATTGTGTCAGTTACAGTATTTACGTTTATTTCCCCAAGCAAAGTGTCTTGTTTTACAGACTGTTTTGCAGTCAAACATATTTTCTCCTTTCTGCTTTACAGCTTTAGGTCATCAGCAGCACTGGTAACAAATAACCTTTGCATAGTGTTGAAGTCTAACTCTTCACTGTTGTAATTTATAGCATTTACCCTGCATCTGAACTGACGGAGAACAGCAGGTGTGTGGGTAAATGGCAGCTTGGAGAAATGTGTCTCCAGTCTGCAGACAGAGTAATAACTCTTATTACTGCCCTTTTAGGGACTCCTTGGGACTGGAACTAAGTTGTTTTCCAATGTGATGCTGTTGGCACGTTGCAGGGGAATAATGGAAAAGACATCCTTAAATAATTGTGTTTAAAGTGATATTGAGCTGTTGCAGTGAATGTCTGTCCGGCATTAGAAAATAACCCCCATAAAGTATAATGTTATACAAAAATGACAGGTTTGATTGTGCAGTGAAATTTTCCTCTGTGGGGAAGGGTCGGATGATAGTTTAGATATGAGTGCATTACGATGTTTTTTTTATTTTATAAAATACTGCTTCATGCTCTTTCCTCTTACTGCCACCCACTAGCACACAAACAAACACCAAAAAGGATCCAAATTTTAAAGTTTTTATGTGTTTGCTGAATTATGTATTGAGAACACACTCTCGGGGATAGTTGTACAGTCTTACTAATGGTATTAGCTTTTGCTGGGTAAAGCATGTTTACTCACGCTCAAAAAAGGAAAACACACACACACACACACATAGTGTCTGAGCATGCACACAGATACACACTGAGACATCATACACATTTAGAGTAATACAACTTGCCTCCATGCTGAAAGATTCAAAAGTTTCTTATCCCTTGTGAAAACATTTCGTACTTGGGTAAGAATTTGAAGCTCAAACATGCACTGGCCAGCTAGTTTCAACTCTAAACTTTCTTTGCTTCAAACAAATACGATTTACTGCCTTTAAGAGGCATAAACACGCAAGGAAATCTCAAAGGTCGTCAATATAATGCCTTTGAAAAAAAAAGTGAATAATTATTTATTGACCTCTGCTGTTACCCCTCAGGCTTCTCTATGATGATACCCACATACAGTGACACCAGCCTGCTTGAGTGATCACCTTACATCACAGATTATGGTCAGGCATCAATCTATCGACCCGTCTGTCCTGGACAACTGAGCCTTCAGCTCGACAACCCAGACAAATCTCTCCTAATGCTTTAGCTCATTTTTCTTTTCAATAGGAAAAACATAATCTCCACAATAACCTCCTAATGGAACATAATTTTACAGTAAGCCCCAGACATGGACCCACAAGGGTATAATAATCTGTATTGTTAGGAAGTCATGAAACTTTAAAATAATCCTCATGGCTCCCTGGAAGCAGACAATAAGAAACTTGCTTAAGATTCAAGCATCACTTATTCAGCGGTATCTCAGTGGTCTAAGTGTTCTGTGTATGCCTGGTGTCTAGAGAGACTCTTAAAATCAGCACAAAACAGGCTGGCTGAAGTGTCACAGAAATTATATTGAATTAATGGAAAATGATGCGTGATATGGAAAATTCTGTTTCATTTAGGTCCGTTTTTGGGCATTAAGCCTCTTTCATTGATGGGACAGAGAGTGGGAGACATGCAGCAAAGTGCCAGGTCGTGAACAAACCGGCGGCAGCTCCAGGATGTCTCAAGCCTCCGTACATGAGGAACCCTTGAGGACAAACTTTCACCAACAGCATTTGAAATGTTGATTTTTTTCTTCTTAGATCATACACTGATCAGCCACATTAAAACCAGATACCTAGTTTAAATGTGGCTGATCAGTGTGAGAAGACCTTTTTCTCCTGGCTCATTGTCTCCCGTCTGTCTTTGAGTTCTTTCTCTCATCCTTTTCTCGTACTCTCTAAATCACTCTCCATTTCGTCTCAGACTTGCTTTGTAAATGTTCTGCTGTGGTGCATCTCTCCACTCTTTGTGCACTTTCCAGTGACTCATGAGTTAGAACATCAGGATGAGTTTCATAAAGCCGCGCAGCCTCTTTCTTTCTGCGTGACATTTGCATATTCTCTCCATGTGAATGCCCTAATGATTCCTGGGTTTTGCTCCAGCACCACAAACCCTGGACAGTGTAACCTCTTCAGAAAATGGATGGACACAGGATGCCTCTGCTTCTTTCTCTCTGTTCTTTTGGTTTCCTGCAACAACATGCAACATTTCCAACAGCCTCAGCTCTGCTGAGCCTGGACCATCATTTGTCTGCTTAATGACCACTGAGGTGCCATGTTGAGTCATAGTGATGACATATCAACGTTTATTCCTCTGTCCAATTTAGACCCTGGCGAGAGCGTGTGGCCCATAATTTCTTCTTCCATTCAACCACTGCAGGTCGCCTCCTTTTTCTTACTTTCCAAACTAAAAACATTGAAATTCACATCTGCTTAATTAATATGTGTATATGCTCTCAGGAAAAATTAAACTCTTTAAAATGATCATTGGTCTAGAACTGTAACTATAGCAACCAATTTAGAATCTCAGTAACTGTACAAGTGCTTCTCATTAAAAAATCTGGAAACCAAGCTAAAACTATGTCTGAGGAAGGTTGAAATATGGCTAGAGTCTGTATTTTTAGCATTATTCAGGGTGCAACCACACATATTAGTCATATGGTACCATTATCTATTATTTTACAGACACTGACATACTGTGTCAGTGTCCCAATCCATAGATGCAAAAGATAATGTGCCCTGCTGTAATTTATTACTTGTCTTTTTTTAAACTTGTTATTTATGTTCGAACTTATCAAATTATGACGTTGTCTAGTGTCTACAGTGAAAAACATCTGGAAGCAAACTGCCATCCCATCTTTTTTCTGCCTGATATTTATCGGGAAGTATGTAAGAGGGCAACATAAACCAGCAATAACCCATTAAACTAATGTATCAATTAAACCAACATTTTTTTTGTTCATTGAAAAAATAAAGGAGGAGGAGAAGGGTTCACATGAGAAAAATGGAGCATGTGTGTTTTTGTGTGGGTTTGTTAAACGGTTTAATTTATTCCTAATCTCCCCTATTAAAGCTTGTTTTACAACTTCCTGCTGTATTCAAAAACTATGCTAAGCAGCCAAATTTCAATGGAAGAACATTTCAAATCCTAGTGTAGCTATAAAACTGGAGCAGCTCAATCCTTTTACAACAGATCTATTTTTACAAACCTGCAAATAAGGGAAATACTGCTAGAGGACAGTTGAAAAATTAAGATAATAAAGATTAAATTGTGTGGTTGCAGGTTGACTACTCTGTGTAACTTTGCAACTTTAAACCTGTTGAAAAATGAAATACTTAAGAAAATCCTGAAGACGATGTGACAGTCAAGGTCAAAGTCACCCAAACTGTGTAACAGCACTTTGATTCGTCAAAGCTATAAAAACAAACAGGTGTTACAGACAAAAAAAAAACAATATCAGTATCAGATTGGATCATGTACTGCATGACAGCCTCAAGGGTATGTCCTTTCCCAGATTTGCAATTCTGCAAAACCCTTAAATCTCTCAGGGGCTCAGCCAACAAAGTTTGTAAGGTTACAAAGCAGATCTGCCAAGATGGTTCGGAAAGTTCCCTCTCCAGTGGGCTGAGGCTCTTTTCACAGAGAAATGTTGACTAGACTCTAAAACATAGATAAGTTGGGCTTTTAGATGAAGATTCACTGGAGTGGGATTTTGAAATATCTTTGAACAGCTGCCGTGGTTGTGTCATTTTGAGCAGGGATGTATTCCCTCATAACACAGTCTCAGTAGTCTTTAGTGCTCCATATACAGCGCTTGGCATTTCAGTCTGTTTATATAAGGTGATTTGGAGGCACCAGAAAAATAAAATAAACTGTAAAGTAATAATAATGCTAATAATGACGATGATGATGGTAATACTAATATTAATAATAAGTGTAATAACAACAATGTAACAATGTAATATTAATACAATACTACTAATGATGATGATGATAATAACAATAATGATGATTATAATACTAATATTAATAACAAGAGTGATAATAATGTAACAATAATAATCATAATAATGATAATATGATGATAACAACAAATATAATAATAATAATGATAATAATAATAATTAACAAGTGTGTGTGTATTGGACTCTTGGTTAGAGGTCCAGTTGGCAGACGCAATCTCACCACTGTGGCTCCTGCAAACCTGGCAGTTAAATCTTAATTGCAGAGCAGCAGTACAATCTGCAGTCCTGTGCACAGTGCGTGCATCTGTATTGCAACATGAGTGCTCATTTAACAGAAGTTTAGAAGACCGGGCTGTCATCTGAGTAAGCAAGTACATATGCCTCTGACAGCACCAGTGATTATGACTGCACCAGCTTAATTCACTGAACATCCAACGAGGAATTACAAGCTTCACCGGGTTATGTAGTGCAAGTGTCTGTGTGTGTTTTTATGTATTGTTTACACATTGCTGAATTTGCGCTACTCACATCATCTGTCTCAGAGAATTTATCATATGAAAATGTCACATCTGTTTTTAATAGTGCACAGCTGCATGCACACATATCAGTAATCCGGGGACACGCTGGGATTTGTACTGATAATACATATCTTTGCTAAGATTAAACCGCTACGTGTGCATGTGGCGGTGTGTGTTGTGTGTGTACCCATGTGTGCACACTGGAGTTACTACAGTTCTGAGCCTGTGCCTCCTCTTTGTTTCTGCGGCATAATGGGCTTTGTAAGATAAAACCCAAGAGACATAACAATACTTCTGAGCTCGGGGATTGCGAAGCCGTCCCAGTTCGCAGCGTCGCTTTGGCTCCGAGCTTCAGCTATGATTGGAAAACCAGCGAAACCTGGATTTACCAGCAAATGATATTAATCGCCGCTCTGGTCCTCTTCACTTCATCATCTCCTCTTCTTTCAATCACTTTGCTCTCAGTTTCTAAGCTTTTTACTCTGTACCTCACAAACCACTCCTACAATGAAACTCAGTGTCAAAATAGGTTTGTCCTCTGAAATGCTTTTCTTTATAGCATCAGAATAAGATGCCATACATTTTACACATCATTGTTGTGAAGGTAAAGTACATCAATACTTACGTTGCCAGCAAATATCCACACATTAACAAAGAAATACAATTCTGTCAAATTATTACTTTGATACAAACCACCAAAAATAAGCACAGTATAAAAATCCAGATATAATGCTGCTGTAAATTGTTGTTTAGTATAATTTTTGTGAACTTGCTAAAACTACCAGCTATTAGGCTAACTTATGAATTATGTTAACGACACGAAAAAAATACTTAAAGGAACAAAACTCAGTGTTTACTTTTGGAGAATCTTTATCACAGATTGTCTGAAAAAAGTTTTTATTTATCAGCTTCAGTTCCTCTTGTCAGGAAGCCCGTTGAGTAATCGGCCACCAGCTAGACAGCAGTTGGCTGCAGCCATCAACCAGCTGTTAGCTCAGCTCAGTCAAAGAGAAATCAAAGACAGCAGTCAGTGCCAACATGAATAAGAGAGCAGTCTACCACTGATTACGTTCTCTGACCCAATGCTGTGTTTGTTTGAGTAGTGTCAAAATAACCATTGTTATATGGTTGATGAAAATAGCTATGGTGATTGTGGTGGTGGCTCATGGACTATAACTACAGCAAGACTGCTTGATATACAGTATGCCTACTCTCATATCCTACCATTACTGGAAATAACTCTATTTCAATTGTCATTGCTGCTCCCCCAACTTTTCAGACAATTTCTTATGTATAAATACTTTGTTGAAACCATTGTTTCCAATCAATATTGTAAATATTGTCATTTTGTTGATGTGTTCAGTTATTCTAGGCTCCGCTGCTAACAAGATATCAGAAGGATATCACAATATTGTTTTTAAGGTGGAGCTAGAAGAATATGTAAAAATGACAACCTGAACAACCGACAACCTCAAGGTCCGATATTTATTTTGCAGAAATGATGTAGATGTGGAGGTGCAAACACAGTGGAACATTTCATGTCCTTTATTCGGCCATTTCAGTTATTGTTGATGGCGTGCATATTCTAAAGAGTGCTGTTGAACTTTGTTGGGGGGGCGGGGGACAAAATTTAAATAACAAGCATAGGCAAATCATTTTGTTTGGGCCTGTGTTGAAACACATTATCATAAAACTATTTCATAATTAGTGCACTCTTTGCAATGATGTTTTGTTTGAAATAAGGCAATGCTGACTTTATATTGCAAAATTACATCACAAAGAATTGCTGCTATTTCAGGGAAGAAAATTACACTAACTCCACATGACTCTTCATACAACATTTTCTCATGAGAGTACATATAAAGACTTGTCATTTATAACAAATACATTTTAGAAATCAGAGTGAATTCACCTCAAACAACTAGAGGTATAAATGATTGTGACAGTGGCATGTATCAGGCTCCAGGGGGAATTGCTTTGATATGGGAGACGTTGCTCCCTAGAAGACGTGGGAATAGATAGCATAATTCTTTTTGGTGAGGGATGCACTGTTTATTAGAGATATATCAAGTGAGATGGGGTATTGTACTGAACCTCTGAAGTACCTGTGTTTATTTATTGCCCAGGGTTGATGGCTGTAGAAGGCCTGTAATAGAACTGATAAAGCTGACAATTATGCCTGGAGCTCTTTTAGCCGGTATTGATAAGGACATTTGGCCCTAAAGCATAAACTGTCTGGGCTTCATTTCTCACGACAGGTCATAGTTTAGCTTCGGCCACAATCTCACGGCAGCTAATTTTACACCTCGCGAGTCACTTTCTCAGCCAGTCAGTTTGTTTATCCAGCCAGTTGGGATATTGTAGCGGCAGGAAAGGAAGGTGAGATTACAATCCAGCCCTCCAGTCCATTAGCTGCTGAGTTTGTGGTTACATCTTTGTGAGTCAATTCTAACAATAATTCAGCGGTACAGACTGTCCAGCAATCTCCCTCAGAATCCACCGTCCTATTGCGGCTCATTGTCCAGCGTTGTCACAGTTTTGCTTAGAGTCACTTCTGTCAAGTTTACAAAGACTGCCATCCAGGAGAAAAATAAAATAACTGTTATTCTGCCTCACCAATCTCAGGGCTGAAAAAAACCCTCTCTAGCTTTTCCAATTTAAACATAAATCTTCCATTCGACACCTGAAAGACTGTAAACAAACAGTCGAGGTGGCGGCGGCCATTTTCAACCTGTCCGTCAAAACCTCTCTTAACATGTAACGTTGATGTCGAAAGTGATATACTATCAATGAGGCGGTTATTAGCAAACCACTGTGAATGGATGCTGCGACTCGCTGATCTGTTTTAATTTCTTCTGTGTTTATAGGAGCAGAGATAACCCGTCCCCTGATGAATCTCCTCATATGCTCCTGAGCTCCTCGAACATCTGATCATGATTCAACCTAGCATTCGACTTTCCATCTGTAAGTACTTCAATAGAAAGCAGATGAACACACTAAGTTGTCATATGTGATTGAGGAAATGCTCTCAGATACCAGTTCCTTCATATGTTGTTATATCATGTGTGATTTTATGTCTTTCATGCTTTTGGCTCCTCTTCAACCTTGTGCACTGTATCACCAGCTATAAAATGCTTATAGTTGGGTAATTTAACATGGGATTCCCTGACATTTTGTCTACCAGGGCTTTTGCCCTCCTAGAAAAACCTGTTTTTTGTCTCAACACTCGAAACGTTGAATTAGAAATGATACCCCTTCTTGAGTCAGCTGAATTCAAAATTGCATTGGCCACCTACTCACACTTACATGGACTTCAAAGAGCGGATTTGTTTGAATGGTTCCCAAGCTGAAAACTCTCAAGTGAAGAGACATCATTTTTGCTTATTATCCCCCATACTCTTCCATTGCACTGTTACTGGTGGGGATGGGATTTGACAGACAGGTTCCAGCAATATGAGTCTTTGCCCTCCTACCTGCATACTTATGAGGGATTATGTGGCATTGCAGGCTCGGTATAAAGTCTCAGTAATGGATTCTCGGCTCTGTCAAGTGTTTGTGCCTGAGTTTGTTTATACGTCTTCTTAAGAGAAAAGACAAAAAAACAATGAAACACTGTGCATGTGTGTGTCTGAGTGCGTGTGTGCACCTGGGTCTTTGTGTTGTCTGAGAGGTTCTGGTGTCCACAGTCACTGGGTTGTCAGTGTGAATGAGAGCTGTGCATGCACCTGTCACAGTCCTTTGAATATGCTCACCATCTCTAGTCGGACAGAACCCCAGAGTTACTTGGGGTCATTTTGTTTGTCTGTAGTGGAAATTATGGACTGATCACACTTCAGACAGGCTCTTTTTGAGTGCGTGTGTGTGTGTGTGTGTGAGTGAGTGTGTGTTTGCATTGGACTGGGCATCCCAATGAATCTATTTTCTGTCAGACATGTCTGACCTTCTATCGTAACAGTGAGGGTGCACACACTTGATTGAACTGGAGTCAGGCGCATATCAAAGAGAATAATAAGTCACATTGAAATGATGTGGTTAAAATCATCTCACGATTTGGGAAATTAGAATTATAGATTTCTGTCTCCCTGTTTTGCAGCTATGGGGGAAAAGGGAGTTATATAGCAGCTGTGTGATGGAGAAACTGTCCCCGGCTGGTTCGTTCTAGTCGTGTTTCAGCATATAAGAGTTAAAGGTGGCACACGGGAAAAAGGGAGACAGGGAGTTGAAGGTGAAATGACAAAGTGAAGTCTGCAGTTAACGTCACCTGCAGGCTGCTATAGCTCTGGCAGATCAGTGGAAGACAGTTTCAAACCGCCACAGTAAACATCCCTGTCTATGACAAGATCGATGGTGTTGATTCTGAGGATAATCCGTCGGGAAAGTTTGGATCTTTGAGGAAGTGTTGTTGTAGAATAATGTCAGTCAATAAGTATGTGGTGCATTTTACTTGACTGTGTTTCAAGAACACTGGAATCTGCCTGATTGTCTTGCAGTGCTGTTGTAGATATATCTTTAGAAATTGTAGAAATGCAGTGTTCCTATTTTATTATCAACCTCACACAGAGTGAAACAAGCTTTATAATACTATGTTTTAGTTATATGCTTCCTCTCTTAAAACACAAAGTTTGTGCTCTGGGCTGATATGTTGCACATACTCCAGATGGCTGCTATAATAACACTGGTAGCATGGAAATATGCTTTGAACACTCATTGTATTGTAAAAGGAGATGCACCATCTGAGGAAATTTCATAGATTTTCTGTTAGATGTAAAAGTGCAATCATGTGCACATTGGCAGACGGAGGTAAAGCATGACAAATTCTAAAAGTTTCTTACTTATAATTCAAACACGGATGCTTCAAGATGGAGCTGCTTAAGTTGTTTTTTATCACACCTCAGGGAAGAAAGAAAAAAACAGAGGAAACGTGCTGCGAACAAAAGGACCGAAAGCAGCTGTCATTCTTTCTTTCCTGCAGAGGTATCAACACTCTATATGTGTGGAGGAAACTGTCACATCAGCATAAATCATAACATTTAAACAATAGCATGACAATTCAGCGTCCTCACAAATTTGTTTAGGAAATTGCACAACTTTGAGGAAAAGAAAAAGATTATGTAAACAAGGAGTTTTGAAGCCTGAGGCGGGACTTTGAGTTTCATGACCTGGATAACCGTGAAGCTGGAAGTCTTCACATCCTTCATGTAACCACTTTTTTTCAAGCGAGTCTGCTTCAAAAAGCTTGAAAATTCACTTTGTAAATAAACACACCAACTGTTCTGGTGGTTTTTGTTTGAAGCCTGGAATCCAGATGTTTACCCAAAGAGAGAGGAAAAGTTTCTTTTTGCCTCCTTCAATGAAACCATGTGTCTAATGGTCTTCACACAGATCCATTTTGACATTTTATTGATAAATGCAAACATATAACTAAAATCCATATATCGGGAGCCATTATGTGCACCCCATTAACAACCTCTCTTTCACATTTCCTGTTTCTTGTTCTCTGGCAGTGAGAGCCTTTATCAAACATTGGTTGTTAATGAGACATTGACTATTCCAGTCACAGTGGGAGTGAGGGGAGGGGGCAGCTGGGAGTCCCAGGGGGACTCAGACCCGTGGCAGATCCATTATTCATAGTTCACCATGGGCTTGTAGCGAACACTGACACCCGACCTGCCTAAATCAAACAGGGCCAGTGAGTTTAATGCCCCCTGGGAAATGTGAGGCTCAGGTAAATGGGAGGGGGTGGGGAGAGGAGGGGTGCAGTGAGGGTTATAGTGAGGGTCAGATCAGAAAGAAGGGAGCGAGGGGTGAGAGGAAGAGAGAGAATGGTCCCTCTTCTTACTCCACTGGCTCTTGCTTGAAAGCTGTCAACACAGTAGCTGCTTTATCAGTCTCCCTTGCTTACGCTGTCTTTCTTTCTAGCGATCTCTTTTTTCCCTGGTAAGTTGTAAACATGAACATCACATGTCTAATACATGTGTTTCTTAGTGTATCATATTGCACAACAACCTCTGAAACATTTAATGGGCAGATCCAGTACATTCACATGAACTTGATCTGGTTTTAAATTAGCCCTTTATATCCTCCATTTTCAAGTCTGAATCAGAGCTCTCAATGTCAGACCTGGAGAGGAACAGAAGTCTATGAATAATACAAACCAATAAGATGCTTGAAGGCTACAATACTGTATGAACATAGTTGGCAAAGAGTTTGCCGTGACTACACAGATGCATCAAAAAAAGCCCTGAGAGTGGATGTTAAGATGCTGTAAGGGAAATCAGGAACCCTCACTGGTGCCCTCTCTTTGCCATTGCTATGCAGGAGGTTTAGCAGTACAGCTCCATTCAGCCCGAGCCCAAAGGTGACACTGTATTGAAGCCAAGCACTAAATACCCAACAAGGGACTGATTGCTTTGCACAAACCAACATTAGGAATGAAATAGATAAAATCTAAAATCATAGAAAACCTGAGAAAACCTTCACGGCTCATGAAGAGAACAGAACGTGTCTGACTTTCTTTGTACCTATATCTCATATATCAAGGGGTTCCATGGCTTCAGGAAACAAAAGCAAACTAACTCATAGGCGGTCGTCTTTGAGTCAGTTCCCTGCTCTTCTTGTTACTGAGCTGGAAAAAAAACATTGCCAGCAAATGCCTTTAAGATAAATTCTCCCCCGATATCATCTGCCTCAATGTAACAGGTCATTACCACCTTGTTTGTCCATGTCTGCTTTTCCTTGAGTAATTGTATAAAATCAGTGAAAAGTATAACAGTGGTGCAACTGCATTAATATTCCAACATTTATTCTGCTTTAGATCTAACGAATCTAACAAATACAGAGACCGATTTACTGTCTTCGTACATGATGCACAACTCATTTTCCAGAGACAAGGAGCCCCTGAGGTCTCTTGTAATTACCCACAGAGATGCAGAGTCCTTGGGTTGCGTGTTTATCTCCTTTAACTCAACACATCCCATGGGCAGCCTCTTCCTGTTCTCTCTGAAATCTCCTCAGTAGAAGTGCAGCATTCTCTGTGCTCTTGCAACATCGCTAATCTAAGTCAAATTTCCTGTATTTGCTAATTAGATAATCTTTAGCTTGTTTCCACAATAATTGACATGGCAATCAATAGTAAAAACACATGGTGCTGTAGATGCAGTGTGTTCGCATTAAGTTAGCAGTTACCTGTGACATTCAGAATCATTTAGTGAATGAAATGTATGTTAGGGGTTAGGTTTAAAATCTCAAAGGCACAGGAGATCCTCTCTCCCACAGAAAAATGCTCCTGAAACGACTGAAATGTGTCGTCAGTACTCCTGCTGACACTTTTGTGTTATCATTACGTCACAGTATCCCAGATAGCCATTTTTCATAATACATACCTTGCAGCTACATTGGTATGCCCAGGAGCTTATCAGTCAGAGGCTGAAAAAAGGAGCTACAGCAATGGACAATATGAGGAAAGTAATAAACTGAATTAAAAGGATGAACTCGAATGTCTCCTTTAAAATGTATTATTATTATTATTATTAAGTTTGTAACAGTCAATGCTTTGCATTCACCAGCAGTAAGGACTTGATTCTTCCAGTGAACTTGTCCTTTTTTGTCCGTTCTGTCTTGGCAAATGTGTGAGCTTTTTAGCATACACTCTCTGAGACATTTTCTTGGGAAGATCGCCAGAGGCACTCAATGTTTCATCAATTCTGCAGTGTCACCTCATTGAGCTTGTCACTGCATTAGCTATGTTGCTTCTAATAAATATGCTTTATTGAACATGCTGCAGTTTACAAAGTTTCAACAAGACACAGCCAAAAAAAAGTGCCTTTAATCTAAACTTTTCTCTAGGTGTTGACAGGCTCTCTATGCACACATGCTGCCGACACTGCAACACAAAATGCAGAGCAAAAACAAATGTAAAAGCAATCAGTGCATCAATAAAGGTTGAAAGAAACGTGGCTCTTTTTCTAGCAGATTCGGATAAAGTTTGATATGGAAGGTTCACAATTCAAACTGTGAAATTGCCTTGATGAGGGAGGAATTATCTTACGGAGAAGCAGGGAAAGTAATTTTGGAGCAATTCTAGCTTTGTTGATGAGAGGTCAATGTGCAGACGGACAGAACAAGGCAGAAAGGATTGCAGTGGTGGTGGCCAGGTGCTCAAATCACTGCTTTGGCCAAGCGTTATGAGTCATAAAGGAATGCATTTTTTTGTTTATTTATCTCCCCTTGCTCTGCCTCTTTCATTCCATAGCCAAGCTTTAGATTAGTACATTTGACAAACCACTGAGTAAGAGAGGGCATTGATAGCTACTCAAAGCAGAGGGCTATCATTGGGACCCTTGTGAGAAAATTACGCATCTTCAGACCTGCAAGGCGATATGCAGTGATAACAGAACCCTCCAACACAGTGCTTTCTAAACCCTCTCTTGGCTGAGCCTGAAAAGAAATAGGCGGGAGAGACTTGGACTTGAACCGGTGAAACAAAGCAGGGAAGGCAAAGAGGGGGTCTGTTCCCTGAAAGCAAGGGTTTAGGCTTCTGTTTCTGAAACAGCTTGTCTATAAAGGCCTAATCACCAAATGACATGATGATTGAGTTTACAGTAGCAGACTGACAAAGGAACAGTACTCCAATTATTTAAAATCACCATGGGTGTGAAATAATTTGCAAACACATCTTAGTGTGTTTCAGTGTGTTTCTGCCTGCATGTGTGTTCACTGGTTTTGCATCCATCTGACTTCAAAATATAAGCACTTGCCTTATTCTCATGTGGTTAATTTGCATTAACTTGAGAGTGGTTTTGCTGTGTGATGTTATTCTCCACAATTGCTCTCGACAAATGACCACAAAAACACTGCAGTGTTTACTGGTGTCTAAACACATAGTGTGTTTTGACAACTGCGTAACCCTCGGCACACAGTGTTTTCAAGTGGCAGACTCAAGGTGAAAAGAACACATATTTAGTTCCAGCCTTTGAGCAAAAATAATGATCCCAATAATTTAAATAAAAATATTTCCAGATGCATGACATATTCAAGGGAATGGTGTGCAAACATTTAGCTAATTATCTCTCACACAACTAAGAACAAAACTAAACAAAACACTGTCCCTCTTCCTTTACCCTGTAAATTTTTAAAGAGGCTTGTGAGTTCCTCATTTTAAGAGATTATTGCAATTTTGCTTGAAATGTGCAGTGACCTTTTTATTAATGCAACTGCTTGGATTTTTATAAATGCCTCTGTTGAATATTGCAGGCTCAGCTTCGCTGTGGCAAATACTAGCAACCAAGGTTTTTCTCAAAAATGCAATTATCAGTTATTTACATAGTTAATATTTACCCAGTTTGATTCCAGAGGATTCAGTGACTCAATCCCAACTGAGATGCTGTTTGTTCCTCTTCATTAGTATTAAAAAATAATAAATGCATTGTCAATAAACACACCCATGTTTGTTATGCTGTCAGCATCTTTTCAAAAACATCCTATGCAGGTCAAACTAATATACAAACAGACATGTATAATAGATCATAATTTGTACCTTGTTATGTCCCTCTCATTATTTGTATGATTGCTTGTGATTTTAACCTATGGTATTTTTAATATTGTTATTTTAATCTTTGTATTAACGTAAAATATTTCTGGATTATTCATTAGATGTCAGGTGATGATGATGCTATCCACAGCTGGATTAAGATGCAACTTGCTCAAGTAAATCATCACCTTTGCTGGTCCCAGAAATAGTTTGCATATAATTCATATTACACGTGACAGTAACCCCAAAAATTTGATAGTTGGTCAGTGTTTTCTACATCAGCTGTTTCATTGCAGACCAGAGATTAAACCCTGCAGATTTGTACCATTGTCCTTCAGTGTTTTTTTTTTATATTTTGTTCTTTATCCGTATATATCCGTATATACGACTTAGGAAAAATGTTACTTAGTCCAGTTCTAGCAGCTTTTTAATGGCAACAAGGTTCCTTCAAAAAATGTCTCCCTCATAAGATTTAATTTTAGCTTAGCTTGTACCTCACTCACTACAAAACAGCTCTTTTTCATCGCTGCATGCATGTCCACACAAACTAGGCTCACCGACTTTAGTGTTTCTCTATTTGTCTTGGAAAGCACTGTGATGCTTCACCCTATCACCCTGATGATGACCTGACAGGAATGCAGCCAAAACCTGTATCTGGACATGTCACTGTATTCTGAATTATCACAGAAAAAATCTTTTGCTGTCATGAGATTTGATTTTTTATGGATTTTAAATGGCCTCATAGGAGAGCAGATGTTGCCCCTCTCTACTTTAAAGGTCCAGTGTGTAAAATTTAGGTGAAAGGGAACTATTGGCAGAAATGTAATAGAGAGTAAAATAATCCTCATGATGTTTTCACTAGTTCGTTTCATCAAAATTGTAAGAATTGTAGTTTTCTTTACCCCAGAAAAGGCCCTTTACATTTAAATACTTTATATTTACATCAACACCATGTTTTTTACATTAGTCCAGACTGGACAAACTAAACGCCTTTTGAGTTTTATGACAATTAAAGGTTACCACAGGTTCTTTTTCACGTTTGGAAGGAGAGGGTGAAGTGAGGGGTGTTCAGCTGCAACATGCAATTTCAACACTAAATTCTAAACACTGTACCTTTAAAACAACCACCCACACAAAATAAATAATTTAACCCAATTTACTTTTTTTATAAGTGCTAACAATTTAAAGTAAACTTTATGAATTGTATGTTTTACGTTGAACAACACAAAAGTAAGTATATTACTTATATTATGTTATGTAATCAACAGGAATTAAGTGTAAGCCAGTCAGTCCAGTTAGATTCTGCAGCACATCATGATTGACCAACACCAATGTTCCCTGCCAACACCGTGAGTAGTGTGTCCTTTATGCAGCCAAGTGAGTGTGAAGGTTGATGTTCACGCTGTCAGAATATCTCAGACAAAGCTTTTTAGTAACTTGACCACAGTAGGCCTATTACTCTAATATAGTACGCTTCCATATAGAGGAAATAAGTAGGGTTTGTAGCCGACACAACCTCCTGCTGGCTGGACCTCAAAGAAGTGGCAATGACACATTGTGTCTTTGCACTTTATGCATTGTCTACCCACAATATACCACAGGTTTCAATAAAAGCCCTTCTAAGAGCACATTGAGTCCTGGCTGCGATTGCTCAAAGCTAAAGAGCTCCACCATCAGCACATATAGTAAATAGTAAATGGACTGCATTCGTTTTTCTAGTCTTATCGACTCGTCACATTCACCCATTTGCACACGCATTCATATAGCGGTAATACACACTGTCACCCATAATTCACATACTGGTGGAAGAACTTTCAGGGGCAATTAGCAGGCTCAGTGCCCAAGGACTGGAGGAGACAGGGATTGAACTATCGACCTTTTGGCAGATCAATTCCACCTGTATCTCACCTGGAACTTCTTCCCCAGGTTTTCTGCTGCATCTCAGACTTTATAGCAAACAAAACATCTCACAAATTGAATTCATAATTGGTTGCATAGTGACTAATAACATGACCCCCAGTGTTAAGTATTCACTAAACACCATTTAATTATAGCAACACAATTCCCATAAATAATATCTGTCCTAACATAACCTCAAATAGAGTCCCACTATGGTGACTATCAATTACAGCGATAATTACGCTGGGCTAAAACAAAAGTGCAAAGGTAGATGAAGATATTGGGACATAGGGGAGTTGCGTTTCTTAATGGATCCTCTAAACTGCTCCTGTAAAAGATAAAGACCATTTTGTGAGACATTGAAAGTGCTGGACTGTAAATAACATTGAGGTTAATGTATGAACACATGAGCTCACACACGCACAAATACTCAATTACTGTGTATAGAGTGTGTGGCTGTCTGTGTGTCTTAGTGTGTGTGTGTGTGAGCATATAGAAAGATGAAACATTTGAAGGTTCATTTCGATGGCTTTAGGCTGTTGACAAAGGTTTTTCCTATTGTGTGGAAAAAAATCCCACATGTGCATATAAACCCTGATATACACACACACACTCACACACACACACACATACACACAGATACATCCCCTCAGCTCCCAACACATATAAGCAGGCAGTGATCTGACAGGTGAGAATGGCTTACAGCGAGGTTAAAGGGGAAAAACACTACATAAGCAGGTCACCTCTCCTGGGACACAGCAATTTTTCAGTGTTGCACTGGAGAGAGAGAAAAAACCATGCAACACAATGAATGTGTAAAATCAAAATGCAAAACACTTTCGTCCCCTCTCGTCTTCATTTTCTTGCAAGTGACTTCTTCATTAAGTCGAATCCTCCATTAAAATTTTTTTGACATCTTTGAGAACAAATTGACATTTAATAATTCATCACTTTATATAACAGCAGCAAGTTATATGACTTTTCCTTTTAAACACTTTGTCCATGCAAATGGTTCATCTCTGAGCCTTTCTCTCAAGTTCTCGGCGCTTGGTGTGGTATGAGTAAAGCACGGCTTGACCTTGACTTTCTCTCTTGCGTGTGTATGTGAAAGAGGAAAAGAGAAAAAGGGAGAACAACATTAGAGTCTTTAGTGGATCAAACTACCTGTTAAGTAGCAACAAGCCTCCCTGTCAAGTGGAGCTCCATAGCCATTAAAGTTAGCAGTTAAAGATGCCTGAAAGGAATTAGGGAAGGAGAGGGTGTTTTTTCACCTGTTTGACACTTTATCTGGTGTAAAATTAAAGCTTTTGACTAATTTCTGTGTCATGTTGGGATAAGAAACTTGTGGTTTCATCCCTCAGACTTTGTGAAACCTGCCTGTTGAAAATATGATTTTAGACCAACTATATCTGCAGCGACAAAAGCTTTTTAACATGTAAATTACATATATGTGCACTAAACGTTTTCAGACATGCATGACATATTTCTTCAGCAGCAAAACATCAGTGCACATTCACAGAATATATTTTGTGAGATTCTCTTTTTTTTATTACAAATTTACTTGGTAATAGAAGTGAAAGCAGTTTTTTACACACACGCAGAAGTTGATATGTAGAACTCCTAGCTGTGGTGATTACTCCAGGTCAAACTGTTAATGAACCTTTATGACTCCGTGGTTGTATAGATTCTTAAAGCATGACTGTGTGCACTAATGGGTACCACTCTATTAGAACATGGTCGAACAGGCAGGAAAGTCTGAAAGACCTCTTACAATAGATCTACCATCGTCTATATAATGTGCTGGCCTCAGGAACAACAGCCACTTGTGGAGTTGTTCCCATTGTACAGTGATCCTATTTGGACGGGTCGATGAATGGTGGTACCGTCAGAGTGACGCTTTTTCTTCCTCTTGAATGGCTGAAGATTTTGTGGCCTGTGCTTTTAAGAAAAAAATACACTTCCAGGTCTGTCGTCATCACATTGTGAAGATAAGAGCCTTGTGACTAAGATTTATTTTAATATCAGGGAGCTTTTTCCGGAGAAAAGCACCTGTGTCTACTTTCCGCTGCTTTCCAGCAGTGTGCTGAAGTATGACTGCAGAGACGGGCAGATTGACTTTTAGATGTTGGCAGGCTGCGATTAGTCAGGCCTGTGCTCAGCATGCTTCTTATTCTCATATTCATTTTTCCATGTGCCAGTTCAGACATAATAATGTGGTAATGAGCACCATGACGTCAGTAAGAGATTGGCATTGTCAGTTTAGAGGCATACAACCAAATGTAGAAACGTTTTTTCATATCGTCATCATCTAGATATCTATATGTTTGTCTTCAGTGTACCAACAAATACTTAAAGCAGTTTGACCAATTATAACAACATGACATCAACACCAATATTCTGAATACAAATATTTAATTTGTTGTTGTTGCCATCTTAAGATTTAATATTTTAGTCTTTAAATTCAGCCTTAAAATCCATGTGATAGATCTTTCCATCTCTCTCAGTTTTTGTAAACATCCTTGTACATAGTGGTATAGCTTCAAAAGCTCTTGCCACTCAATATTATTTTCTCTAACCCTGGTCAATATTTTTATCTGATTAAAACTGCTATGTTCCCTTCTGCTGCACCTACCCATCACCATCTTTGACACAAATGCAGTAGAATCCACTGAGACCTCAGAAATACTTTTGACAACTGTGTTTGACCATTTTCATGTCACTGATGCCCTCGTGAGTGTGAACGTCAGTGTTACATTATGGGGAAGACATGCTCTCTTGGGTTGATTTAAAGACAGTGGCTGGAGCTAGTTGTTCTGGCTAACCAGTGACATTCTCTCATTAAGCGAGGAGACTTGTCTGAGTGGCCAGTTAGGCGGAGGACATTACACAAGGTCATACCCTTTGGTTGCCATGGGACGATAAATGAAGTGGAAAAGAGGTCGAGCAGACGGCTAAAAGACAAGATACTTGTTGTGCTGTCCGAAAGCTTCCCTCCTCTCTGAAGGGCAGGGCTTGATGTGAGAGGAGTTTGAAGTTTAGACTTTTGGTCAGTGTTGAACATGGAGTTATTTAAGTCATGGGTGTGTGTGTGTGAACTGCAGCTGGATGTGTGCTGGTGGATGTATGTGTTTAATCAGACTTTGCTGACCATCACCAAGAGGATACTGAGGGGTGCTAGCAGAATGGGAAATCAATAATGTCAATAGGAGGAGCATTAGGACGGCCAAGTGGTTTTAACAGCCCCATTGTCATGCCACCATTTTTGCAAAGCAGTGTGTGGGCCATGCTTTCTGCAGTCTTCAATTTTCAGAAGGGCTGAGGAACACAGACAGCTACAGAAAAAGACAAAGATGGTAGACAGGCAACGAAAAGGAGCCCTCAGACAATCAAACTGGAGGCATGTTTCTGACATGCCTTCTGTTCAACAACCATTCACAGGAGCTTTCAAGATGCAATATTTATTTCCACACCATCAGCTGCTGAATTGAACCGTAGTTGTTTTCTCATCAGCAGTGAACACACCACACAACATGCCCTTCACCAAGGAGGTTGGCCTTTTTTGATCAGGTCTCCTAATACTACAGCGTACAAAAAGTGACCTTGTCTTTTAAAATGTAATACCTGGCTTACCTTATATGTCCTTTTGAGAAAGACAAATCAACTCATTTTTAGTTTTTTTTCAGAAAGTCATATCAAGTTTGTCTTACAAAAAAATGTGTATATATATATATATATATATATATATATATATAAATGTACAATGCAATATGTAATACAGTACAGTGATATTAAGACTAATACAAATTTAATCTCTTTAAATGCTTTTTAAATTTTTTTTTTTTATTATAGGCCTGTGTTGTGCATTGTTCAATAGCGGAATATGCACCAGCTGCATCAGTAAGCTACATGGCCACTGGCAGTCTCAGTAAATGTGCCTGAATATTGAGATAATAATAATTATTATATAATAATCAAGCGGTCCCTTTAAATACGACCTCCTCCTAACTGATCCCTGCTCAGCTACACTGCCACCCACGACCTGCTGCAAGCAACTTGCCTCCACCACCCCAGCTTCCACCACCCCAGCCTCCACCTTTTGGTACCAAGTCCAAACACGGTTGTGGTAAACGATATTCATCTTAAACAAATGTACCTTGCCTGCTACACCCACCAGGGGTTCTGTACATGTTCCCTGTTTTATATTAGCACGCTGCTCGGCTAATCCAGGGAACATCCAAAGAATGGAGCCTTCATAACTGTGCAATAAATGGGTGAATCATGAAAAAGTGTTCCTGACTGAATTATTGTGTTAAGAAGTGATTTCTCACTTTGATTTTCCTTGAATCTTAACTGGAATATATCAAAGAGTTTGCTCTTTTGAAAGAAGCAGTACATTTGTTTAGCAGCTACTCTTCTCTAAAAAAGGGAAGTTTGGAAATTGATCTTAAATTTTGAAAGACTCATGGTCCAAAAGGGTTTTTCCAGATTGGGTGGACCATGAAATAACACAAAAAAAAACAACCTAAACTAGGCAGAGACAGAGCCTGTCAATAGTGGGAGTGTTAAAGATCCATACTTCTTTCAGAAATCTCACAGGCTGGACGTCGATAACTCACAATGAAGGCTTCATTTTGTTAATCACCTCTCTGAGAGTGTCTATAGATGTTGTGTCCAAGGCAGTAATTTTAAAAGAAACAGTGGTGTCCAGCACAGGAGGGGGAGTCATCATTCTAAAGCTGGAGATCTTGTTGACAAAGAGAATTAAAAAGTATTAAAAATGTCCATATTGATATTTGACGGACCCTCTGTGTCATAGTTATTAACATCAAACAAAGTTCCATAATTGTGTCTGTTCTGTCTGATAACGTCTGATGAGTATCGTGCTCTGCCTTTTTAAATCTCTGTAACTAAAATTTTTTAATAAAAGCCAGTTTAGAGGCTTATCATTTCCACTTTGCCCTTTGACAAAAGGCGCATGTATGCTGTCTGCCACACATATCCATCCATATTTCTGCTTAAATAGAGCAATTTGCTTCAATATTTCGGTACAAGTGTTAAGTGTGTCAACATCATAATTCAATGTCAACTAAGGATGATAAAAATTGACTGTTATTTGATTATATAATTGGATTTTTTGCCACAGACACTAACATCCTTCAATAGCGCATTGTCTATAGACACATCATCAGAGAGGACATCATCAGAGGTTGGTCATTTTCCCAAATGCCATTGTTGTGATAAAAGCCTCACTTTGAGTTGTCATTCAAGCTCACGTGTCTAAAAGCATCACAAAGACCATGCTATTTTTGGTGACGTCTCCTCAGACCAATCCGTCTCACAGAAGAAGCTTAATCTGAATTTTAATCTGCATCATGATGTCATCCCACATTTCTACTTCACAGCTCTGCTCAGCATTTCTCTCGCAGTTAATTTCAGCAATAAGTTCTGCTGCAGGTCTTCTAAAGGACGTTCTTACAATGTTGGCTCAACATTTCTTTCCCTTGTTTTTCTAGAGTATGTATGCATTGTTGTTTTGTTGAAAGTTTGATTCTGTTATGTTTAAAAGGGAAGTTCTTTCATCGTCAATCCTTGGCAGGACATTTAACAAGTTTCCTCATGGGCAGGTACACAAGTACAGTAGTGTTCAGTGGTAGCAAAGAGCGATTGGTGGTGATGAAAGTAGAGTGTGGATGACAAGAGGAGGTAGTAGCGAACAGCAAAAAGATAAAAGGAAGGTATAATAGAGGGTGAGGGGGACGTTCAATGATTCCTTGATCTCTTTATTCCTTTGCGAGTCATTGTTTTTACAGAAGCAGTGATTGTAGAATTTACTTTGTACTGCCAACTTACTTCTCAACTCTAGCACTCGCGTCTCGTTCTCAAGAGGAACATTGGGAAAATATTTACATTTCTGCAGCTGCGATAACGTACAATCACGCCTTACTTTCTTAAAAGGGGTAAGAAAAGGTAGCTGTATTACTCATTATACTTTCAAATGTTAAACACATAATTCTTCCATGAGCATAAAGAGATGTGCATCTGTGTTTAACTTTGAACACAGTGTCTTCTCTATTTTTAACACCTATGTGTTAAAAGGCCCATTTTTAACACAGTTGCCTGTTGACAACAATGCAATTGTGGAAAAATTGCTGAGTCAAAAGACAACAATGTGAATTGGAAGTGGTAGAACAACATAATATATCAGTTGAATTGGACCCTGAATTACTGACATCAAAATCTTGTTTTGAGCATATGAATCACATTTGATGTCAGATTTGTGCAGATATCAAACACAAGTCATACAGTTCTTATTGGGTTTCAGCATTTGTCTGTTCAAAGGTAACTATTACTGGGGAAGATATACAGACTATCGTATTTATTTTCTTTATTCTAGGCTGCCATTTTCTGACGTGTCTTCAGCCTGAGACATCATAATGAGGTCTTCTTAAGAAGCAGCGTGCTCACACACAGACAAGGGGAGTACACATTTGAAAAATAAGAAGATAAAAAGTGTTTTATAGTAGAAGCCTGCTGTAAAGGACTGACGGTAGAGTTTACAGTAAATACCTGATAAAACAGTTGCCATAAAAATTGCTTTAAAATTGCTCTTAATTATTGAAAAGAGGATATTACAGAATACCTTTCATGAGCTTTTGTTATATAAATAGCCGGAAAGTATTTTTTTTAGAAAAGAACACACTTAGTGTTCGGCCTGATCTACTTAACAAGATTGTCCATCTCTTATTCAAGTAACAGAAATCACCCAGCAAATAAAGCAGTAAATAGCTGTTGATATTTCACTTTTCAACACCGTAATGGACTGAATTCATATTGTTATTTCCTTTTCAAATCGAGAACTCTAAACACTTTATACTACAGGACACATTCACCCATTAAGCTCGATGCTAATTGATGGAACCAGGGATCGAATCACTGCCCGTCGTGTTGGTGGATAACCCATGCCACCATCTGAGCCACAGCTGCTAGCACACTAGCATCTTTGCAAATTAGGCTTACCAGGTTTGCAGATCTTCAACATTGCACTGATTCTTTTCACCACTCAAAAAACTGCAACAAAAATAAAAAACTCAATTGTTTTACAGTAGGTTTCAAGAGTTTCCAGGGGTGATTTTTCTCTTTTATGAAAACGCAGAGCCTGAGGTAAAAATCTTGGAAATAACTTGAAAATTTCAGGATAATCTTCAAACATGTCAGCCAGTCAATGGAATTCAATAAGTCTGTTACAGCACAGTCCATCACACTTCATGAAAAAAATACAGTCATAGCTGCTCTATAAGAGAGAATCCGTGTACAAGAAGGTAATCAAACAGCTTTCCAACATCAAAAACTGCAAAACATGAAAACCAAAAAAAGGCTGTTAATTGTTTTTAATTGTCTCTTGGGTCCAGACAAGTGGCTCTGGAATGCAATGACTAAAACTGTGAAAATGTAGGATTGGAACAGCTGAAGTTCGCAAGTTCACAAGATTTTCGGGGTTACTGTTCAGTATAGTGATAAGTTGCATCAGAATAACCTCAGGCAGCAGGTGCTCTGGTTGGAGATTTCCTGACCTGCCATGGCTTAGGTGTACGACAATAGCATCATAGAAATCACTCCAAAATAAAAAATGTAGCATTCCCAACAGAATACAGCAGTATTTTGTTGCCTCGGGCTGCTCTAAGACCACTCCAAACATTAGAACAATTCTGAATTTGTACTGGAGCCTTTTTACGTAGAGTAACACTGCCCAGGGCTTCATTTATAAAACAAGGCTGAAAAAGGCGTATGCAAAAAAACAATCATATTCCGCCCTCTACATGTCCACAATCAACTATGATCAATAAAATTGGACAGAAACATTCTATGAAAGCACAGATAACGCTGTTGGATTTAATGTTAATGATGAAGTGGATCATTAATCTGGCTTTAAGTCAACTCATGTCTGCCTGTTTTTCTTTGCTTTTCAAAATTGTCTGGTGTTTGAGTGAATTTGGCAGCGTTATTTTCAAAATATTTCAGTTGTGGGTCTTACTGTTAGGATGGACAAATTTACCAGAGCCTCACTTCAGTCTGGCTCCATAAACAGATAAGAATAACCCAGAGCAGCTGCGAAAACCTTTTCCTTTCCTTGATCGTGTTATCTTAAAGGCGTATTCTCTCACTTCTGCTGCATACTGTCATGTTTCTCAGCCCATGTTTTATTTCGTTGCTCTGCACAGGGGAGTAAGAGAAATTGCCCCTTCTCTCTCTGTCTTTTTGACTCACTGTCGAGCTCCCTTATTCCTTTTCTCAGTAGTAAATAATGCTTTTTCATTGCACACGTACCCCAGCTCAAGAGTGTGTTGAAAGCATTTTATGAAAATCAGGATCTGTTTGAAGTGGGAGCTTATTCGGAACTTAAATCTCCTGGCCTTTTGTACAAAGAGCTTGATTGAATTTGTATTCAATTTTCCTCAGTCGTCTTTATTTCATCAAATGTAATTTCGGAATTTCTGGAGGTTGATAACCATCACTGCAATCATTTACCCTTGATGTTTTTGGGCGAAGAAGAGAAGGTCGCTGATCGACTTGGATATTTGTTTTGCTTTATAACTGCTGTTTGAAGTTATATACACATGGGGGGAGGGGCATGCTTACGAAACCTTGCTCTAAAATGTCCTGTGTCTATTCATTTAGCATCATATGATCTTCAGAAGTTCCTCTTTCCCAACCTGCACTCGTTCCCTGCAACATATTGGCAGCAGACAGTCACGCTGATATTTTTTTTATACAAGCACACAGAAAGTCACAGGCACACAAGTTTATGCAATTACAATGCACACGATGTTCAGACTTCAACACAAACAAAATGCATCACTGAGGGCTCTGTCAGGCCTGTCAGAGTTGACAGCTTGTCTGTCATTATCATAGTTTGACTTGCAAATCAATGCATTACTGGTTTTTTCAATCACTTGTTGAAGTCAGTGACTTTGAAAGTGTGAATGAGTCGAATATGAAACTAAGATTCCAATGGTGAGATATTAAAAAAGATTTTGAGGCTCATGGGTTTGCAGGAATATTGAAATATTGATAAATAGATGCACAAACAGTCACTTAAGAAAAACAGACAACTGCACAAGCTCTGTCTCACATATTTAGACACACACCTACACAACCCTGACCTTCACGGAAAGTCAGAGTACAATAATAAAAGTAACATTAACCTGTAACTAAACCTAAATGTATCCTAACCTTGAAGCAATGACACATCTCCAATACATAATATTGGAAAAATCGTTATGAGCGCTGCCATCTTGCACTTTTGACGTAATTTGGGGTCAGAGTCTGCACAGCAGTGGTCATGATGTGGAGCCGCAGTATCAAGCTCGGCCAATCACGAGTCGGTTTCAGTCATTGATAATAGAGTTTTGCCCTATTTTTGTAGCATTAAAAAACTAATTAAAACCAAATTAATCAGAAACAAATGTTGCAAAGAACATAATTGTACATACAATGATATGATATATTATATGAGAAAATGTGTGTAATGCATACTTTGCCTCACATGGAGAAGGCAGGCTCAATGCCCTATAGAACAGCCAGCCACCAGGGGGAAGCCAAGATTATTTGGCTTCACCTTTGTGGGGCTGTCTTGTCCTTCTCATCTTCTTTTTACCTTAAAATGCAATGATTTGACTTCGAAAAACTTTTTGTCCACAAAATGAAGAAAAGTCCTCATAATGCAACTGAATTTAGAATTAGGTCCCCACAACACTAGCAATACAGACACACACACACATACTCTGAGTCATAACTTGGTGTGTTTTTAGCCATAGGGAAGTCCTTTATCCACATAACTAGATTAACTCACAGTGAGCTCTGATCAGCTTAATTTGGATTCAGCCTGCTTACCCCTCCCTGGTCTGCCGTCAGTCTGCATGTTCATCTGTCATTCTGTCGACGTGAATGCCAAGTTATGTGCCCGTACGTCTCTGTGTCACTTTATTTAACGATCTCACTCCGTCAAGTCTTTAACAAGGATTACCACCAGCAACTTCCTGCATACCTCCTCCCCTTTTCAGCATCCCCCCCCCCCCCCCCAACTGTGACTCTTTCAAAGCTTATTTCACTGCAGAGTAGCTTTGTTGTTTATTGAATGATATGAAAATATTTTACCCTAAGTGTGAACAGTTAATAGAAATAAACTCGCTTCTGGTAGATGATCTTGTGTTTTCTGTTTTTAACTACATGTAATGAACTCATGCCTCCATGTCTTGGCAGGGTGTCAATGTATTGACTGCAGTAGTGTTTTTGGATTGCAGAATCTTTAGGTTGCCCCTTTAGGGACTGACTGACAATAGAATAACATAGGTTGTCAATTGTCAATTTCCCACATAAATATTGCATTTCCAGAGAAGTTAACATTTCTGCAAATAAACAATTGAATTCAGTCTTTAAATAACATCCACTGCTGGCAGATGACAAAATATAATGTGATTTTTATCAATTGTTTATATGTGCCATCCATCAAGTCTAGACAGAAGTGTTTTTGTTAAATTTTACCATTTCTATCAAAAGTCGATCACCCTTGATGTAATGATGCCATTCAAAGCAGCTATCCTGCACAATCACACAATCATCCTCTGTTCACTGGGACAAAATCAAAACACAGCCAGACATGAGTCTGTTGCTCTGTTTATAAATCTAACTTTATTTCTCTCTCTTTCTCTATCTCACTCTGTTCTTATGTCATGAAAGCATTGGCCTGTCCATTAAGTTTTTACCATCATTAAACTCTACTCAGCCAAACATTGTGAGTTTAAGGATAAGCAACTCATTAATCTAACTTTAGGGTAAACTGCCAAGTATGACACGGATGGGATTTGAACCCATGTGTGCTGAGCACAATGGATTATAGCGGTATGAATGCAAGACCCATGGTTACACAGCCGGACATGACACTGTCATTCAGTTATATCTGTTTATATATGGCAACAAGTGATTCACTATGTGTAATGATAAACGTTTCAACTAATGATCAATGAATATTCAATAGCCCTTTTTGCCCTGCTGCCCCCCCCTTTGTTCTTCTGTCATGAAAACATTGATTCGACCAACGTTTTTACCAGAAGGCAAAATTCAGTATAACATTGATTAAAGATAATGTCGTCCTCCATAAGTCTCACATTAGGTTTATTTTCTGGTGGCCCTCTAGTTCTCATCAGACAGGAGGTCCTCGGCAAAACTAATACTCCATCAGTCACTCTGGTGCACATGAGGTAACAGCACAGAACCACCCCAGCAACAAAAATACACTGCACAGCTCCCATTACAGATCTTTTTCATTGTAAATACATGATTGAGTGATCTGTTCTTAAAGGTTCAGTGTGTAAGATTTAGGTGAAAGTGATCTATTTGCAGAAATTAAATATAAAATAATCTTAATGATGTTTTTACTAGTGTGCGATCCTCTGAATTGTACATTTTAATGTTGTCTTAACCCTAGAATGAGCCCTTTATATTTAAATTCTTTAACTTTACATTCGGAGCGGGTCCTCTCTGTGGATGCCGCCATGTTTTTTTACAGTAGCTCAAACTGGACAAACTAAACACCTTTTGAATGTTTTATAATATTTGAAGCTATCACAGGTTCTCTTTCATGTTTGGAAGTGAAGGGTGAGGTGTATTCAGCTGCAACATGCAACTTCCCCATTAGATATCACTAAATTCTACACACTGAATCTTTAACTATCATGTATTTAGTTGTGGAAACAGCTCCAGGGACAGTCAGCTTGTGATTAATTATCGTAATTCATCAAACTGCATCACCAAAGTAATGCGGAAATGTTTGAGGTTTGTGTTTGGTAAATCCGTAAAGGAGCAGGGATTGTACGTTCATGCCACACAAACCAGTTTCCCAACTAGACACTTAAGACCTGATGGATGAGGAATCAGGAGAGTTTAGCCTTTCAGAACATGAAGACAGTAAGACAAGTGGCCTTTACTCCCATTACAAGGCTAAGCTTGTGTTCATTGAACTGAGGTTACAATCGTGCTTACTCTCTAGACGGCCACAAGCCTTGTTCATTACACAACCCTGCAGAAAATCAGCAAGATGAGGGTGAAAGATGGAGAAAGGGACACAAACGAGGAGGGGGAGCAGGATGAGGAGGCATGGAGAGAAAAAGGTCTGGAGGGAAGGAGGGGACAGATAGTAGGACAGTAAGCATGAGATGCTGACGGAAAGAAGGGGGATAGAAATAATGAGGGATGGAAGGAAATTGGGGATAAGGGCGGGATGGAGGAGAGGGAGGGACCAGCAAAGAGAGAGCTGAGTGGAGCTGAGGAGGCGCTGGGCCTGGGGGATTGCTACGCGTTTATCCTCCTCTGCAGCAGGCTTCTGAAGCACTACCTCAGGAAAAGACTTTAAAGCAGGGTGGCTGCTGCTCCGCACTGATCTGTTAATACCCGCAGATACACAAGGCTTCGCCATAGTACTCTGGGGGTGGGTTGGGACAGTGTGTATAAAACTGTATGTGAGTTTGTGTGTATTTTTTGTTATGTGTTCAAGGATCATATCATATCTCTGCAGACAATATCCCTTCCCCACCGCTAGCTCGCTTCAACTCACCCGGAGACATGAAGTTACCGAAGCGATTAAAAGATTAGATTGGACTATCATGTGGCTGTGTGTCAGCATTGTCACCTAAAGCTGCAGCTGGAGGGGGGGTATGACCACCCTGTTTCAGGATCCTGTATAAATAGACCACCGCCGCCCTCTGGGAATTGGTATAAAAACTTCCCCAGTGCCAAAGAATGCAGCAAAAAAACTGGGAGGTGGAGAGGCTGCATTGGATTTATGTTGGCTGCCTCACAGAGGACCACGTCCTGAGCTCTCAGGGGGGCCTATGATTAATGATTAATTCAACAAAAGTAAAGAACCTAAGGGGGGATAAAGATGTGAAAGAGCTGTTTCTTTGTGTGGAGCCGTCACATTTCATATGTGAGGTTTTACTGATAACAAACTCACAATGTGCACAGTTTTTATATTGTTACACTTTGCCTCTATTCAAAAACTGGAGGATAGATTTTTTATAATCCTGTTCGAACTTAGATTTGAGACCATGTGTTCAAATTAAGGTCAGAAACAATTTGATCTTAACGCAAGGCAAGTTTGTTCAGCACATTTTAACAAGGCAATTTAAGCTGCTTTACATGAAATATGGAAAAGGCATTATAACAAAATTCTAAACATAGTGAAAATTTTAATCAAGAGTTAGACATAGAATAGGAACATAAGTAAATAAACTAATACAAGATATAGGGGAAATATCAGTGCAGTGTAAGAAAATTAGTAGTTATTTGATTTAATAAAAGGTGGCAAACAGGAAGGTCTTCATTCATGTAAAAGAACTAAGATTTGCAGTAGACCTGCAGTTCTCTGGGAGTTTGTTCCACAAAAGTGGAGCATAAAAACTGAACGCTTCCTTTTCATGTTTAGTTTTGACTCTGGGGACAGAAAGCGTTCCAGAAGAAAAGTGTGAAGCTCTAAATCAATCTTTATAAACCAGTAACATACATGTTTGTGTTTGTATTTTAAAAGTTGATGATTTTCAAGATGGAAAGCAGTTCATGCTCTTCTGTGATGCTGCTGTGTTTAATACAGAGCTTTAGAAAATTACATTATGTCTTTTTGCAAACCCACCTCAGTTGCACAACAGTCATCCATTTGAAATGCACCACCTTTCATTCAGTGGAATCACATTCCATCTGACTGGACTCTTTGTAATTGAATTGCTATTGTCAAGGTAGATTCAGGTGTAACAGACAGCGACACTAAAGCGTGGGAATTTTGAGCATCTGAGTTCTGTGCTTTTTTTAACTTCCACACTGATGCCACTTGTTCAAGTTTTGTTCACACAGTGTCACTGTTACAGATTCAAATCTACACTTGCACAAACCAAGATTTTGCATGCAGATTTATTTTACAGGTTTACAAATGTACTAAATACACCCATTCATAAATGTATTTTTGAAGATTGCTTTGCATGCTCATTCCTTGAAAATTCATTTGAGTTGGCCAACATGTTCTCTGCTGTCCCATCTTTGAACACTTAGAACATAGGGCGAGTTTCCTAAATCTATTTGAGGAAATTCTGCAATAAAACTGCAACACTCCAGTAATAACCACAGAACAACCCAGCAACATGTGGAGCGGGCGCTAAAAAAGATTTGATTTTAGTGGCTGGCAGTGGGTTCACTTTGCACAGTGAGATTTGTCTTTAAGCATAGTCATCTGTAGACAGTTTTAACTATTCTACTCTGAAAATCAGTGTCAGTGTTAGTGGCTGATGATTCAGAATCAGAAATACTTACTATTGAATGTGTATGTGATGTGATGAGGATCTCACTGTTTGCCGCTGAGGGGACATGTTAATAGACATGCTGAACAACACGCAAAGACTGGAGAGAAAAGGATGGGAGAGAAGCGAGTGGCAGAGAGGAAAAAACTAAACAAACCATTGCATGCTCTGTTAGAAATCACCACCATGTGGATGTGTGATTGAGATAATCTCAGCGATTCAGCACTTCCTCAAGGACCTCTGCAGCAGGTTGGCAATAACCTAGAGGAGATTTCCTTTTGTTTCCCACTACGAACAGTTTGACCTCATACTTACATGTCAAAACTTCAATTCCCAGGGAAGATGATGATTGATTTTTCATGTTATCTCAGTCCGTACACTGATTTCACAACATGTGTTGAATGTGCCAGGATTTTCATTTATTCCTTTGTTATTGTCTTCTGTTAAAAATCTTTTCTTTCTAATTCAAAAGTGAAAAAATAGCAGGAACATTTTCTCCAGTCATTCACACACATTTCCCTCAAGTGATCTTGTCAATGTCACAAATGCGGTGCGTCTCTTCCTGTGGCCCTTTAATTGTTTCCTATCCTCCCCGTGCCATTTATCCACTTGATCAGAATCACCTGTATTCTCAGATAACATGACAGGCCATTAGAAAGACGTGGTTAACCAGGCGTGTGATATCGCCTGCAGTCGTCTTTAATGATGGTGTAAACAGCAGTGCTCCTGGGTCACTGCTCTGTGCCACATGCACCGAGCCTCTGCTGCTTGTGTGCAAGTGCGAACGATATAAGTATAAAATCTAATCAACTATATTCTCATTACACAAGTATACAGGTTTAAACCTTTAAGATACCAGGGTACCGGAGAATCAAATTATGCCCCAACAGAAATTGGAAATTATTCATAAAGTTAACATTTGTTGTTGCTTCAAGTATTTTGGATCGCAGAAGTAAATGTAACACCGTGTCAGCCTCTTGTGATTGCATTACCATGTAAAGTGATTCGAAGAGATGTTGTAATTTTTAAGAAAATACTTACAATACATGACATTTCATTTTCCTGCACAGTTCAGAAACCCTACAGCTCTCTTAAAGGTTAATGAATCATTTAACTGCTTCATAAAAAGTTCAAACATTGGAAGTGAATGCATTTGTTATATCTGAAGTATTCATCCTACCAATATGGTTTCTGCACTCGTTGTGTAAGTCTCCTCATTCCAATATGTCCTTAAAAGTGTCTGAGCTGCAACATGCAGTCGACCGCACAGGCCCATGAGTGGATGTTCACGCCTTCTGAGGTCTTGGAATTATATTTCATGTTATGCGCTTGCATTTCACTCAGCCAAACATCTCCCCAGTTCAAATGACCTCCATTCCTGCCAGTCGAGCAAGATTGTAAATAATGTTCCACTGAATTAAGAACCCTAAATCCTGCAGCTTCATCTTGCTGACAGAGTCTGCAGCTTGTAATCTGGACACACTTACAGGGAGACTGGGTTTCTTGGGATAGCGTTTTTGTAATGCCATCGTCAGGACAAAGTTTTGTGTGATTAGATTCCAGTTAGACTTTAATTAACATAGTTAAAGAGCTGCACTACAATCTCCAGGGACCCCTGCGTGTTATACCCAAGGTAAGCGGAGAGGGGGCATTCAGAGGCATGAGGCAGGTAATTAAATGAAGATTGTAGACTATTGAATGATCTCCTGGGCAAATACAGTGCCCGCTTTTTGTCCTCCCTCCTCTGCCTCCCTCTTACCCTCACTCTCCAGCCTTGCACCTGAGATGAAGATGACAGTTAATGATGGTGTTTTTTAAAACCACTTAAGCTCCTGCCCTTATAGCTCACTCTCTCTTTTGTTTTCCTCTGGTCTTCTTTCCTCCTTTCCCATTCTGGATCGACACTTTACATTTTTCTCTATGTTCCATTAGCAAATTACCTCCCACTCTTTCTCCTTTCCTTGTTTCCACCTCCTCACCTGCTCGAAATCCCACTGTGGAATTATTTTTTTTCAAACTGAGAGAAAAAAAAAAATAATTCATTTGATTTTTCAGAAGCTGAAGAGGAGCCACAAAGCAAGAGAGAGACTCTTCTTGGTCCGCGCAGAGAAGACAACTTGAAGAGCCTGAAAGCCATAATTTGCGCTGAGTGGCAGCACGGTCATCTGATTACCGGATGGTGAGTCTGTTATTTGCATGAGGTTATAAAGTCTGCATAGCTTCTCCATTTAAGACAACCATTGGTAAACTGACCAACAGACTACATTATAATTTCCCCCGCTCTAATCTACTTCCATGCACGTCAGCTTTGATAAGTTATTCTCACACATCTTTTTGTAGGAGAATAAAAAGAAAAATACATGCTGTATAATTTTATCGTCAGTTAATGTTGCTAACAGCCATAAAAACGTAAGTTCTTGTGTTACATATAGTAGTTGGATGACAAGCCATAAAATGCAGGTCTTGTTTGAAAAATTTTGGGCTAATGATAAAAATAATTCCACTATAAAGCAGAGGAGGCAGCGATAACACTGTCGGCAAATCTCAACAGCATATAATCACAGAAATATCTCCTGTTGAATAAAAACATTAACGTGATCCATTATTGCTAATAAATCTCTTACATTCACTACATTTTTGGAAGCAAAACGCAACATCTGCATCACATTTGGGCTAATCACCGCTTGATTATCGTAATAAAAAGAAGTCATTTAGTTAAAGCTGAGTCTTCTAAACAGGGAGAAACACAGTGTTTCACGTCTATGTGTGGTTCACTGAGTATTCTGTCCACATGCGTGTTTCAGCACAGAGTTTGTGTTCCAACGCTCGGGATTAGCCCACATCTATAAAGGGCTGAATCAGCTGGTTTGGAGGCAGTCACCCGAACCACTCCTCATCTTAATATGTCTGGTCCTGTGTCAGGTCTTTGGATATCAGGGTTAATATCTAACTGAAGGATCCAATCTTCAAGATTATGTGTGTTTGATTTGGTTTACACCATCTGCCATCAGATGTAATTGAATGTACTGCATGGTATAATCTCATACATCCAGGGACGATGTTTTGCTGCTGTTGTCGTTTTGCGTGTGTGTGTGTGTGAGTGTGTGTTTGTAGTAGTGTGTAGTACTGTAGCCCATAAATGCTGTGGAAGATTTAAAAATAGCCTGGATTTATGAGAAAATTATCCTCTCTGAGCTAAAGTCTTAACTTTATATTGATATTCTTTTCCTTTATAAGTTGGTATTTATCAGTTTCCAACATTTGACATGGATCTTGATTTACTGGTGCTGTAATTACATCTGTCAAAAGGCAGGTGCTCCTATATAAAAGTTTACTTTTTTATATAATTACCATTATTAAATAATTTCTATATTAGACATTGGATTATTAGTCACTTGTCATTTACCACAACCTGGGGTAATTACACTTGACACACTCATGGACATTTGCTGCCGTAGATGCCACAGTGAGCAGGTACAGTAAAGGGAGTGTCTGGCTCAAGGACACCTCGGCAGGGCACACGTTTACATTTGCATGCAAGGTAATTAAATCATCACTATGTTAGAACCAAATGTCTCCAAGTGTTTGATAGACCACCATAAGATTTGAGCTTCAGTTGGTCATATTTCTTCTGGGTAATTACCTCCACCCACAAGGTTATGTTTTCATTGCCCTTTGTCTGTCAGCAGGATTAAAACTAAAAATGTAAAAACAAAAACCCTTGATCTGATTTCTCTGAAATTTTGCAGAGGGCTGAGACACGACTCAAGGAAGAACTCATTAAGAACCTAAGCAGATCCAGATAAATGGGCAGATCAAGGATCTTGTTCTTTAAAACATTGAAAGATAGGGCAGAGTTTTTTAGTTTCCTTGTCTGTGTTATAGGAATAGCTTGACATTTAAGGAAACATCTTACACACTTTGCTTAACAGGAAGATGAAATGCTCATGCCAGTGTGTTAGATATTTAGGTACAGCCAGGTAATAATTAACCAAGCTTATCTGTGCAAGTAGAGGGATACAAAAAACAAAAATGGTTAAAGGATTCACCTACTCACACATCTGTAGCTTTACACACACAGAAACTGTGGATTTCTATTGAATTACCTGCTGAACTTTTTTTTTCTTTCCTGGGTCATTATAATAGTGAGGTTGCTAGGCAACTAGTGAAACTTAACAAATTGGATGTAGTGGTTTTATGATTTTATTTTTTTTTTACCTCTGGATACATACACATACAAACAGTTTTAATCAAAGTCTGTGTGCTGTGCTAATAAATCTGCTTCTAAAATCCACCATATTTGCTATTACGCATGCATACGCTGCCAGAAGGTAAATGCGTTTATGTTTTTACTCATCTTCAGCATTTGTCACCACAAAAACAACAGCTACAGTAGACTTCAAAGCTGCATTCGGAGAAATACATGAAGATGATGTTTCATGTGATTTACTGTGTTTTTTTCACCCTGTGGTGGGTCTGTAGTTCAAAGAGGTAGAGGAGTGAAAAGTATGTCACTGGTACCAAGCCAGGATAAGGTATTACTAGCTTTAAATCCTTCAGCACTGATCAAAACCAGACTTACAAACACACAGAAAACTGGGACATCCAACAAAACACGGCCTGTCGCAAGCACACGCAAACACACACACACACACATGTCATGCTTTGATGACAATAACTTGAACAATCACATCGACAGCAGTAACCTCCGTGGCCCCGTTCATGCCATACGACGGTAGATCAGACCATGTGGTAGGGGATGCCGCTGTACTGATCTCTGTCTTTAAACAGACTTTTTATCTTTGTCCATTTTTAAAAACTGCTCTATTATCAATAATGCATCAGCAAACAAGGCCAAACATTTGTATTCTGATCTAACAGAGCAGAACTTATGCTGTAGTTCTTGTGTACAATCATTCAGCCCTTAGGCAACTATTATGTGTTGTTGTATGGCACATAATAATCAGTAGTACTTGTAGTGTTAAAACAATAAGTTCAAATTCAAGTGTATCGCTGGGGAATAGTAGCTCAGAGGCTCTGGGATGATGGGAGGTGCTCTTTTGAGTGTGTTGCTCCAGCCCCAGAGGTTTAACAACTAAAGATTTGGATTAACTGCCTCAAATGAAAATATGACTGTTAAGTCTGCATGTCTGTGGTGCAGGGCTTTTAGAGGCTTTTCCAAATCTCAAATTCTCACAGTTTAGTCAATTTTGTGACGTGAAAGCTTTAATAAAAACATGTGGATTTTTTCAGTCCATCTGTGTGTGAGAGCGTGCAACTGTATTAGTTTCTGACATTAGTGTTTACATATACACATGTGCTGATTTTGTGTGTGTGTGTGAGTGAGTGAGTTCCTGAGTGCGTTTACTCATGCTTGTGCTCTCATGTGCCTCCATATGTCTCATAATCCAGTAGACTGGCACACATCATGGCGTTGGGAGCTGGGGAATTCAGAGCCATTCTGCCACATTCATCAGTCTAAATACACAGACAGGGAGAACTTATGTGGCTGTGTTTAGCATATTACACAAAATAAAGAAAGATTTTGACTGTGAATCTGTGCTGAATGAGGAATCTGCTGTGGAGAAAATTCAAAGGGGCAATTTTACACCAGCTTATGTGCGAGTGAATGAGTAGAGGATGCACACCGCCTGGAGACCGCCAGATGTTGCACAAGGGAATCCATCTACAGCACGATTGACCAAGGGTGGAATGATTCTAAATTGGCTCTGAAAAATTGGGTCCTCACATACAGGCAGATGAAGGAAATGTTCTGGGAACAGAGTGTTTTAAGAAAAATGGTTGCCATTCAGATTCTTTCCCTTGAATGTTTGCAAACTGGACAACAGATTCTGAACATATTTGTTGGGGAGTCCAGCCGTGGGCCAAGGAAAGATTAGTTTTGGTGCAGATCCCAGTTAAGATCTTTAAATTATAACCATATATTTTTTTTGAAAATGTTCAGCTTTTCAATCAACCACATGTTAATATATGTTCTGTTCACATCACATTTTAAATGTCTTCAAACAAGTTCAGATTAAACTGCCTTCAAATATTTCCGTCAGACAGTACAGAAGAGCATGCAGAGTATACTGGAGTATAATATACATAACTAATATTACATTATTTATCATTATAATTAGTTGCTGCTGACAATTACAATCTACTAGTTATGGCTTTGAAGGGGTTTAAAATAGTATTTGTGCATTCTATTAAATTACACAATATCTGATCATGGTAGTATTTATTAATCATGGTAGTATTTATTAATATTAATATTATTAATATTTATTTTGGCAACTGAGAATTGGCTAGAATTAAATAAAAAATCTATATAATATAGAGGTCACATAGGATAAATCAGTGTGTCATATGTCCTATATGAAGGGTATCTGGTCATTCCATTTGTTGTCTGTATACAGACAATCTCCTGGGAACAATGTCAAAATGAGATTGAAATAAAACAAAAATACAATTACAAAGAAAAAACAAAAGTGTAGGTATAACATAGTTACCACCAAAGATATCGGTGGACAACTTTTTCTCACTTAAACAGAGCAATGAAACTAGATGATTTTATACTGTAATTCAAAGATACTGCCTCAGAGGGTTAATCTTATAAACACAATAAAAACACATCCAAGAGTGGGACCACCGTGTGTTCAAACTCTGTTATCCTTCTCCGGAGATGCTGTGATTTCATGGCAGATGGGAGAGGTGAGAAGCAGCAGCATAGTGCACACTGATCATTACTTTCTGCAAACCGTGTTTGCGTGTGTGTATCCTAGAGATTGAAGCAACCGCTGGTTTAATCATTCGGCGTGTTAGCTATGGCAGGTGGCTGGCAGTCAGGCATGCTCCATGTTAAATCCAGCTCCTGTTGGGTTTATTGATCTTTTATCTTTTAAGAAGTAACAGACAGGTCTTTTGTTTTTGCATCTGTAAACACCAGTGATGGGTGTAGGCTGGGAGGTTGATGTAAGCATTGATTGTGAGGGGACACAGCAGGGTGTGTAGATGTGTTCGGTGCATACAAATGTGTGGAAGTTCCCTTTAAAGTTGCTGCACCCATGTTCCAGTTCTACTCAATCCATACATTTGAAAGTCTTTTGGGGAAACTGAGTAGATTCAGACTGTTGACCTCTCAGCAAAGGCTACCTCCAAAAAGCAGCCATTATTGTTTTACAGTTCACACTACACGCTTCCCCGGTATTACTATATTATATTATTCATGCTCCTACAAGATAGCACAGTGTCGAGAACAGCCAAGTTAGGGCCTCTTCTGTGATTCCTACATTCGGCTAATAAGTTCCCATAAGTCTTGTCTCCCTGTTTCAAAAGCTTTCCTCACATTCTCTGAGCTTTCAGTCCTTCTTTGACTTCCTCTCTATCTTGCACCAGCTGAAAAAAAAAGAGAGCGAGAGAGAAAACCCACAGACTTGAAGCAGGAATGGAAATTCTGCCAGGCGCTGCCACCTCCTCAGATGCAATAGTGAACTGAGCAAGGGGATCTTTGAGGAAGCAAAGTGACTTTTAATGAACAAGCCCTTTATTGATCTGTGGACAAAACAGTCGTTAATTATGTGCGGGTGGGCATTTAATTGAGGGAGTGAAACAAGGTCCCTGCTTGCTAAGCTAATGCATGGTCAAGAATTAGGAGAATTTGATTGAGCCCTGTGCCATTGGGCTAAAGGATAAGACACAAACGATCACTCAGCCAGCGCCTCTGGATTATTCCTCCTCCCTCTTGTACTTGTGCCTTTTTCTTCTTCTCTTTGTCTTTTTTGTGAGTGCCACTGCCTGTGCCGTTCAACTCCTCTTTTGTTTCCAAATTAGGAGGAAAATGCCCTCCATCTCCTCATTTTCCAATAATCTTTGAGCTCTTTTGTCATCTACTCAGCGCAGTCTGACTCGTGCCTCTTTGATTTTCTGAAGCATAAAATGGCAGCAGTGAGGAAATGTCTAAAGTATTAGAGAATAAGAAAGACGAGCATATTGACTCAACATGCTGTGTATGGTTGTGTGCTAATATGGTTGTGTGCTAATTTACAATTGCAGCCAAGTTTCTGCAGACTGTGGACTTGCTTTTATTTATTCTGGTCAGTCATCATCAGGCAGCCAACTGTCTCATGGCTGCTCTTAGTAGGTCTGATTATGTACAAGCACAACTCTTCTCCATCTCCGCCGACCCTCTGAAACTGATGCTTATTTAATAGGTTCTCTGCAAAAGTTATGGTCAATGCAGATTAAATTCAAACGATCAAACGAAGCAACAAACCAAAGAGGAAGATAAATTAAAGTAAGAAAACATTAATAATGTATAATGATGAAAGGGATAAATGAGAACGAGATGAGTTTAACAAAGAGAAGTAATGGCACATGATTAATTACCCTCATTTAAGACCTGATGTTTGAGGAATATCAACACTAAACAGCACATGGGGCATCTCAGTGATATTCTGACGTTACTGTATATTATTATTTGCAAATACACAACATGCCTCCATGCTGATCGTGTGGACATTCAAGTTAGACTCGAACCGGTGACATTTATACTGTTTTCAGCTTGAATGTCCTCTGATATCCTCCTTGGAGGTGCATTCACGTACACACTTACAAACCGGAAAACCGCACACACTCTTGCCCAAGGGCACGTTTTTGTGTGGCTACGTTCGCTAGCATCGCTACTTCCGGTAGTGGGCTTAAAAAAATGGTGTAAATGACCTTGGCTGCAACACTGTTTACCCCTGAGACCCCTGAAGTGTTTTGTGGACTCAAACACTTCACTCACCCCTCCATCGGTGTAGTGGTGAGTAGATAATGAGCGAATTTTCATTTTTCAGTGGAATATTCCTTTAAGTCATCAGCCCCAGTGCGGTGAACATCATCAGGACCGTGATAACCTCTGTCACTTACGCTACAAACAGTGCTGATGATGTTTAACTGCAGAACTACACAAGATGTAATCCCTACAGGGGATGGGTTGTGTTGCTTGAGCAGGAGTGTATACGCTCAGCATGACTTAGATTCTCATTAAAAGAGGCTTATTTATCTGTACACCTTCTAAAGAATCAAGGCTGGCGTCTTCAAGCCTTTGGGCTGGCAGCAATTACCATACCTATCAAGTAGCTTTTATAACGCCTGTTCTGTGTCATAAGAGAGATGTGCCAAGGTATTACTCAAGCTGCTGGCCCTTTTTACAAGGTGTATACGCTGAATGTGCTCTCAAAATGGATTTATGTAAAGGGATCAGTTTCTGTGCATGAGGGGAAAAAAACATCCATTTTAGAAGTTAAAAATATAGCTTTGGTTTATTTTCCTCTCTGGAGAAAAGAGTTGTATCTTTGCTGTAAGTTGTTGTTAGGGGATTTTAACTGCAGCTTTTTGTGAATAACAAGTTTATAAAATGTCGCTCCAAACATTAACATAGATTTCATCTTGAAACTTTATGTTTCTATTTAATTCCTTTTTTATTAACTCTGCCAAGAGGTTATGTTTTCATCTGTTTGTTCGTCTGTGTGTTTGTTTCATAGTTTGTAAGGATTCAAAATGTATTTGACGGATTATCATGAAGCTTGGTAGAAGGGTGCAGAACGGGTCAGGGAGGAATGCACTGAATTTTGGTGCAGATCTTGATCAGGGGGCCGATCAAGTTATTTCTTTTAGCTTTCTTTAACATTGCGGGATGGAATGTTTTTTTAATGTTTCCATTGATTTCTAAGAGAATATTTTATGGATCTTGATGAAAATCATCAGTCATGTTTAAGGGACTAATATTTATCAGTGTGTGTAATTTAGTGCAGATCCAAATAAAAATCTGTATCTGTTTGGCCCTGGTGGAGGTATGTGCTCTACTGATCTGTCTTTTAGTTTGGTTGTGAGAGAAAAAGTAAAAAATAGACAGATTGAAATATTTAATAGTTAACCCCCCCCCCGAAAAAAATTAATTCATAGAAAGCACTGTAATTTAACAGAAAAGAAATGAATGGAATCGAGTTGTAGTGCAAATACAGTTAAATCTCAAATAAAAACAATTCCATGCTGAGTGTTTATTGAGAAATATCTGTGCTGATCTTACTGATCAGAGCTTATGAAAAGATAAATCCATTCATTAGCCTTAGTTGAGTGATACCTCTTTAATAATGCAAACAGCCCTCCAAGTGTTCAGCCAGCGTCGGGGTCTGTGGAAAATGTCTCTGCTGATAGTGTTGTGTGACTTGCCATAATATCACACTGCTGTTTGGAGGACCATTACTGTCATAGTAACCCAACAGGGTGTCATTATATAGCTAGCAGCTGCGACTATTCGTTTTTTTCCTGTGTTACCGCAGTCTCACAGCTGTGTTTGTGTATGCATGAGCACGAGAAGGAATGTATACATGCGCGTGTGTATGTAAGAGTGTGCGATTATCGTAGCTTGTAGCATCTGTGTGTGTGTGCGTGTGATCTGCAATGCTCTTTTTCTCCCAGGTCCATAACCTCCCATTGCTCTATGATAAATGTGTTGTACCGCGGTGCATGTGTGGCCTTGAAATGAAATGGTCGGCTGGCCCCTGCGGGAGCAGTGCACACTGTGTTCAGACACATCATTACTGGAATGGATCTATTGATTGTTTGTTGGGGTTTCTTTTTTTTCTGTAGTTGTGCTGTTTTTATTTTCAATTAGCTGCACTTTCACACAAATTAATCAGATGACATATGCTGAATTATTTGCCTGACTGAATCACAGTTCAAGCATTGTAATTTGTGACTGCCCTCACCAGAAAAGTACTGATCATTCAAATGCTGAAAATGACTGTGTTTACGGCTTTCTTTTTGGCAGCCTGTGTTAGAAATGATTGATCTGCAATGTTACATATTCAGTAGCCTGGGAAATCTTGGGAACAAGGTTATAGTGAATTGAGTAAATAGACATAGAAAGACTCAGACACCAAAGATCGTGGTTTACATCCTGTCTGTGACACAAACTGTGTTGATCTCTTTTAAGCATGAAGTCAATATTTCTTAAATGTTAGCCAAGACATTTTATTTTGCTAAAGATACATTTATCACAGAAACAGCCGTTGAGAGAACAAATTATAACATCCAACCTCATTTTTCTCTACTGTTTCTTAAGATTTACACTATCACACTTTCATCTCTGTCACTACGACAGAGTATTAGGTAATATGTCGAGAATAAAGTCACAAGCCTAGAGGAGGAATATCAGAAGATCAGTCGTCTGTGTTAAAATGAGGAATGTGAAACATTTGTTGTTTTTAGTCTTGGTTTCACAAATAATAAAATGCTGAATATGTTTTGCTCCTCAGCTCCACATTATCATAAGTAACAGGATTTTGAAAAGATTGTGCAAGAAACTGAATCTGTTACGAAGAACAGAAACCACAAAGACTTTTTGCAGAGGAAATGTTTGGTAGTGGTCGACTGTGAGGATATCGTTGTTTTTATCTTGGTGCTATTCATAGTTTTTCAAGAATAAATTGATTAATAAGTTGATAAATAAATCTACATAAACTGATTAGAGGATTTGTGAACCCTTTACACAATTTACATGACATGAATGTGTGTGTGGGTGAAATTTGTGATTTATTCGCTTCTCTCCACTGACTGTACTTGTCTGTCTGTCACTCATCCCTTTGCTTATTTCTCCTCAATGTTACATCAGCTGAAACCTGCTTCAACCCACACACTCGACTCAGCTAACATTTTGACTGAGCACCTTCAAGGCCTGACACTCTGGCTCACCATTGTTTGAGTCGGTCATTTTGTTTCTCTAAAGCTGGGGAAGTGGCTTCTTAAGCAAAACATTCAGTAGAAACAGGTCTTTTTGTCCTTGTTTTCAGGGACAGCATGGATATGAACGTTTAATTAAAAGTTTTTGATTAAGTGCTATGGACTCAACAGTGTATGGTAAAGGCTGCATATTTCGCTTTGCTCTAAATAGAAACGTTCTCATCTGAATAGGAAGTCGAAACTCACACAATCTTTCACTTATCACGGCTGTGCAGGAAGTGGCTGGTGGATGTCTGATAGTTTGAATGTGTGTGTAAATAGTAAAACTGTACTGTGTGAACACTTTGAGTGGTCATCAGGAGTAGGAAAGATTTTTATAAATACAAACCATTTACTATTTCGTTAGTGCTCCCTTCCTCAACGAAAAGCCCCTGAAACCTGACAAGAGAGTTTCAATTTCCAGCAGCGATCCCCGCTAACAATCCTGGCCTACCAGGAGATATAAGGCCATTGCTATTGAGTGTAACAAGAAACAAGGCAGAACAGAGGTCCCATAAGACTAACAACAAATGCATGGTCTTGTCTCCTTGTGTTAAATCAACATCATGCGCTGCTTAAAAATAATTTTTCTTGAAGCTTTGCTCCCACTGTTTGTATCATTGCTGTCTGTGAAATGTGTTTTCTCTGAAGTAGGATCAGACGAGCCTTAATGCTTTATTTTGGCAAGGCGGCACGGCAGACTTAGAAGACACTGATTGCTTGTGTCCTCCACTCTAATGCTCTTGTTAATTCTCCAATGAAGCTGATTGCCACATTCAGATATGTGGAGGAGGTTAGAGAGGAAAACTGTTAGTGGTGCGGCGACGAGGTCCTGCAGCAGCCTGCCATTAATTCAGCTACTGAGTTGTTTCACCTCTTGTCTTTTCTCGCCCACTTTGCTTCTCACCCTCTCTCTCCCTCCCCTTTTCTGTCCCTCAACCGCTTCACATAACGCTCTCGGAATTAAATTAGAGCTTGCGAAATCTTCAGACATGCTTATTACCAGGCTGGCATTGTTGTAATGTGTCTGACCTTGAACTGTTAAACATTAATCCAAGCAGACAGGGCTGAGCAGGCTCCCCATCTTATTCCCATGCAGAGCACAGACAACAGTGGTGTTTACCAATCTGAGATAGACGAGGAGAACAAACAAGGAGTACCAGCTCCTCGCACAGGGAGAGCAGTGTGCACTGGACTCAGTGTGTCACGTCCGATGACAGGAGGGATGAGATTGATGTTTGTTGTGTGCATGGGCATGAATGTGTGCGTGTGTGTGTGTGTGTCACCATACCGGCATCAGCATGCATTTGAATATTCAGCACGTTTATTTGAAAACATAGATTCACTAACATTTCCAACATTTTCATGATGTCCTCACTTGGGTTCTTGAAGGGCTGGTATTTGGGCTTCATCTACTGTGTTTCAGCCATAGAGATGAAACAGGTTGAAAATGTTGTATCACACTTATAGTGACCAAAATTATCACAATAATCATTGTTTCACCAAGTTTTATATTGACTGAATCAAAATTATATAAACTTGCAGACGTCGACCCCAAATGTCAGAGTGGGGACAAAATGTCAGTGTTTATTTAACGCATGAAATATGGCGACTGAGGATGTTAGCATTTGTAACAGCCCCCACCTGCCTGCCGCTCCTTCCGCCATGTTTTCACACACAACATGCTGCACTTGCTGCCCCTGCATTTTGGAGACTTGCTGACTTTGTACTGAACAGTATCAACCAAATCATCACGCTAGTGTTTCCTGTAGGATTTTGTTTTGCAGCGGGGGCAATGGGTTATACCCCCCCCCCCCCCCCCCCCCCTTCTGTTGGGACTAAGGTGGGCTATAAAAGCTATGAATGAGAAAGTTAAATTAAGTATTATTCATGCATACTTCTCCTTTTCATCCCGGTCAATCCCTGTCATTATTAAAGACAGGAAGTTAACACTGACTGCATTTCCCTTATCAACAAGAAAGAATGATAACAAATAAGATAATTTAAAAAAAAAAGCTAATAATAAATCTAATACGCCTTTTTAAATAATACAAGTAACTGCAATGCTGAGTGGGCCATATGCTGTAATGATACGCCTCCAATAAAACAAACTATAAGCTTCAGAAAAAGCCTTTGGAGGACTAATCAAATTCACCCACATTTTTAGCAAAAGGCGGTATCTGTAAAAAAGATAGAGCTGCCCACAGAAGGTAGATGGGGCTTCGCAAATATATAAAAGCAAACTTGAGCCAAGGCAACTCTATTTATACAGAACAATCACAAAAACGATAATTCAGAGTTGCTGAAAAGGAAGAGAAACAGAATAAAATGACAGGAGAAGCTGAGAAATAAATGTTGAAGACAACTAAAATATTATAAAAAGGTTTTGTTACTTTAAAGTCTAATTAAAAACCATGACGGGTGAATAATGATAAGATTTTGGCCTTTGTTCAAAAGTACCAATTTCTTTCTTTTCTTTCTATCTCATATAAGCTGAATGCATCTTCACCATGATTGGATTTGAGTTTCACCTGCCAGAAGGAGCAGGCTCATAATGTGAAAGATCGAATATGCATTTTGATTCTTAAAACACAACAGGCCTGAAGCCAGAGCAGACAATTAAGAGCTGGAGTGATGTGCTCAGCTCGTTTGTCTTCGTAAAGATTGGAGCAGCAGCGTTCTGACTCAGCTCGCTGTCGAAGGGCTTTTATAGAGATCTGTGAAAAGACCGTTGGGGCAGGCAGGAGCAGCGGAGACAAAGGTATGGATGGGTTTTTTTCAATCTGTTTTGGACGTGAATTCTCGAATTCTTAAACTACTCTGTGCTGGTGCTAATGGTCTGTTTACATTTTTTCAGCAGAGAATCTACTTTCACTCAAATTTGTTTTTGCTTAAGTCAATTTGGCAACTCCAGTCATTGAATTAGAATCCACTTATTGAACTGCTCTCTGCATAAATGTAATTTTAGTGATTGGCATCAGTTGAGCAAATAGAAAATAATGTGTATGTTATACAACACCTTTATTTTACAGAGACACAAGCCAGAAAGTGTTTAGAGATTCAGGTCATTGTCCAGGGTTAGGATTTGGGTAATGCAACTAATCAGAGAATGGTCCATGTGAAAACGCCTTCTGGAAATACCCTGATGCCTTGAATCGGTGGAGACCGGTAGCGTTTGAAACATCAACAACAAACTGTGCATTCTCTGGACAATCAATTCTTTCATCCACACATTGGCTTTCTTGTACATTACTCAGAATCTGTATTGAGAAGCTGATGTAGGGCAAAGTCCGTTTAATGTCTGGTTCAATATACGTTTACAAATACCTCTTGCAAGTTTGCAATGCATGGAAGTAGTGAGTAGTTTCTTTACTTTGGCTTCTCGTGTCAGAATGCTGGTGCTTTCCCAAGGGAGTTGAAAGAGGAGTCTGGATTCTCCTCTTTCACAGCACAGCTAGCCCTATATAAAATACATGAAAGCATGGCTGTGCACAGACATTTTGAAGGGCTGCTGCTCTAACCTGAAAAAGGGGGCAACTGCAGCCTGCTTGTACCTGAATGGTGTAAAGTTTGGTTCATACTTTATATTACTTCCTAGAAGCCCCCCCTCACTCTCTTGTCAGGCTAATGGTTGCTCTTAAACTGAATTATTTGAATCAGAATTAATTAAGCAATGTCGTCTGCATTTTTCAGTCAAAATTGCTTTGGCAGAACTAGAGCTATTATTATAGCAAGTACCTAATACTTCTGTGGTTGAATGATTCCAATCATTTCAATTCAGAACATCCAACTGAATTTTAAGGACAACTTAGTGTAGCCAGATGAATTTTCATGGACGTGATGCGGACAGTGACTTGGCTTTCGCGAGTGTGGACTTTATCTTTGTAGAAATATTTACTAGAATACAAAATATATTCAATCCATCATATTTTCTGGCTTTTTCATCACATATTTGAAAATAGCTTGTAGTATTGTTCTCATGACCACGCTCTGTAGGGCTCTCTGAAGTGGAGGTGTTGTGGTTAGTCCCTGACAATAAGCACTTTAATCATGTTTAAGATGAAACTCATTCATGTTGCCATAAACAGATATGATATTTTGTGTGTATAAATATCATCAATTTATATTTAGTTAGTTATTACAGTATACTCTCATCTTTAAAAATAATTCACGCAGGATTCGTTTTGCAGGAAATGACTGCTTGATATTTTTATCATGATGCTTCACCTGCTTGTCGGCTGCTTGTCGGCTGCTTGTCTGCGTTCAAGCCTCCAGAGTTGTGCTCCTGCTACCTGCCTCCCTCAGCTCTTTCTTTCTTTACTGCTTTCGGAAAGACGCTTACGTTAGCGTCTGTACAGAGACACGTGGAGATTTTTATTTACAGGGAATCCCCTGGATTTATACCTTTCGAGATATCACACTATGTCAACAATATTGGGATGCTTCAGTTTCACGTGACAAGGCATCACCACCCTATCTCTAATACGGTCTAAATCCAGCCACAGCAGCTTCTAACAAAACCATTAATATTATTAGAATACTATTATCCTTCAGAGAGCTGTTGCTGAGGCAACATTAGTCCTTCATGTTGATCGTCACTATTCTCCTCATGGTGCCGTGTCCCACCTGCTGCATTTTCTCTCAACCAACCCTGCACATAACCACGTTTATTATTAGAAATCATAACAGTTATGGTTAATAATGTTAATCTTCTAGATCAGACGCACTTCCTGAGTGCACCAGGAATATGAACTGTAGAGTGCTGCATGGAAACAAAGCTAACACAAATTTAGCAGGAGTTAATGCTTTGAGTGTTGATACAGTTATTACAATAATCCTCCATTTGTATTCAGGCATAACCAGAAAGAAAGATGTTCACCAGTCTGCATTAATATGTTGCAGGACCAGTTTGGTTTTGGAGCCACATATTCTGCACCTGACAAGAGACCCCAGCTCAGATTGAAATGACAGAATTTTAAAATATACTATAACATATTGAAATATGTTTTTTTCATAATAAGCAAGGTCAGGGTGATGAATTATTTAGTGATATATTTCCAAAGAAAAAGGAGTGTATACTCTCATGTAGGTCATTAGTTCTCAAAATCCTGGGCTCTAAATGGTGCAAATCTGTTCACTAAATTTAGTAATCCTGTTGGCAGCGACTCAGATTCTCTGAGTTTGGCTTCTGCAACACTTCTCAGGATCCTGCAGAAACATTTCAGTGGTTCAGCTAGTTCAAATGTTTTCAAATGTAGAAATAACTGAATGAGTTTTTGTGTTGTTTTGTCGTCATATAGACATAATTGAACAACTCTTTCACAAAATGTTTTTCTTCTTATGACATTCCATATGTTTAACAGTAGCGTGTAGATACTGACATGGTCATTATACATTTTACTGTACCACTTTAAATTGAGATACAGCTGAAGGACATCATTTGAATTTAAAACATTACTTTGAGAAGCTCCAGCTGTATTTTCAGATGTTGATGGAGGTGATGTTGATTCAGTTTGAGATATTGAGGATCTGTTCACATACAGTCACTTGCATTGGATTAAATTAGACTTTAGTATTTGTTAGCAGATCGCTCTTATTAACCAGAGGCAGCTTTAACAGTTAACTTTTAAAACATATTTTCATGTATTGTATTTTTTCTGATTCTGTGTATATTGTCTGCAACTTTTAATAGCATCCACATTTTCATAACTTTTAATATTCTATGGTGCTTTGCATATATACATTCAACATGGAAATAAGTGTATTCCTAATTGCTTGGATTCATATTCATATTCGTTCATTACTTGGGGGAAGATTAATAAGCATTTTATACAGCATCTCCTCAAACACATGCAACATCTGCCATATCTCATGTGAATGAAGTGAAATGTTGATTTATAAAAACCAGACTGCAGCATAGCCTAGCTATCATGTCTCTGGTGCACATAACCGCCGCATGGTCTTAGTTTTCAAGCCTCCATCTTTCTCTCAGACTCTCCTATGTCCATGTTTTTCCCGACTCCAATTAGTGTTGAATATTTTTTGTGTTTCTACTCTGCTGAGTATTATCTTTACCACAGGAATATTGAAAATGAAAAAGGAAATGGAGTTATCTCTTCTTCTAGTTTCCATAGCAGACTGCAAACTTGATTCCCTGACCCCTCATTTGGACTCTTGCTTGGCCCTATTAGCCTTAAAAGACTCTTGCTTCCCTCCACCTCTTATTCTCCTTCCTTTTTTGTCTCTTTCTCCTCCTGTAACTGCAGTGGGTTATCCTCTCTGTGTCACTGTTTCGCTGGTTTTCTTGACCACATTTCTGTGTCCTTGTCTTGTCCCCACACACACACACACACACACACACACACACACAACCATCTCCTTCCTCTCACCTCACCTTTGTCTTTATTCGTCTTTTCTCCCTCGGCAATGTTTTGTGATTGGCAGCTGAAGCTTGACTGCAGTAGAGTTAATAGAGAATAGAGAGGAATACCTAGAGGATTTACAGCTGAGTGGAGACGCACAAATAAGATAATGACTTGGGAATAACAATTTTGCTGCACCGTTTGGGAAGGCACTGGAAAGAGAGGGAGAGAGAGAGGAGACAAAGAAGGTCTCAAAGACAGAGGAGACGGAGGAAGAGAGGCAGACATAAGTGAACAGATTCCAGGGGCGGCCGACTTAACAACACTTTTGCAAATTGGAGAAAACAGTCTGAATCCCTGTGGGTTTGCAGGAAAGATAAAGGTTTGTATTTTCAGGCAGGTAGAACTGATGAACTAAAACAGTTATTTTCCTTCATGTCTGTTGATACGACTGCAGTTGATTGCTGACCATATCTCTCGGTTCCTAATGTGTGTTTGTGTGTGTATGCGCTTGTGTGTGTGTGTGTGTGTGTGTGTGTGTGTGTGTGTGTGCGCTGTGTTGCCTCATTTGTCTTATATCTAGCTTTGTTTGTACGGTTTACATTCCTCATCTAAAACAATGGCTTAGTACCAATATAAAGACACTTTTCTCCACAATGGGAAAGGCGCCTGGCGCGAAGAGATAACCCACTGAAATTCATAATGCCCGAGCATCCCTTTAGCTTTGCCAGACAGGAGTGGGTCACCCATCAAAACTATAATCTATAGTCATTTGGTTGTCAGAGTTGTTGGTTGAGTTATAGAGGCTGGCAGCACTCAGAAGGCCGTCTTAAGGGACCTAATCTCAGACTCAAGACAAGGGCTCTTGGTGATATCATTTTCCCTCTCTCGCTCCACTGCTCTGTCCCTCCATCATCTCTTTGACATCACTCAATGCTCAACAAAGTAGCTAATGAAGCAGAGGAGGAGAGAATATTTGCCTGGTAATTAAGAAAAATGAAAGGAAGTGGAGTTTGAAAGCTGACATGGATGCACACTATAATTGTCCTCTCCTTGACGTGGGAGTGTGGCGCAGGCTGTACTTTGCCAGTACACTCTCCTTAATTCAAGTCTCATTAGCTTTTCACACTTTGCAGTCCTAAGATCTGTCAGTCTCACAGTTTCTGTCTCACCCCCCTTTCTCCCTCTCTCTCTGCTCACCTCCCCAGTCCATTTATTTATTGCATTCGTCAATGAGTTGAGGAGCACAGATCAAAAGGTTAGCTAACACAGACAGCCATTTTGTGTTGAATGTGTTCATCACTATAGGTTTGTCTTAAAGGTCATTTACAATATTGCAAGTATTTCAATAAATAACAAACAGGCCACTGGGATTAAAGCTTTTACATCAAATCATCTCCTTAACCTGAAAAATTCCTATGAACGTCTGTAATTTTGACTTTAAATTTCTGGTGATATGCTGCTGAGTTGATCCCACACTGAACATAAAGGCTTTAGCTCAGCTGCTCATGCATGTGCAGCTGCTTCACTCTTGTCGAAAACACAACTGGAAGTCTTAAAAAACTCTTCAGAAATGTGGTGTTACCAAGCGGCCCCCCAGGTAACATGTTTTCAAACCGTTTCCTGACATCCCTGGATGCCCATTATATGTGATTACAGGCTTGTACTTCACTTTAGATGGTCACAAACACAGACATCTAAACTGGGATGACACAGGTCTTAATTCTTAGTATATGCAAAAATAAGAGCTATACATTGACTGGGATAATGCTTGTTTAACTGCTGGCAATTTTTAATATCCTTTTTTCTGCTGCTAATCGGAAACTTTGCATCAGAAGTCCACCAGAGGCTTATAGAAGCTTGTAAGGGATTTCCTCAGCTTACCTGACCTTCATCAGAAAGAGGGGGATGTACCTCAGAGTACTTCTCATTACTTAGTTCTGCTAACACCAGGGTCAGTACATCTGGGATGCTTATGGTAATTTACAATTTGAGAGTTTGTCCTTGAAAATACAAAAAAAAACTTGGATTTGTATTTAAAATGCCCTATTAACAGGGTTTGTTTCAATAGACAAGCATTTGATGCTTATACTCTGGAGCCAACACGAGAGAACAGACAGCTCCACAGTTATGAAGATGTCTTCATCTTATTAGACTTGAACATACAGACTTCCTCTAACCAGACATACCATTCAGTTGTGACTATTAAAATGTGCATTATGACTATAGTCTAGTAGACAAAGTCACAGATAACACAATTAACCAGATTACAGTTTGGTGACTCGGTAAAACGTTGTATTTCCTTATTTGAAGGATTTAAAAGATGTGTGTTACAGAGAAAATAGATGTTATTGCTGGTTGGGTAATGAAAGCAATTAATATTTGATTCAATCATGAACACATTATTATATCCCAGGGGGATCATTAAATTAATTAATTTATTTATTTTAAAGTGATTTTACAGAATGACTAATTCAATGGGATTTGCAAAAATTGACCTTAAGTTTATACATTGATTAACAATATTTTTACATCTCAATTTTGTTGCATTTTATTAATTTCTGGTTATTAGTGTGCAAATTGTGCCAGATTTGTTTCCATTTGCAAGCTTAATTTTTAATAAGACAAGTAATTTAAACAATTTTCCATCCTCTGCTCCTAAATGATCTTCATCCTTGACGTAGCTGTCACACATCCACTCTTTATCTCGGCTTCATCCTCAGCAGCAGCCTGCTCTCTGTACAACTGAAGTAAAAGCTCATTCAATCAATCGCAGTGCAGTAGTTCTTTCTTTAAAAGGTTGCAGAACAATATGTGGGAAATCTTTAAAGCGTGCAAATGTAGTATTTTTACTCTCTGATGAAGTCCAAAAAGCCAACTTGACTGAATTTAACCCTGCCTTACACAACTAACACAGCCCACCTCCTCCTGCCAGTCCACTGGTGGCCACACACTGGGATTCTGATTGTCTTCTGATGGACATTATTATCTTCCTGTTGGTAATAATAACTTCAATGTTTTCCTAATGATAGTGATAATGCTGGGAGCTCACTCTCCCGAGCGTGTTGATAGCCATGTGGCAACCTCAGCAGGGAGCGAGTGAGCTGACTTCAAAGGTGTGATTTACCTCCCAGTGGAGTGCAGGCCATTGCAGCACATGTAGGAGGTTGTCATCTTCTCGGTGAACTTCCCCCCCGATCCTGCGGCTCAGTATTGGAACTGTTCACCTGCTCGGTCCCTAAAGACTGAGAGAAAGACTACGATGGTCTGAAGTTAAGTGTAGATTTAACTCCCACCTTCATATATTAAATATTTCTATAGATAGTCAATCTGTTTTGAAGTCGCACCATTATGTAGATCACAGCCATGCACTGTGGTGCTGGCTGTATTAGACAGAGAAGGAAAGTTACACAGATCTCGTCTTGACATCATATTGATCAGCTTGCCAGTTAATGCCACTTCGTTTCTTGGCCGCAAATTGAACCCCGACACTCATCCACTCCCATGATTTTGCCATGCAATCCTTCCTGCACATTTTCATGCAAAAGATTGCCTCTTTTTCTGTCTTGAGGAAAATACAATGGATAGATTGATTAGGCAATATAGTAATGGGGATGGGGTAATGAGCCTGTCAATCATACAAGGGACAGTGTCTGACAGAGAAAATACATCCAGGCAGCAGAATTACTTTGCTAGTAGATAGTAGGCAGGGTGTATTTGTGTGTGTGTGTATGTGTGTATGCAATATCATTATTTACTGGCAATAAAGTGAAAGGTAAGAAAAGTACAATCAGTGGATTTGCACACATCATTATAAGTCACCTTGTACAGCAGTTCTCTGTCCAGTTGTATCTGGGATGTGGCCTAGTCCAAAGGTCAAGGTTAACATAGTGATGACCTTTCACATGCGCTATCAACCAAATGTACAAATGACTTACCAATGCAAATACAAGTTCTGAAAAGCCACATGTGACAGCTAGAACTGCCAGCGTGAACAAGTGCATTATAAACCTAAGAGGAAAGACACCTCCAAGTCGTCGCATTTGTGTTGCTGCTGTTTATGGAGAACAAATTGCATCACAAGCCGAGCAATTTGTTTTATTCTACTTCTCGCCCGAAGAACTGTCAACTTTGGTCACCCCTCCTAACCCAGAAGAGAAAACAAATGGGCTCCATACCGACCTTCTCCGGCAGAGTTTGGTTTTGGGGATGTGATCTCTGTATTTATCTGAGACGTTCACTCTGTTTATCTACAACCAGATGGATAACTAGTACGTTTCTTCACCGTGCACCTCCCTGTTTGTCCTTTTATCTTTTCGCGGATCTCATCACTTCCTTAGAGAGTTGTTAGAAATTGGGGAACAGCTTAAAATATTTATAGGGCTTCAGGAAAGCTGTTATAAAATTCAGGACACTTTTAAAGGTGTTTTTTCAGATTATGGTACTAGTCGTCTCTACTCTCATGTCTGTGGATGCTGCAGACAGAGAGGGAGGGAGGCATTTGTTTTTGTGTGTGTGTGTGTATAACTATGAAGAAGTGAATGTTCAGCCAACTATTGATTTTGGAAAAGGCTCTCACTGAGATGATGAGGAGGTGTGTCCTGTGAAGTGGCTATTATGTGAAATCAGTTGCTGTTGGCTGATTCTTTGCGCTTTATATTCATTGCTTCGAGTTCTCCGAAACAGCGTAGGCTGTATCTCTTCAGGATGCAGCCCATTTCATTCAGATTCTCCCATTCTATAGAACACAGCCATGCCTAAACATGGTGTGCAGGTGCATACACCGTAATGGCTCCAGCAGAATTAATCAACTGCCTTGCGTCTCTTAGCCCTTTGAAAGATTTTAACTTCATATATATTCAACTCCATGTAGTTGAATAATTTAAAGAAAGTTTGTGGTGAGGTCTGCAGTGCTAATATAGAGCAGGTGCTGCTTAAAATATAGAGTAGGAGGATGTTTTTTCTTTTTTCTTTCTCTGATTGTGATTTAGAATATTAAATTCTGCATTTTTAACTTGAGCTGATCAAATGAAAACATAACTGGTATTGGAGATGAGGTGCTGCTGTAGATTTGTTTTCCCAGTAACACATTTTGTTTTGATTTCCTTCTGTGATTGTATTACAGTTACTGACAAGATGAAAAACAAAGTATTTGCTTATAGCCCATATTCACAAATCGCAATTTGCCTATAGGGCTGAACAAGGTGCGACGTCCTCTGCCCCTAACCCTCAACTGGAGAAGAAACGACCAAAAAACATACACATGTATATATTTTTGAAAAATACTGGTTTGGATCCCAGAAAGTTATCACTAGTTATTTTCCTCAAGTGACTTCCTCCTAACTGACATTTGCCAACCAGTAGTTGGGGAGAAAAACAGCGCATGTCCTGCCTGTTGACATTTGACATGTCCCCTGATTTGTTAGCAGCTACATAATAATTACTGCAGTTATACAACCCTGTCCCCGGGCTCGGAGGCCTGACCTTTCAGCAAATAACACGTTCATTTCACTTAATGCAAAAACAGGGATGTCATTTCCTATTGTGTTTTGCTGATGCAGGAACACAGATGCTTCCTTACATGAACTGCAGACTGCGTGTTAATGCATGTGAGTGTGGTTTGGTATCTCTACTTCCATAAATCCATAGCAACAACTTTATACCTATTATGCTTTTTTTTTTTTCTTTCCTTTCTTAGACTATAATCATGGTTTCGCCTTGAGTAGGGCAGCACTACACAGGACTCGGAAAAGAGACATTTGCGGACATCTTCACGAGCTGTTTCACAAACACTCGACCATCATGGAGTGTGGAGAGTGAGAAGACACACGCAGTCAGTTTTGTCCTTTTCTGACCACAATCTGCCCTAATGGGAATCTTATGGCTGAGTGCACCCCACGGGCAGAGGGAGTGAGGATGTATGGCCACCCAGTGAAAGCATTCCAGCAGCAGAGATGAACTATGCTGAGGAGAGAAGAAGGGCTTTATTATGGGGGAGGAGATGGGGATGGGGTGATACAACATCGGGGTTGGCGATAAAGAGGTTAACAACATTTTCTCTTCATGAGAGCATGCCAATTTTTTTTTTTTTTTACAGTTGCAGACAATAATTGGCTGTAATAGACTGACTTCTGCACATGCATTTCTAGTATACATGATTAATTTGCTGGCAGAGGAAGCCTCACTACATAACAGAAGCGAAGCTGTTCCCAGTGTTTTTACTTTGTACATATTTGCTCTTTACTTTGAGGTGGGAGATTGGCTGTTGTCACAACATATTGCATCGCTGGATTCACACGGCGATAAAGAGGAAAGTTAAATAAACATGTTACAGCCTCTGAAGTCGCGTCAAAATGTTTACTCCTCTGATATTAAAGGATTAGAGATCGTATGTAACATGATTATGAACAAAGCAGCTGAAGTGCGATCAAAGGGAGGGAGAGAGTAAACACACACTTACACTTGCAGACAGATGCACAGGAGACGGATAAGGTGAGGGATAAACAGACATTATGAGATGGATTAAAAGATTACTGCAGAATGAGATTTTTTTAATTAATGAAAACAAAACAGGAGCAATGCACGTTATAATTGAAAACACAGAAAAAAAACTTTTTACACTTTTGATATTTTGCTGATGATTTTTATGAGACCTTTGCTTAATTAACATCCGTGGGGGATCGTGTTTTCTCTTACAGGCTCAAAACACAGCGCATGCATTCATTTAAGTGTCATGATTCGCTTGGTCAACCATAATTAAGAGTCTTGTTTTTCATTTATTAGTATTTGTCTTCCCTTTAAGAATTTAGGGTTGTACAGGCACTGTGTAAAAAATCTAGCGGGATTAGATCTAGTGAGTGATTACTTTTGTTCAAAAATGAAAGAAGCACATTTGTACTGTTAGTTGTCTTCTTACACTTCTGCAGATTTTAGGAGGTTTAGTCATCCATTTTAATTGAGTTTTAATTAGTTACTCGTGAGTATCAGGGATTAAACTTCAGCGTTATGATGGATTTCTGTCGGTTGGACTCCAGAGAGGTCATGTATGAGATTAGTGCAGATCTGAAGGGAACATAAAGGGGAGTTGGGTCTCCAGCGACTTACCGAATGCACTACCATGTGATTGAAGTCAGCGATAGCGTCTATGTGCTTTCGCTGAAGGAAAACTCGGATGTATTGGAGATGGATGAAAGTATCAGAAATAAAAAGATGGAGATGGGCTTGGTTTGTGAAATAGAGGAGAAGGAAAAGCCTTTGGCTGCAAAAGAATCTAACAGCTTGGTTTTTGTTTTTGCATTATATGATTATAAGTTATAACGACTGTCTGACTCTCCAGGGAAGTGTGATTACTCCAGACACACTGTTGAATATATCCTGTGTGGTAATAATGAGCAAATTAGAGTGTGCAACACTCGATATACCCGATATACCTGCATATCAATTTTTACATATCTATGTTTGAACAATTATAGTCAAAATACTTGCTTGAAAAAATGTCTTATCCATGTTTTTTCATATTTGCTGCTCAGTATAACAGTTACACACCAGAGGAGGCTGCACAGGACACCAGTGCCCATGATACAGTCGACCATATTCATAGACACAAGGACACAAGCCAAGTGATCCAAAGGCTTGTTTGTAATAGTTTATGATTACATTGCTCAACATATAATGCAAAACCCTCTGCTCGAGACCACTCCACTGATCCATGATGCATCAAGCCTCTTTCATATGAAAAAGCAAAGACACCTGTCATACTTGTTCTGGAAGATATTTAACTGGTTGACAGTATGGTGGTCCATCCAGCACTCCAAGTTGTGCATTTGCAGTGGCTCAGAGCAACTGTGAAAGGCACCAGTGGTCTCTGGGTGTCCTAAGTAAAGTCGGCCTGAAGCTAAGGGCAGAGTCAGAGCAGTGTGTTGACAGACACCAGTGCTCTTCTACCATCCTGGCCCCATGTGTGCTGACAGCTGTCAACTACCTTGGCCATCACCTGTCTTTCAGAGAGACACACACATGTCTACATGCATGCATGGACACACGCACTGACTCGCATAACATTGCCTTCGCACATGTGTATGCACTCATGCACAAGTGTAAGTAGACCCACAGAGTCACAGAGGAGCAAGCCGCTGCCCTTTTCATTTTGTTTTGAGCCATTCATATACTACCTCTCTCTCTCTCTCTCTCACTCTGAGTCTGTGCCTCCCTTCTCTCTCTTTCGCAGTCAAAGCTGCAGATACAGAGTGCCAACCACCCATGAGATGAGCGATTTAGTGAATGTGTAGCTGGCAGCCCAGGCATGGGGACCTGTGTAGCAGCAGTGGACTCTGTTGCTACTAGGACTAGTCTAATGGGGAGAGAAGAGAGAACGAGACAGAAAAAAGGAAAGAGAGGCTGAGAGTATGGAATGAAATTGGGATAGTTCCTGAAAAAGAGGTATGAGAAAGATTAATGGCTGGTAACTGAGTAAGAGAGAAAAGAGAGAGTGGGTGCATGCACATCTTTGTATGTGGGAGGAAGCTTTGGAGTCTTGAAGAGTAGCAGCAGCATTGGCACGGGAGCAAGGGAGCGAGGGAACATGGAAGGATGAGAAGAAGGGAAGGGCAGAGATTCGAAGAGAAAGGGAAGGAGAGAGGGGCGGGGGTGGAAAAGCAGCAATTAGTGTAATTAGTAGACCAGCTTTAGCAAGGCACTGACAATATGTCACCTCTCATTATAACCCATAAGCAAACACAGCAGCCTAATGCAAGGCAGCACCCATTCTCCAGACAGTTCCCTGTGTCAATGCAGATTTTGTTCTCCCCAGTCATGCTCGGCTGCGTATCATTGACTTGCCAATACAACACGGGCTTTTGGATTCAGAATATAGAGTCCAGTCAGGGGAGAGAGAGGCCAGAACAATAGAAAGGTCCAACGAGCATGCTGCTGGAGTACAGGATGTTTGGCAGCCAATCAAAGTCTGCAACCATGTTAAACTACATTGGGATTGATTCATTCAGAAGAGATGAAATGTGTTAGAAGTCTGGCTGCTTTGAAAGGAGCATTATATTTTGTGGTCAGCTGCAAGTGATGCTTTGGACAATTATGGGTTGTGAACTGCGTTGTGCTTTGAAGCTGTAGGTGATTTGTTTCAACGGGTCATGGGACACATTTATAGACTTTGACTTTTTCAGCAGGTTTTTCCAGCAGAATGTACAGTATACAATACAATGTGAAACTTTGAAGTTGAATTTAATGGGAAAAATAACTCCATGCTGGTTTAGTCCATGAGTCACTTTATACAACTATGCACAAAATGCATATATTTGTCATTATTGAATGCTTGCCTGAGGAGCAGCCTCATCATTTCTGCCTGTTTCTGTATATTTACAAAACTTCCAGGAGCAAGTATACTTGTTTTCATGGCAACCCAAAGCAAATGGCCCATTAAAACTTTAGCATTGCAACATAAACACTTTACAGAAAGAAACATGTTTTCTGTTGTGCCTCTGGTTCTTTTTTTTTTTTCACCCCTCTGTGACATGGCACAGGACCGCTGAGCCAAGTGACTGTGACAAATTGGGATTGGAAATGACAAAATAGACTATTTAATAAGCATGGCGGAGGGGATTGGACTCTGGTGTCGGGTTCACTCGAATACGCAGACTGTCTGAACTCCTCCTGGGCCCGGCTTTGATGGCAGCTTTCATCCATCTGATGGGGAGATTCTGGCAATGGAAGATGGAGCTGGGTATGTTTCGCTATCTACAGTGTGTGTGTGTGAGTGTTAAGCTGGGAATGCTCATCTGTGTGTGCACAGGAATGGTTTTGAGCAAATGCAAAATCAGTGCACACATCAATCCGAGGCAGAGATATACTGCGGCGAGCCTGGGGGAGTAAATGTGGCCATGTGTTAACCTCAGGCTATTAACTTCCAAATATAAACTCAAACTCTTGCCTCAGATTGTAATCACTTGTGCCATTTTTTGTTAAGGTGGACCCTGAAATGAGAAGCTGTTATAGAAGCGAGAGACACAGCGATGTTTTCTAATGATACCAGGTTTAACTAAGTTTTCACACTGTACGCTTGAGTCTGTGTGGCTGCAGAGAGTAATGTTTTCTTCTAATGTGCTACAGCATACGAGCCAGAGTGTACAGAACACATGAGTGGGTGTTAATGAAAAAGTGTGCATGTGTAGTTGAAATTAATTTGAAGATGCTCGCAACCATCGCAAAAATCTCAGGAGAAATTGTGTTTTGAAGTAATAAAGCATGGAATTGGGAGGGAATGAAAGGAGATAAAACCAGAAAAACTGCAAACCTGCAGAGGGAGCGATGCTCAGACTGTTAAACAGACAACAGGACAAAAAAAAGGCAATAAAAGAACAAATAAAAGTGATGGTGGAGTGCAAAGGAGAAATGTGAGAAAGATGGTGCGGATGAGTAGACAGCACAAGGGAAGATAGGAAAGGTGTGAAGGCAGGGTGACGGAGGAAAAAGGGTGAGTAAAAACCCAAAGCTGAAAAAAGGACAGCAAAACAAAGTGACACGGAGAAAGATGAGAGAAAGGAAGGCTGAGAAGCAATAGATTTTCAAAAGTTGTTGACAGTGAGTTAGACGCAAAGACTGAGATGGCAGCGAGATGCATGGAATATAGAATAAGAGAGGGAAGGAGAGAGAGAGAGAGAGCCACATTGGTGTTTGCATACAAATCAAATGTAAGTTCATTCTTTGTCCATATATGCTGTATTGTGTGTGTTTTTTTTCTGTCCACGGGCAAAAAGTGAGTGAGTGTGTCTTTTTTTGTGTCCGAATGAGCCTTTGCTTTTGTTTCCGTACTCATTCACAGAATTGTTACAAATTCAGTTGGGTTTGCTTTCCAGTAGCAGAATCACTTATTTACAGCTTTACAGCATGGAGACCTTGAACCACATTCCTCCTTCAGAACATAGGCTTTGTGGTTTATTTTAAAGTAAATGGATAGTTTGGACATAATCTTATTTTTTCACTTGTGTTAACCTCGGAAAGGTGTGTCTCTTTGTAGCGTCCCCTTCTTTGCAAAGTTAGAGGCCACCGAGGTCATTTTTATTTAAAACTACATTAAATAGACCAGATGTAGATATAACCTGAATTGTGGCAGCATTTACTACAGAAAGAATTCATTCTCTGAGGGTAGCGGAGGTGCACGCTTGTGAATGTCACCCTTGCTGACTCAGACAGGGACACAGGCTGAAGAGTGAAAGACGAGGTCTCCTGCCGTGAGAGAGGGAACAGCATAGCATGACATTTGCTGGTACGTTCATATGATGACCTGTTACAGTTTAGGCCAAAATGGGGCGTTGATTTTGTGTATAAATATGCCAACAGAAAGTACAGCTGCCAGTAATGGGTTTGTTGTGGTGTTGTAGGTATTTTTTCAAGTAAAATATAAGACCAATTGAAATTTAAGGCAATGATGGTGCAAACAAATTTCATGGCAATCCATTTCAAAATTATCATCATTCACCATGGTAGCTAAACTATATGAACAACTGAATAGCAAATGTAGAAATATAATCTCTACTGAATAGAAACAGGCTGGATATTTAAAAACCACTGAGTTTATAGCACTGGAAACATTTTTGTTTCTTACTTTGCTCCATTGTCACTGCCCAGTTTTAATTCATGCAATGTGAAAAACTTTTTCCCAGTATAAATTTATCTTAGGTCCTCAAATTCAGATAGAAAATTCCCATATGCATACGCTGAGTGTATCCACTATGGATATGGGCTTCGTTATACTTCTGCACTTTTGGGCCAATAGAGACTTTGCTCTAAAGTCCTTTTCCAGTCAAGCCAAGTGAGAGCTGCTCATCTGAGACAATATCTACTCATCTGAGACTTCCACAGACTGACTTCCTGATGGCCTCCCGCACACACGAATGGGAGGAAATAATACAATCGTATGGCTCTTTTAGACTGTCCAAATGTTACCGGACTGAAAAAGGTCAAATTCTGATAACTAAAAGAGTAATTTGGCAAAATATATCCACTCCTCTTCGAGCGATTGTGTATGGTGGATTCCTAGAGGTTTTCACGGTCTTACTGCGTATTTGAGCAACAATTTTCAATTTGGACTTGAGAACCCTGAACTGAACATATAATAGGGAAAGTTTGAGAAATTGCACAAGTTGAAAGTGGCTATTGAGAATTTCACAAAGTGAAAGTCAGACCACTTAAATTCAGAAATATTCTTTTCAAAGTTAAATAGTTGGATAAATTATTCAAAGCATTATGGCAGTGATTAAACCGGCAGTGCGAGATGAGAAGTCACAGGAAATGTCACGGCAATTCATTCAAAAGCTTTTTGAGATATCTCACATGAAACCATCAACCTTATGATGTTTTTTTTCTTCTTCTCGGGATCTCCAAGGTCAAAGGGCTTCAGGATAATGGACGCCTTTATACATTTACATTAACTGCCAATCAGTTGTGTTCCTTTATAGCTATTCCCTTGACATGCTAGTTGATATTTTTTTACTAAATACATGGATAGCACGAGGAATAAATAACAAAATGCATGATGCTGCAAGAGCCTCTCTACTTATCTGCCAGTCCATTAAGGAATCTGATGAGGTGTTATGCTACCTGCTTTGTTGCCGCAGCTATACAGTGTGTGTTTGCGACCTTAAAAACATGCCGACTTGTTTGCTTTACTCTGAAATCACTGACTAATGGGTTCTCACAGAGACTCAATCATCATTTTCATTCCAAGTTAAAAAAGTATTTCTTTTTGGGGATAAAAAAAAAAAAAAAAAAGTAAAAAGAAACAGCCTTGTATTTTTTGCTCATTAATTCACAGTACTCATGCTCTCGATACATCTCTCTGAAGTGGCATCTAATCAGGAAAGGCACAATGAAGAGGAGAGCAGAGAGAGGCAGAGATAACAAGTTTATTACAGTGGGGAAAAAATATATACTGTATGTGAGCAAAAACTTGTTTTTGAGACAAATCCAAATATACTGACCAACCAGCTGACATATCAACCTCCTCATGACGCATTTAAGCAAATAACTCTCGATGCCGAAACATGGGATAGCTGCAGGACAATGAGAGCATGAACTCTGTGAACTTTCCTCCACAGAGTTTCTATACTGCATAACTGCGTGCTCTAATTAAAAAACACATTTATTTATTAATTTATAGAAGTTTCGTTTGCAAAACTGCATTAACCTTAACCCTCACCACAGTAAGCAATTACAGCTAAATTAAATCAACTGTTAGCCAATTAGTGTGAGGAAGTATAAGCTGTAGGATACAGTATCTAATGAAATATGATGAAAGTCAGAGACGTTTTTAAACAACACAGATTTCCTGACAACCATATTAGTCCAAAATATTTAAAGGATAACAAGACACTGGCCAAACAAACTAACCATCACATGCACTCTGTAAATTAAGAACAAAACTGTGATGGACTAGTTTCTGCTAATTTGTGCTAATTCTGATTTTGTCTTGATTCCACTCACACACCTTCATACAGTGCATCACATTCTCCTTCATCCCTCACACACTAGCGGCACGGCTGTCAGGGTATCTTGCCAAAGAACACTTCGACACGTGGGTTGGACGAGACTGGGGTCAAACCACTGACCCTCTGGATGGTGGACGACCAACTCTCCCTCCTGAGTCACAGCCCCCCCCAAATGAAGTTATAAAATAGATACCGAGAAACAACTCACTTAGTGGCAACAGCTTGACAGACTCACAACCATATTTATTATAATAGTATCATATTAAAAAAGTAATAATAATCTGTATTTCTAAAATAAATACTTTTTTAAGTATATATTTTTACTTTACTTTCTTCATATTTCTGTCAATTTATGTATTTATTTATTCATGTTTTTTTTTTCAAAAGGCCGATGATTTGAGCCACTATAAGGTTCCTCTGCATTTCTCTGCTCGAATGCATTGCTAAACAAACACACATGCACTGCCACATTACAAGGCAGTTTGTCAGCCATTGGCCCCATGCCTATCAGTTTGCAGTGATCAGTCTTGCCTGGCTGTCGTCTGTCGGCTGCCAGCTGTCAAAGGGCCTGCTCCAGGCATGCCCACTGATGAGAGGCTGCAGCCATGCTGTAGAATCAATCCAGCACTCTAATAGGTCACGAATGGCTGCACAGTGCTTGCCAATAGCTTAGGACTGGAGAATGAGTAGCGGAGGGGGTGGACAGAGACAGAGGAAAGAGAGAGATACCGGAGAGGGAGAGATATGTCAGCTATATTTTTTACCATCATCAACAAGTTTTGCAAGCCACCGCTAGAAAAAAAAGGACAGCGACTGACATGCCGCTAATTTGTGGCCACAAGCGACGGCTTCTGACTTGACTGTCGTGATCACCAACTTAGGGTAAAAATAAAACACGCTGTCATAAACCCCTCCTCTCTCTTTCTGCCTCCCTCTCTAACTCATTAGAGTTTCCTAGTTTTAGACCTAATTATGAGTAAATGTGTACACACTTAATGGAATTCTCTAAGTGGGAAGGCAGAACAGAAGGAGAGAGAGATTCATTGGAGGAGTGTGGATTTTGTTTTTAGATACCAAGCAGTTGGTGCTCAGTAAATGTTTCAGTTTGCAATGCAAATTATGTGCTGTTGGTTCACACAGAAAAAAAAAGACTTGATACAAATGCTTTCTAATTAAACATATTCAAACCGCCTGCCGCACTGTTAAGTCATCTACTGTAAGGAAACAGGGGAAGTGGAGATAGGCAAAAATGAATTAATTCTTTCCTCCCGATGCTGTTTGCCTTTGAGGCAGAGAAATACACTATATATTTTGATTTCTTTGAAGTTATCGTTCAACAGCTCAAACATATCTAATTGGAAACTTGAAAAGAGACGTGTGATCATTTAAGTCAAGAGAGATTTTTCTTGCCTTTTTTGACTGACTTTCATTAAAAGTGCAAAAACAGATTCACTCCTTTCTTATCTCATTAAAAGTATTGTATACCTGTGTAAGTTTTTTCAAAAACATGAACTTTTATTTGGACTTGTAGTTGACTACTTCTGATCTTGTGTGCACTGAACAGGTAATACATTGTTCTAGCTGCAAGAAATTATACCTTATTTTTTAGATTATTTACAGAAATAAAAGCAATAAACAATAACAATCCACAGCGATGTGCAAGCACCAGGCAAATCACAAGGCTCCTATTTGTTTATTGTCAGTTCAAACCTGAAATAGCAGCGTGGGCATGTTGCTACAGAGAGCACTGAGGAAATAAAATAAGATGCAGGAAGTCTCATGGCAGCAGTTGTTTTACTGATCCCTTTTAATGATTGCAAGGGGAAGAGTAGTACTATCACCATTCACACAAAAGCTTACTTGGAATCTGCTTGTATTTGATTGGTACTTGCAGGTATCACTTGAAAATGCTGCATTGCATTGAGAAATATAGGTGCTCTGATTGCAATTCAAGAGTGTGCACTATAGTGGTACAATCAGAAGCTGCTCCAGCAAAGATTAGCTGCTCCTCTTCTGCTCCAGATAACCAAACTCACAACCATCCTGGAATCGTTCAGACAAAAAATGGTTTACTTTGTCATTATCATCTATAGGTCGTGGCATAACAAAAACACTGTTAAAAACACTTTACTCCATTTAAAATAAATGGATAAAAAAAAACACAAAAGTTAATTGTAAAACATAGAGATCCTGCTTTCAGTGGCTTTAAACGTTTCCATGGTGAGCTGTCTTTGCATTTACATATTTATATACTCCTTTGCAGAACGCCATGCAGTATTACTTCCTGGCTCTGCTCATATCATGCAGTCTAAATGTGTGCATTAGCTCATATACTCACACAAAAGGAAGGTAGTGTCTGGAAAGTCAGTTCACAAGGAACATCAGTGAGCAGTTGGGGACCGCTTCAATCCTAAGGTGTAATAAAAAATACATTTAAATTTGTCCTCGAGTTACCTCAGACTCCTCAGGTTTTAGGCCTACTCAATGATGCTGGTGCAGTGCCCCCTCGGTGATCGCTCTGTGTTGTGTTTATACAGCACCACACATTTGTGAGGTCCTGACTAAGTGGCTGGATGGACCAGAGTTTTGCACCTGAACATACCAGGTCTAATGCTGAGCCACAGTAACTATAGTAACAGAGACGGTGTGCTCTGCTGTTGTCATGGTTCATTTGGTGAGCGATAGTTTAACAAATAAATAGATTAAATCACATAAAATGAATCCTGGAGGCATTAAAAGGAAGATTTTTGTATAGTTTTCTATAATCCCCAGGACGGTGACTGAAGGGAACTACAGGAGGAGCCTCAAACACACTCACCTGCTCACTTCCTGTACCTGAGCAGATGGTGGAGGAGCAGGACATCGTTCATATCAGCGAGAGATAACTTTGTATCTCAGGTGGAGGCTAAGCCGCAGACAAGCAACAGTCTGTGTGACTTTGGCAGACAGCCACATCCTTATAGCAAGTATGGAACTGTTTTAATATCACAGTGGAGTTTGGTTGCAGAGCAGAACAGCTCCTGCCTCAGCAGACGGCGATAATAGTTGTCATCTCCACTGCCAGGCAGCACGGAGCGGCCAACAGCCTCTGCGGGGGCAAGTGGTGGATCTAACAGAGGGGCACAGGGCAGAGTCAGAAGACACTGCTGTCAGAGGAAAGCTCCTTATGAGGAGAGCCCTCCTACTGTTAGTGAGTGCAGGCGGCAGAATGCTCACACAGTGCACCACTGATGTTTGTCTGCCTGGCCGAACATTCCAGGGCACAAAGGGACAGTGTTGAGAGACAAAGTTTACCTGAAGAAAAGTGTGTGAGTAACTGGGTCTGAGTGAGTTTGCTGGCACTGCTTTTTCTTTGGATTAGATATCATTGACCTACTTGTGGGCCGAAGTGAAAATGAGATGGTTATTGAGTCTAGCAGATGGAGTAATTCTGCACTAGATTCAATCAGTGATTACCGGGGCAGACAACACCACAAAGTGTGGCAGCAGTCCACCAAGACATTTGTTGTCTTGGGGGAGTCCCTTAGTTTGTGAAAACAGTTACTGCTTTGCCTTTTTTAAACGGAATGCCTGAGATGCACTGGAGACCTGACATTTCAAAGATGCAGCCTAATTAAAATAGTTTTTGTGGTTTTGGTGCTTGACCTATATTAAATCTCAAAATCAAGATGTCAACCTCGGCAAAGGTTTTCCTTTTAGACACACACCTCCCTCTCGGTCTGCTTGCCCAACATTTTGGTCCAGACTGAAATATCCATGTGGGATATAACTACTGAATTGATTGTCATCCAGTCAATTAAATTCCCAGAAGATAAAATCAAACAACTGTGGTGACGATCTTTCTCTCTTTTACTGCAGCTTTAACATGATGTTGACCCATACGTGTGTTAACCCATACTGATCTTCCATTTATAACACCAACTGTTAACAACCAGCTGAATGAAGAGATATAAGCTGTTTAAGTTGTTGTTGAAGTGTTTGCTCTGGAGATTGGACCCCCCCCCCCAGAGCAGTTGGTTTCCAATACCACGGACATTGCCTTGACCAACGGCCTGAGAAGGAATTATTTCCGGAAGCTCCAAGCTTGCTACCAGGCAGCAGGCGAGTGAGATTAGAAGTCGACTCCCAGCCGGCAGAAATGCAATAGGTTAAACCACCAGCAGGCCCGAAGACGTTTTCTTCAACTTGTGTTGCAGCTTTTCCTGGGTTGTAAGGCCAGAGACAAACTAAATTATATTATTTCTCCTTCTTTTTGTTGTACGACTTGCGTTCAGAATGTTTCAAGGAGGCTATTAATCACATCTACAACAAACCACAACACTCTGCCTCGTTCCCTCTTTTAGTCTTTCACTCATTATGTCATTTTTCTGCTCTTTCTTTTTTTTTGTTTCTCTTTATCTTTTCGCAGCCTCCCTTTTCCTTTTCTTCCCTGTCTCTGCACCGTCAGTTCTGTCTTTCCCTCTTGCCTCTTTGCATGTTTCACAGCAGCCAAGGACCGTGTCTGCCCCCCCCCATCTACTTCCCAATGTTTGTCTGAAGTATTAGGGTGTTGTTGCCTCATTGGATAGAATTAATTAATTAATACTTTTATCCAATTAGTGCTCCCTCATGCAATTAATCAGCCGACTGAGGTTAGGGCCGCTCCATCAGTCGGACGAAAGGTAGACAGATGCTTTGGGTCTGGTGTGTGATGAACAATGACCTCTCTCTTCCTCTGTCTCTCTCCTTCCTATTTTCCGCACACCTAGTTTCTTGTCCTCTTTTCACTGTTTTTCCATTGCTCTCCAGCTCACAGCACATTGTTAGAATCTTGCTGAACACAAGAATCACTGGTGGAAAACAGTTTCCTCAGGATAATCCTAACGGAACCAACACATTATGGATTTCGTGTCTCTGAGCACACAAAGGTGAAAGAGAGGCAAAGATGAATGGAAAGTTGACAGAGGATTTCTTTTCCTAATTTGTAAATTGCAACAAATTCATCAATTGTGTTAGGGATGTTTTCAAAGAGCTTAGTGAAAGTAATAGATTAAAGTTAAAATGGTGTCTGTTCAAACCCAGACTTATTTCAATGCTCGAATGACCTTTCAAAGTATCAGGTAGAAAACACTTCCAGATTCAGTCCAAATTGCAATTATGATAACAGCAATTTTCTTTTCTGCATTACAGGTTTGTCCTTTCCCTGCCTTTGAATCACTGACGAAGCTGTCACGATGGTCGAAGAAATACCGTAGAAGCTTTGAAGAATGAACTTTTCAAACCGCTGGTTTTTTTCTGGAGGGAAAAGCCATTGAAGATCAAACAATCTCACCAGCAGTAAAATCTGCTGGCCTTTCCTCTGTTCAAGGATTCTGCTTCAGGAGGCAAAACCAGTCATGACTTTTCTGGGAAGTGGACTACAGAATAGGCTTCTTTGCAAAAGTAGTTCCATAGAATAACTTCTGGACAACTTGGTATTAAAAAGGTGCACCGGCCATTTGAAGAGATCTGCCCCAGATGAGATGAGAAGCTCTGCGAGCAAGCGAGAGAGACAGAAATTAATGAAAAACAACACTCTTCAGAGGCGTGCTCCTCAATGCCACTCTATCCCTGTTTCTATGGCTAGTAACGGCTGGTCAAATCTGTAAAAATTGGTTTCCTTTAAAACAAAAGTGAGCCTACAGGAGGTTGTTTGCCTGTTACTGTAGGTCATTCTTAATATAAGAAACTCTACAAAGTGGGGTAGAAACTATAAAAGAGTCAGAATGACTGACTGTGTTACAATACACACAGGTACTCTGCAGGTGGTAGGAATCCAATATGCTCCATGACCTGCCTTGTATTCAGCAGATAACTTCAGATTGATTCATGATCCCATGGATTAACTTTCAAGATCTCACACAAAGACCTTTTAAGTTTGCCCTGATGGAGTTTTATTTGGTGTAAAACTACAACTGAAAAACTCTCTCTGTCTTCATGTATCTTTTATATTACATGTAGACCCACGTTGGATATCTTTCTCTATTTTTCCTTCTATTTTTAATGAAAATGGCTCCTTCTCGGACAACAGGACCTTGGGCACTGTTGGCAGCTTTGGGCCTTCTCAGCTGCTGTAGCTTTGGCTCGTGTGAGGCCTCAAGGACTAGTGGTTCAACATCAGGAGGGAATAAACAGGACCAAGAACCCTCGTCACTTGAGCGAGTTAAGAGAGGATGGGTGTGGAACCAGTTCTTTGTGGTGGAGGAGTACACCGGCACAGAGCCACTTTACGTTGGAAAGGTAAGACTGAAACATAAAATCTTTGGGAATGCATTCACATTTCTCTATTGCTTTTTTAAAGAACAGAAAAAAAACAAAACATTTAAACCAAGGCTACCTCAGAATGTAGTTAAGATTCAATGCAATGACTAATAGTGACAGTACTCTAAACAAACGGGACAGCCATATTTTATTCTACACAAAAGTTCATGAGAATGTCAGTCTGTTCTGTAATTGGTTAAATGTTAAAGTTAAAGGTTCAGTATGTAGAATTTAGTGACATCCAGTGGTGAAGTATCATGTTACAGATGAATACCCCTCATCTCACCCTCCCCTTCCAAACATAAAAGACAACCTGTGGACCCCAGGAAGAATAGCTGCTGCATTGCTGTCGCTAATAGGGATGCTAATAAATTAAGCTAAATCCAAGGCCAGTAGTTTCTGATCACCAAGGAACTTTTGGGGCAGAGTTTACAAGCCTCCAGTCTCGTGCTACCAACTAAACTAGACATAACTAGTCGTAAAACCTTAGATAACAACTATATCAGAGCCAAGTATTTGGGAGTTTTCAGATTTCCAACTCTGAAAGTCCTTTCATGTCTTTGTATCTGGTCATTACATGAAGCCTGTTTTTTATCTTTGAAAACTGTGTGTGATTTCAAATACTCTTCACAGTTCTTTAGATGCAAGAGATACAATCTGAACTAGTGACCCCTCATTACAAGTTTAGCCTCTGTAGTTTCTGGAACTATTTGGAACAAAGCAACATTAATCAGTGATGACAACATATGCCCTTCTCTTCAATGTCTAGGACAACGTCCTGGCACCAGAAGTGCTCTGATTAAATTTTATTTTTCTAAGTAATGATCGACAATGAATATATGTCAAATCAAATATGTTTGCAAATCATCTCTGTGCCACGCGTGGTTGGGGAATAGTCTCCCTTTCTTCTCCTCGTTCTCATCCTATTCGTCAGCTGCTTCTCAGATGAATCCTCAGTGAGCTGATGAGAGTGGACAGCATGTACGATTTGATTGCTGTACACCGGACATGATATGAAAAGATGGAATAATGCAGACAGCGTGAGACTCTGTGATGAGTCATGCACATCAATCATGTGATCCCTTTGTCTCTAATCATTTAGAGGTGGTAATTGACCAGCTTCTATTGCATCTGCATGTATTGATATCTCTATTCTTACAAATTAAAAAATGCAGATGTTCTCCACAGCAGCACTGGTTGTTGGAGAATATTTATCTTTCGACCGTTACATTTACGCCATCGTGATTTTGCTGCATTCCTGACGGCGAAACCGACAACATAGCCGACAGGCAGAGCTGTCTGTCTGCAGCGAGACGGAGAGATAGACAGAGAGAAACCCAGTGATACATGAGGAAAGGAATGAAGGAAGAGGGAAGAGTGCAAAGAGAGCCTATAGGAAGCGAGAGGCTTCATACACTGACTTGTGATTCATTACAGGACAGAGGGCCAGAGAAGCCAGTGAACTGATATAAAAGGGTTGAGGGGAGCTCGAGGGAGTGACACAGCAGGAGGGAGAAGAGAGATGATTTTCTTAATAAAAAAGTAAAGTTATTGCACTTCATAGGGCACTGCCCAGTGCTATCAGTACTATTAATGGTGTGTGAGTGTCCATCTGTGTGTATATGCATGTGTGTGTGTTTGTGTGTGCAGATAGACTCAGCTGGATTTTTGGTATCAACACTTTAATTTGAGCAGTGGAGGATTAAAGCCAAGCAGCATGCTTCACTACCAGGCAATTTCATTTTTTTTTTCATGTTACTTTAACCCAACTCAGCAAACTTGCCAAGCTCGCTCCATCTCCCTCTGTGACTGCTACTACTCTGCTAATGAAATCATATTTACCTATAAAATGGTCACTGACATGACATTAATCTGGCAGCTTTGGTCAGTACATTTAGACAATGAATCCTTGTGTACTTCCATGATGTGACAACTATATAATTTTTTCTCGCCAACTGCTTTTCAAAAACGGTGTTGTAATGGAAGGGTGGGTATTGGGAACACACTGCAAGTGGAGGCCGTGATTGTTCAAAATGGAGTTGCTGCTGAGCACAGATAATCCTAAATGGCTGTTGTTCAAAGAAGTGACGGAGGGAAAGAAAATGACACATTTGTCTTTTCTTATGCCATGTTTTCCACACCTCTATTTTGACAAAAAGTGTCAAAAATTTGCCCATTGTGTGTATGTTTGTGTGAGTTGTGTATAATGTGCAGAGGCTTTTATATTCCTTCAACAAAAAGAGTGCAGTTCAAGGGTTTCCTGAGCGGTTTCACAGAGTTTTTGTAAACATCCAACTTGCTGATCTTTATTGATGAATCTGGCATAGCATTCCTCAGCATAAACAGTGAACAGTCCATGTTCAAGACACTTTTCTGTCCTATTATAAATCTCTGCATTCAACTTGAAGCCAAATTAAACAGATGGCCTCATTCTTTCTGTTCACCAAAATGTCTGCTTTTTTCTGAAGAATGTCCATTTGATTTATGGCGTTTCTCTGATTTTGGCTGCAGCCTGTTTGGTGTGCAGTTGAATAATTCTCATAGAATTGTGAACTAAGGTTTTTAGGTAGTTTTTGATTGGCGGTCTTATTCGCTGAAGTGTTAATGTTAAATAAATAAAAGGTAGAAATAGGACAAAATGATACCTCAGTAACGTTGGGTGGCATAATGTTAATGCCGTGTGTGTTTATGAATGAGCAGAAAAGAAGTGTTTCGCTACGGACACAGTCTATCAAACGATAGAAAATGTGCATACTATGCCCGTTACAGCAATTCTCCTTGTTGTAATGATCCAAGCTATAATTAGTCAGATCTAGGTCCAATTGTAACGACATCACAAGGCTGTCATCAGAGAGGAACCAAACAGCTTAAGATCGGAGGGATGGAATAAAAACAAGCACTGTGGAGCTCTTCGACATGGTGCTTTTGGATGAGAAAGCCTTTTGTGTACTCTGCTTTTTCGGCTTTTGTAAGGATGGATGGATAATGGATGGATGTCAATCTGTCTAAGCTTGTGCAAATGTGCATCCCATCCCGCTGCATCCCAGCTCCAACACCCACCTATTTTAATTTCTCTTGTCCGTCTCATTTTCGTCTTGTTTTTACCCCTTCGCTAAGTCTCCCCTTTCGTCTCTGAATCAGTTTCCTATAGTCCGTACCCTTCCTTCCCTGTAGCTGTCTCCACCTAGGCTGTCTCTGATACAGTCACCTTGTTAACACTTTGAAGCTGTTAAGATCAGAGAGCTTGACAAGCTGCACTGAAATGTGGCAGGCCTTCTCCTGATTACACAGACTTAAATATAAGACAGCCAATTTGCTCCTGCTTTGAAACCCTCAATAAACCAAGGATTCAGTGCGGAGCGCAGCCCACGTTCTGCCATCTCCACTGCAAAAATAAAATCCTGCTCCTCAAATGTCTCGCTACGCTATTCTTATTAGCTTGTCTTTAAACTGTGAGCAACTTACAGCTTTTTCGAGTGTTAAAAATGTCTAACGGTCTGTATTCCTAACACTACATTATCCAACACCATTAGGTATGTGCTTTGACTCACTTTTAATGTAAACGCTCCAGAAAGAGCTGACTGCCAAATCAGAAGGAAACTTCCCGCCATTGCGTCTGAGCCACATGTCGTCCCCTTCAGCAGGTTAGGCTACAGTGACAGCCTGACACTTTGTTATGACCCAGAGGTGAACCTGACAGGGCATCAACAACCTCGCTCTCCCCTGAGTCACCCTACAGCCCTCCACTGTAAACCCTGAGGCCTTTTTAACTGGTACTAGCTCGAAGTTTAACTTAAGCCTGACGCTGAATCATAATAACTGCAAAGTTACTGTGACAAAGTATGGCAAGTATAAGACTAGTGAGTATAGCTACATTTGTAATCAGTCTAATGAAGCTATTTCATGTTGCTGCTATGTACTTGTATTCTAAGGTAAGAAAATCCTTCTGTGCAAATGTGCAAAAATGCTAAAGTTCAGCTTCAACAGCTTGATGTGAATTTCAAATTCAAATACTGTGAAAACTATTTGTAGTAAACATATAAAATAAAAAACAATTAAAAATGTATCTGAAACTATTTGTATAGCTGTGGTTAAATATAGTTATAAGTGATTAATCACTACCTTAATCTAATTACAGTGATGATACTGTTACAGTGATGGCAACATTACAGTATATGATCAAATATGAACTGTAATGTCTTGTAAAAGTATGCTGAATTTAGTATGCAGTTGTGGTTTTAAAAGTATTAAACACCCTCTGCTGAACCTGCCAACTGCTGACTGTGTTGATAGATGTGCCGAATAAAAGGGCCAAACGACAATAAATAACTTCCTATTGTTTTATAACACCAATATGCAACTGTCCTTTTCACCTTGTCCAGTATTTTTTTGGAGTTAATGTCTGAAAACGACTTTTTTGGTGAGTTACATGACAGACAAAGTATAAATAGACCCAAAAAATCCTTGTCAAAGGAGTTGATTAATGTTAAACGTGACTGTGTTAGGTGATTACAATTTTATTGAAGAAAGTATCATCATGTCCATAGAAAAAAATCTGCATTTGCTCCAGTAAAATGCACTTTTCTACAGCTGCAGTTTGTCCCAGACACACACAGTTGTGTTAGCTTTGTTCTCACTCATGGAACTGAATTGTGTTTCTAGAGTGGTCTCCTGTGGTCCTGTGTGTGCTTTATGTGTCCACTGGAATCTGTTTGTGACTGTACCTGAGCTGAATGAAGCTGCTGTTACCTGTCAGCGAGAAAACTTTTTATGATCCTCTTTCCAGGGACTGTTTGAACATCAAAAGATAGATTTGTGGAGTGCCTATTAAATATTTATGGTGTTTTTGTAGGTCTGCACGTATATATGTTGGTGGTGGTTATACCCCACTGTCATTAGTTCTGACCAGGCCAATATAAATTTTGGCTGAATCCAAAAGGGATACACAATATTTTACCCTCTTCATATTATTGTATTGATCTAATGATGCAACTGCATAATTGAACAGAGAGAGAGAGTGAGCACAGAATGGTGCTTCAGAGATTAGACCGATGGAGCAGCAATGATTCTTGGTTATGCTCATCAGAGGGTTCAAGTTTTCTCCGTCTTCTTCTTATCTAAATTTGTACGACACATTTTGACTCCGTTACTTTTCCTGCTACACGAGTGAAGTCCTGGCTTTGACCTTTAGTTTGCAGGGAACATCTTAACTAAGCGTAGTCTGTGTATTTTTCAAGCTGCCAACTTGAATCATTCCAGTGAGGATAGACTGACGGATGGGTATATCCAGCCTGAGGGGGGAGAAATAGCATCATCCCAGCAGAATGATGGACTCACTCTGCGTGCATGTGTGTGTGTGTGTGTGTGTGTGTGTGTTTGTGTGTGTGTATTCAAACACACACATAAGGCAGATGCGTGTGGCCATGTGCACATGTACAGCCGGTAGGAATTTGCATGAATTTGTGCAATTTAATTAACACACGATGACAGCGGCTCACACACATTCTTGTCTGCAGAATCTGATTTAGAAATCCAGAGTAGCGGTGAGGAATCATATCTAGTGTCGCATGAGTGTGCACTTTTATTGGATACCTCTCGCAGTGTGGACCAATGAAACTTCTTTTATTATAACTGAAATATTGATACGGCCAAAGCATCCAGCAGTATATTTTCTCAGACTCTTCATGTATTTGTCTTCAGGATGATTCAGAATGGCAAGAAGAGGCAAAAACAGAAAGATAAAGAGGGACGGGAAAATGGATGAGGGAAGCAATATCAAGGCACTGGCTTGCATTATTCCACAGTTTTACGACAAATATTTAATGAAAACCCCCGTGAGGGTGATAGGAGCCTGTATTTAATTAAGCTTTAATAAAATATTAACCAGGGAGGCCAGGGCGATTTCCCCTCTCCCCTGGTCTGCTCAGTAGATTGAACCACACTTACACTGCATAGACAGCTCTGAATTATAATTTCAGATGGAAGGTGAGCACAAGAGAGAGAAAGAGAAGGGAAGAGAGAGAGAGAGCGAGCAGGTCTAGTGCTCACTAAAGAGCCAAAGGGGAGGTTGGGATGGGGGACCGATACTTCTCCTATTGCTGCCACTGGAATGTCTTCTAATCACATTACGGGGGAAATATAGCTCTGATTTATAAGGACTCTTTTAAGTTCACTCTCCAGCCGCGCCACCTCTATGTCTCTACCTTTAACAATCTTTGAAATGACTTTGATCTCCTAATTTGGGCGTCACATCCTGTGAAGGGCACAATGTGCAGAAAAGGTGTAAATCATTACTGAAAGTGTGGCAGGTTTTTTTTCACGACGTTGGTGATGGCTGGTCTACAGGGAGCTAAAGAGGGTCTGAGCTGCTTTAGCAATTGACGAATAAGATTAAGGGAATGGATGGAAGAAATGTACTAATTTCTTTTTGGACACGGCTGGCGACCAAACTTAATTTTCTGATGACTATCAAGTACAAAAAAACATCAGTATTCACAGCAGTTTAAACGAAATAGAAACTTGCATGTGACAAATGACCCCGACTCAAAGGTCCATTCACGAGACGTCGGTAGGGGAGCAGGCTCAGGTCTCATCAAGTGTGTTGGTAATGTGACAACAAGCGGTTGTATATAATGGGAAGATCATCACCTCTGTCATGGTTCAGTGGTAGCCTTTGGCAGCAAATGTGAAAGGAGTTGATCTGTTTCCAGCCGCCCTCTGACTCCTGGTCAATTACCTCTTCCCAGGTGGTCAGTTCTGGTCCGCTGAAGTCCTCTGCCCATTTATAGTCTTATGTTTTGTCCTATAGTCTTCAAATGTATCCACACTAAAGTCAATTTTGGCCCAAATATAATATATATAAATATTGAATATACATAGCATTAGTCCTGGCAGGAAAGTTTCCCAAAGGATACAGTTTAAACTTAAGAAACAATTTATCTTGCAAAATGTGAAACATGAAATGAAAGAAGAACATAAATCCTACACCTATGCTCACACATTGTCCGGTCAGGCTCTTAAAGCAAATAGGATAATTTTTCTCTGGTTGTAATTTGTCAAACTGTCTTTATGAGCACCTCATTGTGACTTCATGTGACAGCTGAATTCTTGGCTAGTTGACAAATGACTGTCAGGGTCATTTGTCAACTAGCCAAGAAGAGGGTCAGTTTCTGCAGTAAAACATTGTAATGCTTTCACCTAATTTTCTGTCATCAGAAATCTGTTTCCTCCATGGCTACAAAATAAATGGCAGAAAAGCCTCCATGAGATTAAACAAGACATCATGTATACTTTTTGAATAAGTTAACACAAACAAACAAGCTTTTTTAGCAGTGTTAAGGCTACCAACAACCCACTGTGTAATTATAATGTATTTTCAGAAGGACATGAAATCTGGTGCTTTTCCTTTCATCAAGTATCTGTAAATATATAAATGTGTTGCTTAGTCCATATCATGCATGTACCTTATATACCTAATATATTATCCAGAGAAAAATCCATTCTTTGACCAAACACACTTTTGCTTCAATTAAGCTCCTCAAGAATAATATGTAATGTAGACGCCTGCCATAAGGGATGTGCGATATGTAACCTCTTTGGAAATATTTCATATAAAGAAGTTGTGCAATATGTCACAGTGCAATATGCCATCATTGTCAGATGTGTATGTGTTTCTGTGAACTGTGGCATGTGTATGGAAGCATTATAGGCCAATGTGTAAAATATTATATTTAATGTGAAACTGCAGGCTGGACAGTACCCAAAGAACATTTCCCCATGGGGACACTGAAGCATATCTTATCGTATTTATCTTTTAACTATGTGTGAATGCATTATGGCTGCCTCACATCCTGCATCCGTTTGGTGTGTCAGTTTTACACTTAATCAGAAATCAATGCAATGCGAAAAAATGCAATATGCACATAATGGTGGGGGTAGGGTAGGGACCCCTACTCTCAAGTCGGCGTTAATTTAAGGGGTATACATTTCAAATGATGATCACTTTTTTACTGTGATCTCAGAGGTAACTTCTAGTGGCGCCATGTTTTTTTTAATCTACAGAATGCAGATCTGGGTGGTCATGTGCCCCTCTAGTGGAATATTCCAGTAAAATGTGGACAATTATATTATTATTATTATCTATGGTTGTCTATGCGATCATGTGGCTAAAAAGCAGTTATATCTCAGACCTTAGACTGACTCCAATACAGTGGTGTAATCTTTTTTTTTTACATAACCTACTGCAAAAATATTATCTTTAAAAAAAGGAAAATGTTACTTAATTTTGTTTCAATTTACAGATCCATACAGACTCAGATGACGGTGAAGGCAACATCAAGTACACTATCTCTGGAGAAGGGGCAGGCTCCATCTTCATCATCGACGAGCAAACAGGAGACATCCATGCCACAGAAAAACTAGACCGCGAGGAGAAGGCTTCTTACACACTTCGGGCTCAGGCCCGGGACGAGCTCTCCAGCGACCCTCTGGAACCGGAGTCAGAGTTTGTCATCAAGGTCCAGGACATAAACGACAGTGAGCCCAAGTTCTTGGAGGGTCCCTATATTGGCAGCGTGGCGGAGCTGTCACCCATAGGTAAGATGAGAAAATATAGTGCAGTCATACAGGAGCCAACTAGGACGCTGTTTGAGGCTTTGAACTCATGATGGCCGAGAGGTGCACTGCAGAGAATTACCCATTTTATTACAGCCACTTCCATGATGCATAAGAAGGGTCTATAACATAATGCTTTGTCCTACGCTCAGGGGAGAGAAGAAAGTGCCAAAAAGGGCAATATGCTGAAATTCCCCCCATTGCGGAGATGGAAATAGGAAAAGCAGACAGGAGATGGTAGATGGAAATACATGTGGAGTCAGTGAATGAGAAGTATGTATAGTGGTGACATGGACGTTTGAGGAGGATCCCCACATGGACGGTGTCAGAGCCGTTATCCATAGGCAGCAATGAGATGGGAAATGAAGGCAACTGTGAAGGCATATATAGAAAGGAGAGGCAGATGGATTGCATTTCTCCCAAATGAGCTTTGTGGCTGTGTTTGACACATTGTTATGAGGCAAATGATAAAAGGGGGAATAAGGGGGAAAGAGGAGAGGAGCAGAGGAGAGGCTCTTCAGAGGAGTAGATAATAGCGAGACACTGTTACCAAGGCTTTTGACATTGAAACCACAATGCTTTTAATCTTGACAAACATGTTTTTATTGTGAGCATTCGCATGGAAGCTTCAAATTCTCAGTGAAATGGAAAAGGCAGTTGAATGAGGGTGTCAGGGGCTTCATTAGCCTGGTATCAATGTCAAAGACGCAGCTGATGTTTCATAAACACAACTCTGTGTAGCTGCCAAGCGATATCACAATACCGTGCACACTGAGACTGTCGTGTTTGATACCTTATGTGCATTAGCGTGTGTGTGTTTGAGAGCGACTCTGCACAGGTAGTAGAGGTGGGCTGGCTTCTTGTTTGAGAGACTCCAGGAGAGCTGAAGAATTGAATAGCTCTTCCCTGTTCGAGCCTGATTAGAATTAATTCCTGCTTCCTCAGCCTGATCCAAACCACAGGCATCTGTGCCTACAGTGCTCTCGAAAACTGAATGAAGTGTGTGTGCATGAGAGCGGCACAGAGAGAGTATGGGACAGAGTGATTGAAAGGTAGCAAAAACATAAGATGAAGAAAAAAAGAAATAATGCAGTTTTTGCAAGAAAATTTCAAACCTCAGGAAGAAGAAGAGATCTTTTATCTCCTGTAGAGATAGAAACATAGCTTAGTTAAAGTCAGCTAATGTTATCTAAATGATCAAGACCCTTCCACACCAACTGCCGCCCTCCCTGGTTTGACCCTCTCGCACGTCAGTCAAATTACGTGCTAAATGAGTGTGCGGTTCATGTTTTAAACATTGTCATGGAACACTAGCCCTAATGAGGTAACAGCTACTGCTTAGCCAAGCATGTTTCTTTTTCTTTCTGCCGTTCTTCTGTGAAACATCAGCTAAGCCAAGCAGTATTTTTGGCAAGTCAGTGATAAGGTCACAATCACAATGACAATAACTGAAGGGGGGGGGGGGCATGCAGCTCTCATTGCTGCTCACCAGCTCATGGGTTTGTGCTGCTCATTGCTCTCCTGCTATCTGTGTGGAGCTTGGCTCAGATAGATGGAGAATATCACAAGTCAAGTTGAATTTGTTATCAAAGCATACGGCTTGTCATATTCCGTGTTTTCTTATAGCAAACAAACCCCAAACCTATGACACTTGACTGTACTAACAAACACTGCCTGTGTAAACAAAGCCTGATAGCTTATTCTTCTTTGCTGTTGTCAACAACCTGTTATAACGGACCAGTGAGCTACACTCTTACACTCAGACAGTCTTGCATGGGTCCATCTGTCAATTGTCGCTGGACTTTTGCGCTTGCAGTTTCCAGTGCATCTCATCACTTGACAAAGTGTCTATCATGCGGCTATTAAAAGCTATTTCTTTTGGCATATTTACAAGCAGCAAAGCCACATGTTCACCGCTGGCTAGTTTTGTCTTCACGTGATCCATTTTGTTGTACTAGCTCATCTGGTCCTGGTATAGTGACAGTTATTTGAGCCCGATTCACAATAAAACAAATACTTGTGGCTGACCAGCCTTCGTATGATTTTGATGTCAAATTTCCTGCTTCTTAATTTCTGATTTTCCCAGGAAAAGAAAAACTAAAAATACTTGAGTTCTGATCCACTTTATTTTATGTAATGTTTCTTATCCATAATTATAGTAACATGGGAGCTGTATCCAGCTGGCTGCTGTAAAAATTTGCTGCAGGATCAAATGTGTATTCATCCACCGCTAGAAATAATCCCCAGCACTGTTAAAATCTGTTGAAATGCCCAGATGATTCATTGCAAATGACTTTTATTTACCTTCTTTAAACATTAACTATATTAGTAACCTGCTTTGAAGCATTTACGTTGTCACTGGGAACACATGGGTTGAGGTTGAGTGCTCTGGACAGAGCAGGCAAGTCAGAAGTATGGAGTCTTGGAGTATTGTTTGTGTGACAGTCCTTGGATCAAATTTATTAGGGAAGCAATAGAAGATAGAACCAACCTTATTTGTAAAGACAAATGTTTCTCCAAAGGTTTAATATTAAATTTCTTCATTTGTTTGCTTTGGAGATGTGTCCCCAGCTGTTTTATCCCCTGAAACAATTTGTTTTAAATAGTTCCTGCAGTGAGTGGCTCCTCTATTTCTTCTATACTTTGTAGTGTTCATTAACACAGCAAAAATTATTGTGATTACATAAGCATGTTGACATATTTAACAGTGTATACTTAATTGTGTCACTTCTCCTTTCTGAAAGCACTATATACTCAAAGCCTGGTTAGCATCAGTACGTTTTATGTCATTTGGACACAGCAGGCTGGAATCTAAACCATGGTTGTGTTTTATGCTGTGATGGAAGCAGGTTGCGAGCATTAGCCACACCATTGGTATGCTCGCTGTGCTGTTTTACGGCCAACCATATAGCAAACTGCCTGGGAAAACGTGAGGCCATAATAGTAAGAAAGTAATCAGTAGTCCTCTGCCGGAGGCATATTCATTCTTACTTATCACTCCTGTCAAGTCGCCCAGTCCACATCTTTGCCATAGCTTTACAGCCTCTATCCCTGCCTCCCCCTTCTTTTTGCAGAGGCTCCCTGACTGTCTGTCCTCAGTCGGTCTGTCTGCCTGCTTGGTATTTGCTGCCAAAAATAACACTCTTGTACATCGTCTGTTTTTTCAGGGTTGGTTGACTCTAAACAGGAGAAGAGAGGGCAGATAAAAGAGCAGCCCCAAAAAGACAATGATGAAGTGTGAGGGCCTGAGCTCTGTCTCTGCATCCTCCCTAATAGGTTGTAGTTTTAAAACACATCACTTGTGCTACAGTTTCTGCAACAGGAGAAGACAATCTGCTTCCTGTTTACACTGACATTCACATGCACAGTGTATGTGAATGTTCATGTGATATGTGTTTTCAGGTGATTTAGTATGGACTTTATTATTTCTGACACAAAGCTAAAGCAGTTGTCTGGATGGAGATCTTTTTTTTAAAATGCAGGTTTAAATTGAAAACGTATAAGCATGGCCAAAAACTACGTTGTCCTGTGGAAAGTTTGCGGCTAATGAAATTAAATTCTTAAATCAAATCTGTAGCGCAGTGGACAGAGCTTTGAGGACCCTGCCTGTCTTAATGCTGATACGGAGGAGGGAACATGGATGGAGTCGCTCCCAGCAGAACACTCGCTGTGTCCTCTGATGATAAAGACTGTGAAAGTGAAGGATGGCCCCATGAATCTCAGTCTGATGGTTTCTTGCAGCGACAAGAAAGAGCTTAATAGAAAGAACAACTTTTTGTCTGCAGAAATGCAGATTTTGACATTGAGTGTTAGGTGGTGCGTATAACTTACATGTCTATGTAACTTGTATTACCCACAGTAAAGGGATTAATGATCACCTTTGATGATTAATAGATGCCAAGGCTGCATTTAAACTGATAGAGTCTTGGGTTCTGCTTTACATTGTCTTTTGAACTTCTGAAAAGCAGAAACACAAGTTAAGAAATGTTTGAAGAAATCAGCAGGGAAGTGATTTTAGGCAAAATGTTCTATGCAGTTGAAAATGTAAGCAGGGATGTGCTTCAGCAGGTAAATAGAGTCAATTTGAGTTGTGCTTTGTTCAATATAAGTACGAGTAAATCCTTTGAAAATTGTGCATATTTTCCATGGAGACTGTGCAGACTTGCATGCTGATATTTTTACTACAAAACCAAAACATATATTACATTCATTTTGCCAAGCATTTTTTCAATTTTATAACTGTTTGAAAAAAGATCTGATCTGTTAGTCTATTTGGAATTGCATTTTCATATTTCTTTCATTAAGATGACAAATTTTATTTTGTCTCTCGGGTCATTCTTTGTTTTCTCTGTTGCCATAACTCCCCTGTAGTTGTCTAATTATGTAGTTTTATATTGCCAATTAACGTTCTGTTCCATGTGATAATCAAATATTTTATTAATTTTGTCATGAGTGCTGCTTTTCCCCTAACTAATATTGGAGAAAAAAAATTTTAAATTAAATTTTTAAACATTTGCTGCAAAGCTAGAGCTTTTTGAGAAGTTGATAAAACGGATAATGATATGAAAGTTATCTTAAATGGATCAGTACAATTTAGGGTTCAGTTTGACTATATATTTACTGCAATAATCACAAGCTGCTCATACTATTAAGAGCAAGAATCCAGGCACTGAATTCTCCCTCTGTATAGAAAGAACAGATTTACCATTGTATATTAATACCAGGTGGCTTGCGTAGGATGACATGTTGTGCTAATGTATATGTTTTGGAAAGCATCATCATTAATATTTGAATTAGATCCATCTCTTTTTCCTTTGGTTTTCTCCAACCATATTCAGTACTTAAATATTTATGTGGCTCTGAGCTATGCTTCAAAAGCTTTAAAAAAGCCAGAGGCTAAAGTAATGTCAAACTGCAATGGCAGCTTCTACAGTTTAGCACTGGATAGACTGAGGTTTTAGAATCAATATCTAGCACACATACTGCAGACACTATTGGTCAAAGCACAGTGGTACCCCAAGCTAATGCTTATGCTCCACACGCCCAGTTAATATTGAAGTAATAAAGACAGGCCTTTTCCAATTTGAAATCAGTATTACCCCGTGTTACAACATGCATACTAAGACATCTGTCACTCCTTTTTCCTTTTTCAGTCTTCATGCGAGCTGAATGTAGCAGTTTGTCGAGTTTGAAACCATTTAGTCACTGAGGCAGACATCCTCCCCTACCACTCGTAGGTCGGATGACAGCAAACAAGTCGGCTGGAAATGTGGCTAGGAGGGAGAGCTCTTGGTGGCAGAGTCACAACAGGGTGAAAAGTTTCCACAGTGTTAATCCTTTGATTGATGTGGCTCCATTAGAGCGAACCTCGGGACCTCTGAGTGGCAGAGCTGTGGCACGACACAACATCTGCACGGAAGATTGTAATCCTCAGGTAACACTGACTGGAAAGTCACAGTGTCTCAAAGAACAGCAATCAGGAAAACAGTCTGATAATGGACATTAAGCTGACCACCATCCTCAGCTTTTATCCTCTGATGACACAAGCTAGTGTCGTGTAAAATCACCAAACACAGGGAGCAACAACCAAAGTTCAATGAAGCACAGTAGTTACTCTAAACTGACATTTATCCTTTTCTGTATCAAAGACACAATCTGATAAAGGCAGGTTGGAGGAATTTACAACATTCCTCCCTGCATTTCTTCACACCTTCAATGCTACAACACTGTTCATTTTCATGTCACTTTGTTGTTGAATTTTAGGAATCTGAGGTTCAATATATCAGAATTATAGAAGTTACTAACTGTTAAAATACAATGTTGGATGGAGCCTTTATTCGGGACAATGCCAATACCAAATTTTGGAATAAAACATCTGATATCTGTATTGACTGATAATCTTTATATGCATGTATGTATAAATACTTGTAAATGTATACACAGCATACATATATATACGCCAGTTATACAGCAGGGGGTATTGGGTTTGGGGAATTGTTGTTTGTGCAACAATGTAATTCACAAACTACTTGACAACATAATAACAAAACTCAGATTGGGATCTGCTGGAAAAACAATTTCACACATTTCCAAAATGTCTTATTCAACTCTGTTACTTTTAATGCATTATAATCTGCAAAATGTTAGAATTTTGTCAACAAAGTTTTTATATAAGTGCATATTGGACAGCATAGATGCTGATACTGATTTATTTTTGATTAGTTGGTATTGGCCCCAAAACAGTGGCTGATCATTGCTCAATGCTCAACTGGAATTCGATATTTTGATAAATGAAACAGCACCAGGCAGAATAAAGCAATAACAAGAAACCTGGTCAATAATCGTATCTATTTACCTCCATTTTTATATCTCCTTGCTGAAATCCAAAATGTATATTCTTTGTTGTCAACATGATTCTTTACTGACTGGGAATCAGAGATTTAAACAAAAACATAAAATGCCTTTTAGAGGGATTAAGTTATACTTCAAAATAAACCGTTAACTTTAAGTAGGGGTTCCTTTGTAGATAAGTTGTTCAAAACAAGCAACACATCATATTTCCTTTGGATTTCTCCTCTTATTCTTTTGATCTCTCTCACTCTCTCTACCTCTCACACACACACTTCATGCAGTCAAGATAAATCCCCGACTCCTTTTGTATGTAATGTGAGAACTCCACGAGGGGATTAAAGTAATAATCATCCTTCCCGTTGCTTTGGTCCAGAGAGGTTGCCCAGGAGGCTGCAAATTGCTGCAGTCACCATTAGGACAGCTGGGTCCTGTCATGCTAACAGTAGATGAGACATTTGGAGCGGCGAGATCACAGGAGAGAGTGATGCAACAAGGCAGGAGCAACGTACAATCAATATTCTCTGCCAGCCACCTTTATGTATATGACCAATAACATCCACCATTATGCGCTCAACCACGGTGCACAACATAATTGATTTTGGCTGATCTGTGTGTGGTCATGTGTATGAATCAGTGTCTGGGCGTGGGAGGAGGGTGGCCGGAGAGAGAGTGTGTGAAGAGGCATGGAAGATGCGTACGACAATAGCAGCACCGTTTAGTCACAATTGTGAAATTGATTAAGGCTCCATTTTGTCATTATTGTAGACAATCTGAATCAGGAAGAGAAGCATGGGCATTGCAGATATAAAAAGGGGTGGTTGTATTTAAATGTAATAATTCGTCTGCTAATGTGGCTCGATAAACTTGACAGATTTATTTTTTCTCATTTATTTAGTATTTAAAAAACATTCTGCTACAAACGTTTCGTTGCTTCATGTTTTTGCGTTTTAAGTGAAATCGGTTTTCTTGTCCTGTGTTAATGATCTGGAGCTACTAAAATATTAAAATGATCTAGTTGCGATTTTGGACGCCCATACACATGCCAAGTGTGAAGCCCTTAATATAAATGGTTGTCAAGACATTCATTTTTACATACAGACAGACAGATGGAAAAGACATTCCTGGAATTAGTAGTTATTTACATTAAGATCAGGTAAAGAAGTGCACACAGTGCATGTCAGAGTGTCAGGGGTGTGAGGAGAGGACCTGATCTTGGCAGAGATGACTCATAAGTTTTCAAAAGGACGTCCGTGCTCTGATCGCCTTTTCTTATGTAACTATTTGTCTTGAGAATGCATGAAAGTGATGAGAGGCTAGGATTTAAAATTGACATGCCACAATGTTGTCTACAAAACAAATAATGATCCAATCTATTAAAAAAAATGCTGGTACGACGGCTAATAAAGATTCGATTTATGATCTCTGTGAGAAACATCCCTAAATCCTTGTTGGAGATCTTGAGGAGGATCAATGTAAGCACGCCATTGGCTTTTATGACATGGCAGATTTGTCTTCCCTTTATACTCCTTTCTTTCTCACCCTCCTTTCTCTCCATCACTCTCTCCACCCCTCTCTCTCCCAAGGCATTTATGTGGATGAGAGGGGAATGAATCACAGTGGAAGTAGTGAAGAAATAACTTTTCATGTGAAAACACCTCAGCTTTTATGGCTTTACTAAATGATCCATAATGCGGGCAGGGAGCACTCAGTCCTGCAGATTAAGGTGGGTCGGAGCGGGAGAGGGGCTCTGTGCTGCAGCCGTTAGACCCCTCCACTGAAGCTCTCACCAGTACGGCACCAGCTGAGATGGGCACAAATCTCTTTTACGAGGCTGCCTCTTAAATAGCTGTCAGTCTAGTGTCTCACACGTGGCACCCTCCTCCAGCTCCCCTCACAGTAATTGAACCATCTCTCCCAGAGTGCTGAAGTGTTGTGGGAAGCCATTCCAACAGCCTGTGTTGATACCATTAAACCAAACTTATGCATAAATCTTACTATATAGCCATCGTCACCCAACCTCCCCTGAATCCTCTACGCCCCAAAAACATTCCTCGTCCTTACTCCATTTCACCAGGTTTAGTTTTTGTCTCAGTGTTATTTACATTATTCTTCAAGGGTTATTGTGCACATGCTCAAATGCCATTTCATTATTTTAGAATGACTGTTGCATGTCTGTCCTACCATGACAATGTTATAACAATATTACAGCACAAATAGAAAATAATAATTTTAAAGGTAGATTAAGTGTTAACAAATAATTGACAGTATAATACTCATCATTTATAATTATGATAAAAGGCAAGTTATATATCCGTCAAGCCTGTGTATACAGTGTTAGTGTCTTGTGGAGGAATTTCCATATTAAAGCGATAAAAGTAATAATAACATGTGGCTGTTACTTAAAAGATGGAAATGTGTAGTAAATGATTTGCTCTGTCGGAAGATTAACGTCTCTGGGACAAACACTGCTAAACAGAGTCGATCTCATGAATGTTCTGGCAAATGATGAGAAAACAGCTCAGTATAATTTGCTGTTGCATCATGTAATTATTATACTGAAAGTCAGTATATGAAAATCAGCATGATGCCTTATTTTTTTCTCATTCATTATTGTTTTAATATTGCGAGCCACAATGTAAATAGCTGCAGGCTGAATACATTAGTTACACTCTAAGTGGAGCCACTGAAAACATGAGCAAGCAACGTGACTAAATATGTATTTGTTGAACAAGGGTCAGAACTTGGCTAAGACTTGTTGCTTCCAGTTGACAGTTTCAGTCCATTTTCTGACTGGGTGTGGCAAGATCATAGATAATCACACCTAACAGTGATGTCAAAGTTTCTATGGTTTACAAAATAATTTCCTGCACTGTTGGAACAACAAAAAAACATGAGGTGTCAAAAAACTATTTATACATGTCTATCTGAGACCAGGAGGTATTGTTCAATATATTTTGTCTTGTGACTGCAAAGATATGTGAGAAACATATAATGTTGGGTGCATACACCTGGTTCCCCTACTCTCTCACCCTCTTTCCTGTCTGCCCTTCACTGTGCTATCAAAACAGACATAAAATATTAACAAAAAATATGTACTTGAACAACCTGAACAAAAGTGCCTTTGAGAGGGAATAAAGAAAAACAAACCTGTATATTTTAGGCATTATAAATATCATTGCAACCGTAAGTCTTTAGGCTTATTCGCAAACATGTGGAAGTAAGATTTGAACTCTCTGGAAATGGAATATCTGGTACTTATCCTACTACAGCAATATGCATTACATTCCAATCTGCAAAAGTCAATGGTTTCTTATTGAATTCCCAAAAGTCCATCAACAGTAGAATCTGTCTAAGTGAGATGCTGGCCAGGCCAACAGATAATGTAAGTAATGACTTCTCCCACTGAAAACAGGGATGCAGGCCAGAGCTTTAATAAGAACCTAAGTGCCAAACTGACTGCCTCACTTCTCCTTTTAATATACAACACAATAAAGAAGCATTTGCATTTATATAGTTCTTCCAAGCCATCTGACATTGCTGCCAGCCAGTAGCCCCAAAAAAGCTGAGCATCCGACTGATTGTTACCTGGGGAAAATTAAGATAAGGGAGTAATCCCATGGATGAAGATGGCTTCATTGGGCCCACAGATGTATAGCCAACCAGGTAGGCAGAATTAACAAACCCCTGCATATCGCCGGGAATGAAAATGCACATCCTCCATACAGCCTCAAGTTTTTAATACAATGAAAACGATATCTCACTCAACTGGGATGTTGTATGTCTTGATTGTCCAGGGATCAGCCTGGTGTGTACTTTTGCATATTGGTATGAGTTAATGACTGTGTATAAATTAAAAGCTCATTCCGTCCTTGTTAATATGCAGTGCTTTAAATCCACTGGGAGCTGCAATATATCAGGATTGAACTGAGAACCGCACAAGGTTGAAGACAGTACCAGAATTGATGATCTGATGGTGCTGCACACATTGGAGGAACACCGGTCCGTCCATTTATCCATCCATTATGTGCTTTGTTTCTTAGGATAATTCACTGCTGTGCTAATTAATCACAGAGACACATCCTTCAGAATTGCTGCAGAATAGTAAACTCTCATTTGTTTCATTTGTATCATAGACCAGGTAGAACTCACACCTGCATCACACCAGCCCCTAGCCACATATATGAAGAACAAAAGAAAAGCTATGAGGTGACAGCAGCGGGGGAGTGATCTGAGCCGTCTGATTTAATGGCCTGTTGACTTTAATGATAATCCACTGGCTTCTCCCTCTCTCCCCCCTTAGGAGCCCTGTTGGATGACAGGAAACAAACAGTGCTCTGACACTTTCCGCTAATTAGCATCATTAGCATACGGCCATTATGTGGCTGGACAGTAGCATGACAGGGCTCGGAAAAAAGGCTATGGCGGTGACCTTTGGTGGACAACACCAGCTGTCACTAATTACCCATAGCACTGGCCAGAGGGCCGGGGACAAAGACTGACTCCTTGTCCTTGACAACCTATGGCACCGGGAATGTCTCCCTTTTAATCTCCCCTTTTGCCCGCAAGTGCAATTATTTATAGAAAGAAATGTGCTCACCTGCAAGTATGCAGTTTTTTAACCTTAAAATTGAAGAACCATAAAGTTTCAATGGCTCCAGGCAAAGCTTTAACTAAAATGTGTGACTAAATGGAGAGATGCGCCTGTGTATTTGCCGCCAGAGGCTTGTGTGTGCACATGGTTGACAAACAACGCAGAGAGGGAAGTAATGACTTAAACACCGTTGCTCCTTCAATCTCAATTTTAAGGTTTCATGAGGAAGTGACTCTATTCTCTGCCTAAGTGCCCGTAATCATGAGTAATTGTTTGCTGTAGATTTTTGTGAGCTGCCAACAATCTTTGAAGATGTAAGGTTGACTTCATGACTGCACGCTGCCTTTCATCTCTGAGAACAACTTCTCTGCCCATGGGAGGCAAAGCAGCTCTGAGGATTGGTGTGGTGAGAAGGTAATTGGAAACATCAAAAAATTTGCTTGGAAAATTATGTGCTTGGAGATGAAATGTTACCTGGTGCAGTGTTACCCCAACTGCATTAACCCTCCTCTCTCAAGTATAGTGAGACAACACTCAAGTGTATGCACAAACTCACAGACAGATTATTGTTGCTATACTTGCGAGCCCCTGCTGCATTTTAAAGCCCAAAACCACAACCACTGCAAAAGACCTTACTTCAAACCAACATTTCATCTGAAACATAACAAATAGGGCTCAAACAGCAGTGTGCCAGACTTTAGCACAAATGTCCTCCCTGTCAAGGCCTTAAAAACTCACACTGGTCAAAGATAGATGTTACAGTGTTTTACACAAACTAACAAAGAAACACGTACATGACCACATCTGCTCTTCCTTGTACAATGTGCAATAACTTTCCTCTTTGAGTCTGATTTTAAATCACATTTTTAGATACCAACACTTCCCCAATGACCCCGGGCCTGAACATTTTCATGTCTTTTCCTGACATTTTGTTGTCTATCTTCCGCAGGAACATCTGTTATGAAGGTTACTGCATCAGATGCCGACGACCCTACATACGGGAGCAGTGCCAAAGTGGTGTACAGCGTGCTGGATGGAGAAAGGTTTTTTACTGTTGATAGACAAACTGGTAAGAACGATAAATAACCGCAGTGTTCAAAGCACTTGCCATTTTTTCCCTCACAAGATTTCGTTGGTGCTCCTTAATTTTTTCCACAGTTCCATCAGCAATCTCAAGCTCAGAGAACATAACTCCCGTATCAATCAAAATTTGTTGCCTAAAAACATAAAATCAATCGGCCAAGAAGAAGAAACTTTATAAAGTTTTAGCCAATAACTGCAGACTGCTCTTAGCAAGTGCTAAAATACCATATGGCACAAATTCCTCAGTGTTTAGTGCCACCTTCAAGCCTATCTGTGAAGAAGTAGCAACAGGCTAAATACGCATAGACATTGAGGCCAACAGCATATATGGCTTGGGTATTCAAATCATAAAGTACATGTTTTTCTGGCTTTTATTAATACCACCTGTTTTATTGATTTTTGAGAGTTTGCTAGAATCCATTGCACCAAATCCACAGTCAAATATAGCATAAACATTTTAATGTTTTGGCCCCACTAATGCTAAGGATCTGAGAATAATCCATTTTTATAAGTCACCATCTACCATTATATCAGAATCTTTGGGTTACTGTTGCACCACATCTAGATTTGCACCATGAACAATGTTCCTCGGCTTTATAATGGAAAACTCCCAATTTCCCCCCTGGTGTGGAGCTTATAGAAGTGATATTGCCTGACCCACAGTCTTTCAGGAGTAGCTTAGCATCACTGTTGCCTTCGAATGCCCCCCGAGGGAAAAGCACTAAAGTTTTAATGATTCCTGTTTTGGTGTGCACCACTTTGATTCGGTCAGCCTCGGTGCCTGGATGATAAATGGCTCTGCCTTGGTGGGACCAGCAAGGAGAGTAGATGGTTCATTCCAGCTTCTGTCTCATGACCCCCATTCCACCCGCCCCCCTTCTCCCCAGTTTGTAGGCGGACGGGCCAGCCTAATAGGTGCGAGTCAAGAAGGTCAGAAATGAAGAGGAGACCTAGCAGCTGTGAAATCTGCGTCATTAATATCACTCTCACTCACCCTGACAACAAACTGAACAGCAGTGTCACCACGCTGGAATTGTCTGTGCGTGTCGTGAGTATCTGAGTAAAAGGGGTGATTTTAAAAAGACTGAAACGTACACTCTATACAGAGTTGTATTATATAACTATAAACTTTACATATATACATATATAAAGTTGACTGTGATATTGTAAAATAAAAAAGCTTTAAAGTAGTAATTCACATTTTAAAAGCAATGCCTACAAAAACACATTTCCTTTGTTGCTTTGCTTTTCCACTACTTATTAATGAATTATTCTGTTACTGTTATCACTTAGAAATAGACTTTGTATACATTTGTCCTTCATTTAGGAGCAAAGAAAATTCTATTAACATCTGCGCTTTATTAAAATAAACTGATGGTCAGACTGACCTCTAAGGTACAGACAATTACTGTAAGTTTCTGACAAGCGATTTACCTTTATTTGTATTTGTAACATTTATATATATATATATGTATACATAGACATTTGCCAAACAAAAAAGTCTAAGTACACATTAGATCATTTTCAAGCGTTAATTTTACCACTAAGTTTGGTTTTAATTAACCATTTGCTATAAAATGCCAAGATTGACTGTGGGTGGGTGGAGCCGGTGTATCAGTCACTATTGTACAAAGATTTAAAGAGCCCAAGATGTCTGCACCAGTAACTGGGGTTATTTTAGCTTCATTTTTGCTCAACAGGAGGAAGTGAAGAAGCATCATCCATCTTTATCAATCTATGGCACTAACACTGAGCCACCTTCTTCCTCCTCCGCCTCCTTCCAAAACAAACAGGAAAGATGGAAGCTTCCTTATCTTTGTGGCCAGAGGAGAAAAAAGTTAAGATGTGCAGGTTGGTTCTACAATGTCAGAGGGCAATGAATGCAACCATGAAGAGTGAGTGCAGCAGTATGTGTAGATCATCTGTTGATGACATGAAATGTAAACTGGCACAAAAGGCAAAATAACCCCACAGCCCTGCAAAATTATATTTCATTTTTACAGTGGTTCCAAAGACAGATCGTAAGGATTTTCATTGCCCAGTCAGATGAACTGATGCAAGGATATGAGTCAAATGGTCAAAACATGGCAATTTATATTACATTCATGTGATGCATCATATTGAGGCAATACTTCACAGTGTGTGCACACAGCTGGTTAGATTGTGATGCGTACAGGCTTATCTTATTGCAGTCATACAGATTCCTCTACATACAGGCACTACCATGAAATCAGAGCAATGGTGCCGTGCTAGTTGCAGATTGGTTCTTCACTCTTCCTAATTCAGATCCATCCCCTCTGGTGTTTGGTGGATGAAAGAGGAGCATGTCATCTGCCTCGCTCCTTAACTCCTCTGCTGAATGTACTGTATTTTGGCGACTCAGAGAACCAGCCCTGGGCTAAATGTGACTGGAATCAGTGAGTTGTGTACCCAACACAGTGCAAACCTTTGGGAGTGAGACAGCGCACCAAGCCCAGGAAATGCATCAATAGATTCTGATGTGGAAAATCCCGAGGGGTAAAGTGGAATTATATTACTACTGCACAGCAAACCAGCCAGCTCCTGATGCCACTGCTGCTGGGCCAATAAGGGGAATGTCTCTTTTACACCAAGGAGGACCATGTGCTGGTCTGTGAGACATACATAGAATAAAAAGAGGAACCACAGAAACTGAATACAGTTTTATCTAACCTTTACAAAGAGAATGTCATATATTCATATCCCAACAATGACATGACATTATGGTCCAGAGATCACATTGTGTGTATTTGGACAAAGTGGAATGATTGTTTCGACAAATGTTCACTAGGAATAGACGTAGAATAAATGATTTTTCAGTTATTTAATTAATTGTTTTTTGTAATAGACTCTTATTTTATCAGAATGTGGACTGTGGAGTAAAATGAAGTCAGTGCTTGTGCATCTCTTTGAATGCTTCATACCTCTCTCTCACCCAGAATGTAATATCTCTCTCTGTGTCACTCCCTTTCTCTTTGGAAAGCCACTTCTCAGGCTTGAGTGCAGCTTGATCCAGCATGGAAGAGTTGTAATGCTGTGCAGGCGGGCTGAGGCATGCCTTCATTCTGCTGCTATATATTATTCATTTTAATACAGCTGAGCCATAAAATGGTGTATAGGCAGAGTTGCAATATGACACAATCTCTTCCATCCAGCCTGTCTGAGGAGATGAAATAGAATGTGCTGCACTTGTGCCTCCATAATACAGTGCTTAGCGGAAGTTGATATTCAAAGTGAGAGGGGAATGTAGTCATCGTTTAAGTGCTAACCACTAATGCAACCTTTCCACTGGCCTCACTTACTAGTTCCGCACTCTCTCTGTCTCTCTCCCCTGATCCCTCCTCCATCTCTCCATCATTAGGGATCATCATGACAGCGGTGGCAGATTTGGACCGCGAGACACAGGATCGTTATGAGCTGGTCGTCAAGGCAACAGACATGGCCGGACAAATGGGCGGTCTCTCGGGCTCCACCACAGTGACCATAGTGATCACAGATGTTAATGACAACCCACCGCGCTTCCCACAGAGTGAGTGTTTCCCGCACATTTGCTTTCTTTAGACAGAGAGCGAGAGACGTCGTGACACACGACGGGGAGGAATTAGAGAGAAAAGAGTTGAGGGTGTAAAGAAAAGAGCGAGAATTGGAGAATATCGAGGAAAGCGAAAGCCAAGACATGGAAACATGACAAAAGACACATTATAATTTGCAACCTGCAGGCCGCTGACACCAGTATGGCAGCATCAGTGGCCATACTGAATGGGCTGCATGTAGTTGGAGAAAATCGCCTAACTAAAATTTATGGGCCAGTCAGACCCGCAACACAGAGAACTGTAGTAGTCCATCAACTGCGGGGAACTGATACTTGCTCTTTTTATGTGAGACTCAAGAAAGGATTGAATCACTGTTGCTGATTGTTCCCTCGTTGTTATATAAAGGATTTATGATGGTCAGGTGGTTTCTGGTCCTAATGGCGTTCACATCGTTTTCAGATGACGCAGGCTCAACAGGTATAGGTGTAAAACATTCCATTACAAATACAGTCAGTCTCAAATCAACAAGTTGAATTGAAGCCGTCAGCAAAGCAAAGAACGAGTGTCTGGTTAATTTTTCAACAAACCCAAAAAACTGTACGTACTTTTGTTTTTTTGACTTTTTTAAAACAAACTATTAACGCCACATTATCGTGTTAATTGTTTGCACTATCTGAATAATATTTAATTTTTATCTTGCCTTCATTTCAGCCGTTTATTTTTTTCTACCTTTTTCCAGAGTTAATCTATTCGTTTTTATTACAGCTGGAGGAACAGCATCTGACAGTATGTTTGATTGTATTTGATATGTTTCCACACCTTTATCTTATTTGTGTATAAATCCCTTTTTCATCTCAGTAAATCATATTTACCCAGTCAGAGGGATAAACCCTGCAGGATTATAGCTTCTCCATTGAATGCTACTGGGGATAGATACACTTTGGAAGGCAGACTCATAAATAAGATGCAAAGGAAGATGGCACTCTGTATATGTAAAGAGTTTTTCACATAATATGCCTCTGGGGAAGAATAAAGTTTTACAATATCGTCTTACTTTTCTCCTTTTATTTTCTTCATGATGAACTCGAGCAGACGTTTACTCCCGGCCTTTTTCTGCCAATTGAAATGTGACTTCATATTCAGTTTTTACAATAAGTAAATGTTAACATTAATATGTTCATGCTCATGCACACCACATGGCTTAAATTTAATACACGCATTACAGAATCATAATACAATTAAAAATTACGATTAAAAATGTAATCTAAATATAATTGACATTTAATTTATTTAATTTTTAAATTTTTTGTCACGTTTGCAATGTGACTCTTAATGGTTGGTAAAAGATAAGGCTGGTGTCATGGGTTATAGCACAAAACATGATATTTGAGATGCAGGAAATTGTTGAAATAATAATGTGAGTCAGTAAATGTATGTATATGTAAATGTAATTATCTGTCAGTAGATTTCTGGAGTCTACCTCCCATCCCAACTTCCTTTTTCCATTACCTGTCTCCTTCTCTCTTTATGTCTTTATATCTCTGTCCCGATCTCATTCCCTTCCTCATCCCACGTTTCTGTTTCTAGTCCCTATCCATCTTTTCTACCAATATCCTCACTTCCCTTTCTCCCTTTTCTACCTACGGCCAAACATCTATCTTTCTTTTCCCTCCCTCCACTGGTGTTTTTCCTCCTTTTCTCCATGTAACCTATGTTTCTCATTCTTCTTCTGTTGGTGCTTTTCGGCACATAAGCATACACATTTTTTGTCACCTCATTCTGCTGTGGCTTAAGCAAATCTAACTGATTTTTTTATTTTTTTTATTTTTCACTTTCTCCTTAAACCAGAGATGTACCAGTTTTCTGTGTCTGAGGGAGCGGCTCTGGGGACTCCAGTTGGACGTGTCATAGCCACGGATGCAGACATGGGGGATAACACAGACATGAGCTATCTGATCAAAGAGGGAGGCGATCTTTTCAAGGTCACCACTGATGTGGAGACCCAGGAAGCTGTTGTCTCCATCAAGAAGGTAAAGTTCATTTACAGGAAGACTGCACAGTTACTGTAGTCCTTTAAGCTGGTGTTGTATTTTATCAGCACAGAGGCAAAGTCATACCAATAGAATATAGACGAAAGAAAAAAAGACTCAGTAGAACGCACACCTATGCCAATACACAAACGTGTCCTTAAACACTGCATGCTCATTTGTGCATAGTTCTGAAACTGTTGAAGATACACACCTATGGAATCCAATCAAAGTTGGCTTTGAGCTTTGCTATTAAGCTACTTTTAAATCCACTAGATCCCTAGATGTTTTGTTAGGATCCATTACAAATTGCACACAATCCTAAAGTCACCTAAATATGCTTGATCAAGCTCCATGAATGGAAATTGGGGTCCATTGCCAAGAACTTTAAATGCCTCTTTCTGGGCCCATGCTCCATCCTTCCACCAAGTTTTATGGAAATCTGTTCAATAGTTTTTGAGAAAACTAACAGACAAACAAACTAAATAACCCACAAACAAAAAGGGGTAAAAACATGACGTCATTGGTGGAGGACACAAACTCACATTGTAAATTCATTCATAACTCATCACAAACATGATGCCAGATGATTCAGTTGTCTTCTATCAGCACGACAGAAATTACAGTTTTTTATGAACCCTTAACATAAACAGGATGAAGCAATGGTTACTTTGTGCTAGAAAATGGTCACCTACAAATGTATCTAATAACAAAATGTTTGGTTCATTTGCAACAGTGTGCTAATCTTAACCAGCCAACAGTAGTGATGACCTACGAGGTCTTGCTGATGCTTCTGGCATCATGATAACTTGAGGAGAACCATCAACTTGATCATGGGATACATGTTCTTGCTGGAATCTACACTGCATCACTTACACACTCATTCATTGGTATTGTTTTAGTTATTCCCTCTGGCCATCAGTGTCAGTAATGAGCATTGTGGGCGTGTCTTATCTTCCAGCCACTGGACTTTGAGAGCAAGCGCACACACAATGTCGTGGTGGAGGCGGTAAATAAGCATGTTGACCCTCGCTTTGTGGACCTGGGCTCCTTCCGAGACCAGACCATCGTGCGGGTCAGTGTGTCGGATATCGATGAGCCACCCATCTTTCAACCTGCAGAGGGCACTATCATGGAAGTGCAGGAGGATGCGAAAGTAGGAGCTCTGGTTGGCGTCGTCACTGCCAGAGATCCAGATGTGAAGGATATACCTGTCAGGTAAGATGAAGGGTGTGAGCCTCTGATGAAGAAAAATGTCTCAGTGGTAGAATGTCACATTGAATCAGATTCAGGGCAATAAACATTGAATTGATTTATACTGTTTATGCTGATGACACTGGACAATGACAAGATTATGACCCACATTGGAATTTCTACCACTACTACTTAAAATGTATTAGATAAAGACTGTATGAGCCAACAGTACTGAGTTTGTACTTCTAATTCTGTAGCCTGATCAAAAACAAGTAAAAAGGTAGCTGATAGTTTTAAGCACAAGGTCTTTTTTAAGAATAGATTGATGTAGTGAAAGCCCAAGCAAACAGAGAACAGTGGGACTGGCACAATGAATGTAGCCATACAGTGCATCTCTTTTTACTCTCAGATCACTGTGTGTGATAAAAAACAGTATCATCTGATAATCTTCTGTACCAAGGTCTGCGATTTATACGTCTTCAGAAGAGCAATTGTGGTGTGAGAGGGGAATACAGATAAGGTCTAACACAGTCTCTCTGACGGAGATACACCGACCCACGCAGGGCCTGTGCAAATTAACTTGATTAAAAATGCATGAGGCTCAGAGATCCAGGTGTAATAAAGTACAACACAGTGGCAGCGCTGTTGTTCATCTGTGTCTTGGCAGCCCAGAGCTGGAAGTGTGTGTGATACGTGCAAACCCATATATGACTGAGTGTGTAGACGGTGTTTGATTAAGTGAACATGTGAGTGAGGGAAAGCGAGGGAGGGTGAGAGGTTGGTGAGGAGCCACCCACAGAGCAAAATTAGCCAGCTCATGGCTTCTGACAATAGATGACCCTTTAAAGTCCACATAATCAAGCACCTGCGTGGTAAGAATATTGTGCAAAATATGTGTGTGCTGTGGATCTGATGTCCGATATCTTTGTTCTAAAACTGAAAATGGAACTTGTCATAAAATAAACACCAAAACTAACAAAGAAAAGGGATTCAACCAAGCTTTCGTTCAGAAGCACATGTCAAAATCTGCTGTGAAATTCAGAACAAGTGGTCGTTTTTAAAGGATACACAGTAAATGCTGTTTTGCCTATATTATGTCAATGTAGTAAAGAATGTGTGAGGAAGCCAAGTTTGTATTTTGTGCCACTGATGGATAATATTTGAAAAACAAGTGTTTTGATTCTGATGGTGGGAGATTTTATGTTCACCAGCCAAAGAACTAGTGAAAGACTGAAACCACAGGGATGACCTCCACTCCCATTCTATAAAACCTGATATGTACTGGAAAAAAAATATTTATTTTTGTTCTTTATATATTATTTATTGTGTTTTTTCCTTTTTTATGGTCAAGCCTGTTGTCTCAATCCAATATCTACGAAAGGAGGAGAGTTAGCACAAGAAACTGTACAGCACAATTTTTTGGTTTGGTACAGGGAAGAGAAATGTTATTTTCAGTTCCTACACTGAAAACAGGTTTTAGTGGTAGCTGTAAATATGATTCAGTCAAATCCAATAACTGGTATACTTGTTAAACCCCTACAAGGAGTTTTTAACTGATTATGAAACTGTCTTATTTTAATATTGCTGCCTCTCTATGAGCTTCAACAGCAAATGAGACAATCAGGGGAAATTTGGCTTTTTCTAGAAACTGTTCTTAATGTCTGTGGTTGGGACGGAATACCCACAAGGCAATTAATTACGTCAGTCAGGCAGGAAAAGCCGATGTTGAGGTGGTGAATGTCCAGTGTCCATACTTTGGTTCACAGAGTCGCCAAAATCAACGAAAAGTTCCATGTAGGAGCTTTAATTTAAACAAGGGCATGAATGAAGATAGATATATAGCACATGGAGGCTGCATGTTTGTCTGTGTGGGAGTTTGTAAACTCATGTCAGGGTCTCAGACACAGAATGTTTAATTGCAATGTTGTTTTATTGATTTTCATGCAAAAAGGCGAAAATGCGTTTTAAACACAGATCATCTCGATCTAGTCACTCAACGTCTTATAAACAGTACAAGAAGTAATTCATAAACAGGCTGAATTACTGACATTCAGTGACATAAATAAAACACAAATGCAAACACTAATATGCGAAGAACGCGTCCATGCTTTCTTTAACACACCGATAGCATATGGTTCACCTAACGTTACCTTTCATATCTACAGCATGTGACCAGCAGTCTCATGAGAGCTGGGGGAGAATGCTGGCTGGCATGTTTGGCAGAGAGGCTGATAATGCTATTATTGGTATAGCCAGCTGTGTGTGTAATGAGAAACTAAGAACAAAGAAACCTTTCAGCAGATTTTTGTTGACTCACCAATCTTTTGAGAGCACCAAGTACCCAAAAGAAGGAATGCTGCTTTTGTGGGTTTTTCTAAAGTACACAATGAAAATTTAATGTTTGTTTTCCTACTCTGAATAGGCAACGACTGAGTCAGTATATAGCTGCTTCCAGTTAAGGGACTCAGCGCTAATAAGTCACAGAACCTGTGACAAGTCTCCTTTAAATGCCTTTAAAACATAATTACTTTAGCCAGGTCCCTTCTGAATAAGTTGTTGGTCTTTAGTGTAGCCCATAGTTAAATTAGTTAAAGTCCTTGCAAAGCCCGCATGGAAAGAAAAACTCAATTTACGTCAAAATTGAAATTCCTATACACTCTCTCTCACCTACCTTTCACTAACTATTTCTCTTTCTCAACATCGAAAGTACGTCTCACTTTTTCTTGTCTGTTGTAATAGGTTCTCCATCGATCGGACCACAGACCAGGAGATGATCTTCCATATTGATCCTGATTCGGGTGCCATCACACTGGGCAAGCTTTTGGACAGAGAGACTGCAGGCTGGCACAATATCACTGTGAAGGCTGTGGAAGCAGGTACGTGCGTCACCCCCTCGTTTCAAATTGAGCTCATCACACAGGGTTTCCACATCTTCACACTGCACACTTCACAAAATGTCACAAGATAATATATTATCTTGTGACATTTTTCTCCTCAACACAATTTCTGAACGGGGCTGACAATATGTTGGTCGTTCAGTTTGATTAACCTGAAACAAGTTGTGTCTCAAAGTTTTGTTTTGACATTTTCTCTGTATGTGTCAAAGTCAAAACAAATCCTCGCAGAAAAACACTATGATTACACTAATATAATTGTAATAGAATAAACAAATAGTTGATATTTATTTTTATTATGTAAAAATTACAGTTCAGCCAGACAAATAATACAACAACCAAACCTCGATAATGACAAATTAAACTGAAACTACTTGCATTTGTTTGAACTCTTTACAGCCCAGCAAAATGACAAAGTTAAAATTGCTCTGACGACTGACCTGCTTTGTCACTGGGGATGATAAGGGGTGACAGACAAACCTAAACTGATGTGATCTTTAGCCACTGAAGCCACATTTTCTAGCAGTGGAATTTTGTGGCTTTCAGCTCTGAAAAGACAGGGACTAGGAAAGTAACGCTAATAATAGAAAAAGACTTAAGATTTTGTCGGTAACTACAAGTGAGACCAAGATACAGGAAGAGTCAAGATACAGGAAGAGTCAAGATACAGGAAGAGTCATGGGGTGAAAGTTGATTAAACTTTATAACTGTATAGCAATGAAATGTTTTCATGTAAGATGTAGTTTTTTTTCAGCATGCACTGATGCCTGTTTGTCTGTAAACCAACCATTGAAAATACATATACTGTATATGTGTATATGTGTATATACATATACATATTTATATATATATTTCCAGGACTTTAATGCAATCTGATAATATATGTGACTTTTTTGTTCAGATTTATTTATCTTTTCTGTTTAGTGATCAACAAACTAAATAGCTTAGAAATAGTCTTCAGAAAGTCAGATCACTGAAACAGTTTATATTTGTTCTGTCAACCCATCATGGTCATTATCGTCTAGAGTAGAAGCCATCAATGCACTTGATTCGTCATTTTTCTGATGCAAGGTGGAGAAATACAATCCAAATACAATTTTATCACCAATCTTGTTAAAAGTGGGTGAGCACAAAAAGCCATAACTGAAAATGAAGGAAGAGCTTACAGAGCTTATATCTTTTTTATCTCCTTGGTTCCTGTTGTCATAGCGAAGAACATGAAGAATGCAATAACTTGGGGAAACTGGGGGAAGTTATTACAATATCATTAGAAGTAAACTTGAGAAGGGAGGAGGCCTATTCCACACTTTTTCAATCTTACACAGATGAAGTGGTTCTGGGATTGCAGTGAAAGCAGAGGAGATTGCATTCTGCATCTAACTGGTATTCACCATCGCACATAAGACGGAAGCAGAAAACAAAGCACATAAACAAAGCCGATTTTAAAATGTCTTCATATTTGTTCCTCTCTCATAAAGCCACAGACTGTGATTACTGCAATAATCAATATGGCCTAAACTGAATAGTAAGCAGTCTCACCCAACACAAACATCAAGACGAAATTAGACTTTCTGAGTCTTTCTCTTTTTTTCTTCAGGCTGTAATTCCCAGAGCAATTTGGGTGCTTTTGTGCTCTGCCTCTTTGTGCTTGGCATTATGTCATAGGCACATTTTAATGTTAATTGAACATTTAAAGCGGCCCAACCCCCCCTTCCAATATCAGACATAAACACATGCCTGGACTTGACAGATAAAGCCTCTCACTTTGCCTTCCAATGAAACATCTGCACTGACAGAGTCCGTGGTCAGCACCATTAGGATTCCCATCCATGGTGGTTCTTTATCACCTGTTAGCTCCCGGAGTCCTGAGAGCTGTAGATGCACAGACAGGAGACAGAGATAGAAAAGAAAAAGGGCCACAAGAGAGGTGGGAGTGGGGGGGCGGGTGGGATGCACATTGTGAAGAAGCTTGCTGGAGTATTTTAAGAAAGAACTTAATTTTCTCCATGATGATTTGGATATTTTTTTTTGTCGGGGTCCCTGTGCTCATTAAGGCTGGAGAGCCACAAGGTCAACTTGTCTGAGCACATTGTTAAAACCAGAGTTTTGCAGCACAAACCTTAATCACTCCCCGAGTCCATTACTGACCTTTGAGCTGTTGTATTGCCACCGCATCAGCATTCGACAAGTGACAACAGCTTCTCCGACAGCTCTTCATGTCTGCGTCCTGGGATTAACCGCAGACACAAAACTGCATGAAAAGAACAATATGTCTGCTCATGTGTCTGTGGGCTCCGTGAAGAGGTTTTACTTCAAGTGCGAGCTAACTGCACTGTTATGATACCCGACCAATCAAAGATGTTTTCAAATTCACCAGTTAAAGAATAGCAACCATTAGCATCTCTTCCTGCAGACACTGTCGGTGCAAAAGAGGACACAAGCTCTCAGCTGTGTAGTACTTGTCTCCCTTCCAGGGAACACAGAAGCTCCTTAGAACAGGAGTAGTATTTAACTGCTCCGTCACTAGGCAGGGTACTCGTACTCCCTGACAGTCTTCTCCATAGAAACATATCAGGGTAAGTCAGAGTGACATACAATTTTCAAGAACTGATAGCAAGTATGATATCACCTTGCAAAACTGCTTTTTCTACCCGGACAGGTAGGTGAGGGGGAAAAAAATCACCCTGAGGGCAAAAAGATACCGAAGAAGCTAGAAAGTCTTTATCTCTTGCACTGTTGTGGGGAAGACATTTTCTACAGAATAACTTTTCTAACTTGCTGCATGACAAACCAATAGCACACCAAAGAGCAAGGAGAAAAGGCTGGGAAAGGCAGGGAAATGCCCTCATTGACCTTTGCACTGCACTGCCCCTAGTTTCTTCACTCTTAATATAATTATGTCTGTACCTTTTTTCAGTTTCCCAATATTTTTTGTTCCAAATCAAATGTTTTATTGTCACGATTCATCTAGCTGCTGGTCGGCCGGTTTCCAGGCTTCAAACTTTCTTTCTTAAGATATTCTGAAACATCAAAAGAGAAAATTAATGGGACATTAACCTCAGCAGAGCAATTATAAAAGTGAGCAGCCACTGTTACGCTCTATTGTCTATGTAGTTGTGGAGGAGGAGGAGATCCCGAACACTGATGTGATATGTTTTCCTACACTTGGTAAGTTTATAATTAATTTGTCAGAGAGCAGTCGTGCATCGTGTACTGCATGATACTAAGTGCTTGTGGGAAATTCCCAGCACTCAAAGCCACAGAGTTATTAAGTTTTTGTACTGGTCCCAAATTATTGTATAAATGGTTCCTCAGACACACCACTGTCATCTGGGTTATTCAACTTTTTTTGTTGTTTATTCTTTATTGATGTTTTATAGATTCGTAGTCTCCGCTGGGATAAATAGAAAGTGTACTATTTGGTTGCTTGCTTTATTATCTCTTCATTGATGATTCAAACCCCACTCGGTGGATTTTAATAAAACAGACATGATACATCCACCACTACGATGCAGCATCATTATCACACCGATTACCCTTAATACTCATTTGACAAATCGTGCATCATCTAAAGTGTCACCACACAAAGACTCTCACTGGCAGGTTAAGAGGATTGCTCTTAGCTAAGGGGGACATGATGACTTATTTAATTCTTAAGAAACAACATCTGTTGATTGCATTGATGATATGAATGAATAAAATGTTCCCTTGACATAATTGGAAACACTAGAGAACTCATAAAAGAAGTGCCAGCAAAGAACGAAGAAACATTTTTGAGGAGCTCAGATTAATGTGGTAAGTTTTTTCAGAGAACACCTCCACTGGCAGTCGGCCAAGTCGTCCTCCAGTTTGTAAAAAAGTTGAGTCAGCAGGAATTCGAAACAGTGTCTGATTCTAGAGGTATGGGAAATATATTCAAGGGAAAGTGTCACTGTGACACATTTCTCAGTTTTCAAACAAAGTATGTTGTTAATATCGCCTCTGAAGAGGGCGGCTCCGACGGCATCAAATACTTTTACAGGAGTGAAGTTGACAAAAAAAGACTTTTATTTTATTACAAGATAAGATTACAAGACTTCAGCGAACAAAACGGTGTCACACTCGTGACTTATCGAGACTGTGTGGATATCATAGGAGAGCAATTAGATGAATGCATCTTACAGACCTGCACTGAACTTCAGGCTCAATAATTTATTTGTATGTGAGAACACAAGTGTCCAAGTCAGTTGCTGTAGTTTTTCCTGCCAGCCCCCAACTGTCCCGATGATTTCCGACTGAGCCCATGTGAGAATATAGTTATATCACATCCTTTACCAAGACGCCTATCCTCACCTAAATGCTCTACTGCTCTCAAACTGTCCCTAAAGCTAATGCGGAAGGTTGTGTTTGAGGACTTCCCTATAGTAGACTAAGAAAGACATAGTAAACTAAATCATTTCACACACTGTAGAATCTGTCACACATTTTCAGAACTTAAAATACATTTGAATGACGTCGTATGAGAATTCATAAATAAGTGTGCATAATGTTTCTGTTAAAGTGTAAACAGAGCAAACATCACTTGTCTTGGTTGATCGCTTTGTCAGGATTGTTGTTTGCATCGGTTTTGTCCTACAAGTTTTCTTTTGTCATGGAAATGAATGTAAAGCAGCTGACACAGAGGATCCGTTTTGGAAGCATATTTTGATTATATTATCCTTGGTATATCAGATATATGTGTATTCTCAGATGCTTAACTTATTCAGTCTTTATAGTGGTGTATATTATTCCCGTTATATATGCTGGCTGACTATTGTAATGGAAATGAGTGGCTCTCATTGTACATGGAATCCAGGGGACTGAGTTGTTTTCTCCTCCATTACCTTGTTTGAGGGCAGCCACTGATAAGACCATAAAGCAGCATCAGCTTATGTGAGCTTTTGTGGACATGTTTGTCTTTGATAAAAGGGTAATTGTTGAAATGTATTAAGTTTATTTTTCATGAAGCGTGCACCATATAATTTGCCCATTTCCCAGATTGTCAAATAAATAATTCAGTGTGAAACAATTGAAACATGCTGTGCTGATCATTTACAGCTATTACTTCTTGAACACACAAAGTATAATGAAGAGAATTTGGTCAGACCTTTGTGAATCTGTGTAATTTTGGAACAATATGCAGTTGAAGACAAACAAGCGTAACATTTTGGAGCCCCTGCGTCTTCATGGTTGGGCCTCTGGCTCAGGAAACAGGCCAGAAGCAGACACTGTTGACTACAGCTGCGTTTTCATTTCCCCCCCTCCTGCCAAAAGTGACATTTTAAACCAAACTCTTTCCTCCGGCAAAGAGGATGAGCCATTCGGTCACAAGCAGCATGACACCCCTGACACAAACCCACACACACAAGGATACATGCAAAGACATGCAGGCACACTCTCACAGCCTCTCTCTGTCTTCCCTGAAGTTATGTCAGTGTAATTCAGTGACTGAAAGATCTACTATAGTCATTCTGAAGGATTTGCAACAGCTGGTGTGCGCCTCACAGATGCAGAGCATGCCAATAATCTGTTGAAATCCTTTTATTCTCCTTCTCTATCTGAAGACAGATTTAGAACAGCACCACTTGGTCCAGATGATTGAACCTGTCTCACTGAATAACTCCTTTTTTCCCCATGGAGAGAGTTTTCCAATGGGTAGGAGGGAGGGGGGGCATCCTCACATTGTTTCATCTGTTTTCAATTCTGGGAATTGAAATGTAAAAAGTGCAGCATCTCATGATTGCTGGTTCTCATTCTGGCACAGCGGGGACAGCGGCATAATGTGAAGACGAAATTAGAAGAAGAAGAGATATCTGGCGCTGTGAGGCTCTCTGTACATTTATGTTCTTGCTGCTCCAGCAAAAAGCAGTCAATTAAAACCCAGCATTGATGTGAGGATTATGCTATTAGTTGAGAGCGGCATTCTCATAAGCTGCTGTGCCACTGCTGGACAGAGCTGTGTGGTGAGTGAGGGAGAGAGCTCGTCTGCCATAGTCTGATGATTATCGTTTTGAGTTGCTCTCTCTGGTAAACCTCGTCATTTTCTTCTATCCAGCCTGTGGCCCACCTATGTCAGCTGTGGACATCTGTCATTAGCTCTGCTCCTAAATGGAAGAAAATCATAGACATGGTGTCTTAAAGGCTTGACTGAGTGTGGGGGGGGGAATTGATCAATTTAAGCAAACACGTCAACTCCTTAGGCCTTGATATTTATGTTAAAGGACAGAAATATTAACATGCTGTGAAGACAAATAAGAGGGAAAATGATTATTGTTTCACATTGGGGAATAAAATAATTAATAGAGAGAACTTATGAGGGACCATTCTCCAGGAACATTACAAGACCAATGTAAATTATCTGGTTGGAGTTTTTTCTTACAATGATATAGGTAATTTTCTGTGTGCTGGTTGATTTGAAATGTGTTTATTGGCAAAACAAAAATACTTAACTGTCTAAAACAGTCATAATTTATGTATTTCAGCAATGAAGGTATTCTTTTCCCATTGTTAACCACGATAATAACCAAGTAGTTGTTTTGTAGTTGCCTACATTTATTAATACCTGTGTGATAGGGATAGCCCAGGTTACTGTTTGTGTTTTAGCCAATGCCAAAACACCAAATCCTGCCTGGTTTCAGTGTGAACTCCGAGCTAACATCCAGCTGCAGGGTAACATCTGCTCAAGAACCAACAGGAACAATCACAGCTGTCCATTATCCTGCCAACAGAGTAGCGTTATGCTAACTCACACAAATCACTGTCATAGGTCGCTGAGATAACGGTTCTTCCACGTTTACTGACATCCTAGGAAACTTAGTTACTTCAATAACAGTTACAGTTGAACATGTTACCCAGTCCATTACAATATGTTACAAAGTAAACTGTAGATTTAGTAGATTCTAGGCTTTTCCAGGTCACCACCACATTTATCCATGGGCAATAGTTTTCAACAATTCATTAAGATTGCAAATTCTAACCTGGATCACTTAACATTCAGTTTTTTTTATATATATAGTGACCATGTGTCAATGTGAAGGTGCTCATTCTGAAGAGTAGTTTAACTGCCTACTTTATTTACATAATTGCTACCATTTCATCTCTTCAGTAGAGTTCTTTTAACTGCAAGGATTTATGTATGTTTTTCCATCGTCGGGTAATTGCGAGCGGCTGCATGTTGCTACTTCTTCTGTAGGGTGCCACTCCGATGTGTAAACTGGGTGGTGACAGATGCGCGTGCTCATTTATTCATAAGCTGTGTACTCTAATTAACCAGGATATCCAGACCAACACTTGAAGCAACCACATCACTCTTTCAACACTGATAATGCTATCTCTCTCTCTCTCTCTCTCTCTCTCTCTCTCTCTCTCTCTCTAACTCACACTCGTGCAGACACATTTAAAGATGCACTGGGGGCCTCGAGCTCCCTTCTGCACTGTACATAGTGTTTTATGAGTTAAAGGGAAACTAAGTCAGACATTATCATATGATTAGGAATGGGGATTAAGATTCAAGAAGTTTAGCTAAATTGAAGTGGTTTTTCATTGTACTAATTATATAATCTTCTCCACTCCCACTGGCACATTAAGAAATGTCTTGAGAGCGCGTCGCTGTGTTTTATCTATTTAGAAATGGCATGAGAAGTAAAATTACAGCCCTGCATTTGCAATTTAGTCAAAAGCATTTATTTGTGATTATCACCCTGCTGAGGTGTGCCTCTTGCTCTCAGCCTATTAAACAGCCGTATACTGTAGTGTCATTATCAAATTGTGAGAACCTAGAGACAAAATTGATTCTTCGCTGCCATTTTCCCATCACCCACTGCTGCCAGAAAGTGTTATTCAGGTAATTGGTGCAATTTGAGGAGGCATTACATTAAAACCCCTCAGCACCGTCTGCTTCCTCGTGGAAAACGGCATCCATCAGAGTTTCGCCTCACTCATAAAGAGTGAAGGATGAAGAGTCTTACCTATGGTCTTACAACTCTTACACCTCGTGCAGACCAGCCTCTATAATGGCTGTGCATGTCTACACCTGATCTGTTCAGCTCTAGGACTGCTGGGGGGTCCCTTGCATCTTGGCAGAGCTCAAATAGCTTATACATATACACATACATATATATATATATAGATGCAGGTGGACAAGTCTTGAGTGTGTAGAGGCTATGATTTGAGAAACCGGGATCAGAAACCTCAGTGATTTAATTTGTCAAGCACCAGTGTTATGTGTCATACCCCTATTTAATCTAACCACTATAGTCTAGATAAACTCAGATTTTCTTCAGTCTACTTTGTCAGAAACTTTGTGGTTTGTTTCACCAAATCCAGCCTGAAAGTAATTCCAAAACAAACGCTGTCACGGTCTGCCACAGTTCTTCTCACTTAATTGAATTGAAGAGAAAATTTTAATGTTTTTTTGTTTTTTTTCTGTCTCTCCTGCAGATAACCACACCATGGCCTCCCACTCAGCAGTGAGTATTAGAATCCTGGATGTTAACGACAATCCTCCTGAACTGGCCACACCATACGAAGCCTCTATATGTGAGGACGCTAAACCAGGGCAGGTAAGGTTTTCTCGTGTGATATATACATTCATAAAGTCAAAATTAAATTATGTGATTGTTGTTTGAAGATAAATGTTATGGTGATCAAGTGTTTGTTCCAGAGTGTAAATAGTAGTGGTGATAATAAAGTCAGAAGTTAGGGCACTTGAAAACACTGTTGTACCAAAGGGTTGTAGATATGAAGTGAGCTGAAATCTAATCAGCAGTGGATTTTATATTAGAACATCAATAGATTTGTCTTTGCATTGTACACATCAATCACAGTAGTAGATAAGCACACAATTAATGCACTTTGCACATTAAATCATTATCACAAACAAGGTGTTTGAAGAGATACTTGCAAATCAATTTACACATTATGTAAAGTATCCTTACATTAAAAAATTACTCGGCTTGCTATAATCATTTCATCTATTCATACTGGGCATAAAAATATCTCCTAATGCACCTCACAGTCCAATGTAAGGGATGGGAGGTTTATATGAAAAGAAATCAGCATGTATAGGTGTAGTCTTCTTAGTGTGAAATGTCTTCCTATATATGCTATAAATATAATTAATTTTCAGTGAGCCACTCAGTCAAGAAGCAAACTTTAATCATCTCAGTTCTGACGTCTGTCGTCACTGGAAATATAATTTGACAGTCAAACTGATCAATGTTAATCAGATACTGTGCCTTTTCATTTCACATAGACCGACGAGTAAGCGGTATGTTTTCAGGCCTTTCTTTAAATGAGTAGCAGTTATTGCTTTATTTATACCCTGCATGGATATTATAAAAAATGAAAGGCATTGACTGCATTATTTTTCATAGAATCAACTTCACCCTGTGATGCATTCTTCATTAAGAATCATGAAAGTAAAAGTAAATATACTGGAAGAGACAAATCTACAATATCAAATGCATGAAAGGACAAATACTGATTTGTCAGAATTGTGTTTCTTGAAAATAAATTTTACATTTGAATGGATACAGCGTTTTCCTGTCAGGATGCCATTTAACTTTCAAATGCATTTTTTCTCTACATTTCCTCATGATTATTGTCTATCTCAATATCTCCTTATATTACTTTATACAAATACAGTTGTACATGCTAGTGCAGTCATCCTTAGCCACTGTCAATGACATGTCTATGCAAACAATGTTTTTGTAGTGAAAGGCTTATGTACATATTTTGTATTTTCATTCTCTTGTCTACCTCATTCTGCTGCTGTAACCTGTGAATTCCCCTGGTATGTGGATCAATTAGTCTTAAAAGTCTTATCTTATCAAACGTCAATCAGCAGTTAGAGCAGAGTGTCATAAATTAAATTAGTTAAACAACATTAAATCTGATGATGATTTTCACGTCCATCAAACTCCATACCAAATAAACAATAGGTATTATATGTTTAATCAATATCAATAAAAGATGGTATGAGTCCAGATCCTTCCACTGATTAGCATTAAAAATGGACAAAGTCATTGGGGTGTTTTATTCTACTTACATACTCTGCCGGCCCTGAGCGAAGTTAGACCCAATTATCATGTGCAAAGCAAAGGAATAATTTTAAAAAGTCAGGCTTTAAAGTGGGGCTTCCATGCTGGAAGCTGCATTTACATGTGTAATAAGCCCCCCAACCCCCTGATCGACAGACTCTTAACCACTCATTGCCCCCCTGTGCCTCTGCACCGCTGCCCACCTGTGCCATTCTCCGACGTTGCCTGGTCTGATCTCTCTCACCCTCACTTCATTCCCTCTCCCATCTGCAAGCGCTCACATTAACCTTCAGCTCCTAATCACACAGAGATGATTAGTCTTCCAGTAAAAAGATCATTGCTGCTTCCCAGCACTGTAACAGAAAAGTTTTTCTTAATGCTCTCATTAGCTGTGAAATATTTCAAACTCGAATTAGAAACCAAAGGAAGACTTTTAAAAGAACAGTCATGACAATATAAGAGTTTTGCTGTCTATCGGTCTCCATCCATCCATGTGTTCTGTATTCATGAAGGGGGTCAACAAAAGAAAGGAACATCTGATAAAATGGGTTAGTTTTCGTTCTTTCTTTTTCTCGTCTGCTCTTGATTGTTGTACCTCAAGTCTCTTTGCTTCTTTTTTGTATGTTGTTGGTCAGAGCACTGTCTGAGTCGCCTGCTGAGATTGAATAAAAAATGTGTTAGCCCCGGGTCAAAGGCTTTCTAACGTTCATTTTCAGCCTGGAGGGTTAACCAGTGGGAAACATATTCCTCCTCCATGTTATTTTCAGAATAACATTTTAAAAACTGGCTTCCACTTGTTGTTGTCAGTCTTTACCTTTGAAAAACTGAGCGAGGGTTGTGAAGAAAATGTTTTGTGTCTGAGGATTCAGTGTGTCGAGCTGGTATTTGAAACATTTCCTCACTGATTAACAGCAAAGAGCCTTTCATTGGGACTTTGGCCATCCAACCCAGACAGAGAAGTGACTTAGTGAATCAATGAAATGATGATTTACTTGTATATGATGTGTATTTTTCTCCATTGCAGAGAGACCAATAAACATTTAAACACTAACAACTC